>NC_133896.1:96413093-96721729 GCF_964199755.1 Larus michahellis
CCCAAGCAACCCCAAGCTTTGGGGTTGTTTTCTCTGAGCCTCAAATCTTTACTTGTAAGGCTGCATGCAGAAGGCTTGTAGACTTTGGGGCATGGGCCTTGCAGGTTCTCAGGAGTGATCCCGTGTTATCACAAGCAGCTGTAATAAACATGCAGAGCTCCAGTGCACAAGCAGATGGGGTATTCTGCCCTAACTGGAAGGCCGTTGCAGAAACCAAGGGTTCTGATAGCCAGTCTCCTCCTGATTGCAGCCTAAATACCACCCATCCTATCCTTTATCTCCAGAGAAAATCACATTGGAGGAATGTCCCAGGGAAGCAGTGCTAGTGGTACTAAGGCTGTCACTTGTATAGTGGGAACAGGGAAGGAGACGCTGTGCGATGGTGTAGCTAAAGAAGGCAAGGCCGGGGCGGATGGGGGGAGCGGGTCAGGGAGCTAGTCTGCTTTGTGCACCAGGAAAACCTTTGTGCACCAGAAAACCCCTTGTCGTGGGGAGGGTGTGGGGACAAGAGGTAGAAGAATCACCTTGAGTGCAGCAGGGCGGAGGAGGAAACATCTGCATTTCGCAGAGTTTAATGAACTACGTGAGAGATCCTGTGATGTCACTGGTGTGCTGTAATGATGGAGAGGCTGAGGAAAAGCGAGCAGTTTGGGGGAGTGCTTTTCCCTCTCCCACTGATGCAAACACTCCCTAGAAGACTCCTGGCTATGCGGGAATCTGCTTTTCCGGAGGAGGTTAACAAGGAGAGGCTCAGCTTTTTTCCTTGCTCTGTTTCCTATAATGAATTGGGGTCTTCCTCCACCGTACACCCAGACGGAGAAACAAGGGAGCGTGTGCAATCAGTTCTCACTCAGCTAGCCAACGAGATGTGAAATAGGTTCCAGGGTGGATGATACCCTTGAACGAAGTCACACTGACTTGTTTGCTGTGATAATGTATGGACGGACGTTCCCTTAAAGTCTCCCGTGTAATTGAGCCCTGGCACCTGGTAACTGGTAGCGAGTGAGTAAATTGTTGCTTCCTAATGGAGGTTAAATGCTGTGAGCTTTGTTCACAGCATCTTATCCAATTGTCCCAAGCACTCTCCTTGCCAATGGAAACACAGATTTCAGGGAAGCCCTGAGGCATGCAAGTGTCAGAGGGATTTCTGCCTCCTCTACAGGCATCCCAAATGCAAAACGTTTTCTACTGTGGAAGTCACGGTAGGCCACTCTGGCTATTTCCCATTTAGTTTGGGGCATTTTCGCTCTGTAGCTCAGGCTGTCACTTCCATTTCTTGCTTGGCATGAAGTGAAGCAGCCCTTTTTTTTATTGACAGTTTTCCTCACTCTGTGTGCTCTCTTCTTCTCTGCCTTGCGTTTATTTCTTTTTTTTTTCCTTCTCTCTCTTCCTGTTGTCCATCTTTTCTTTTTTTTCTTTCTTCCCTTTCTGCCGGAGCACAAGCCTGGGGGTGTTGCTGCTGGGTACCCTTCCTAGTGTGTCACTCATTCATATTGCCTGTGGTAAGTCACTTCCCCCACCCTGCCTCATTAATGCCTCAATTTCTCCATGGATATATTTAGGATGATAATTAGGTGTTTCACCAGTGCAGGAATTACAGGATTTGAACAGATGATGTTTGCGGCATGCTTTGAGGTCCTTGATACACACTGCTAATGAAGCCCATGCAGTCAGGCTGTGGGAAGACACACAGTAGAATAAAGGCTGCCCCTGGCACAAACTAAAACAAACCCCATTTTCAGTTCCCTTTCATGATGGACTTCATAGATTTTGGTAGCCATGGTGTCCAAGTGCATAATGTAAGGGGGAGGAACAAACCCCAGACTTTTCCTCACCTTACTGTTCTTGGAGCAGACACAGAAAGCTTCCTCTTGTCAGCGCTGAGTGGCTCTTGGACACCAGGCTGGTGGGTTCGCGTGGGCAAAACTGTCTAGACTTGGGAAATTCACTTATTTTAATTTACCTCCAATTAACACCAACTTTTAATTAATTATTTGGCTATTGAGAAACAAAGAAGAGAAACAATGAAACAAACACTGAGGGAAACCCCTTTCCAGTCCCTTCCCCAGGCTCAGCCTCGCTCCAGCACCTCTCTCCTCGAGTCCCCTCTCCTCGTTTTGACCACACATGGTGCTCAGTCCCTGCCAGTCCTTGGGTGAGGCAAGGGGCAGCACAGGAGCTTGGCTTGGTACCTGATGGTTTCTTGCTGCGGCTTCTGTTTTCTTACTCTTTTCTTCCTGTGCTCCTTCCGTCTTCCTTGTTTCCGGCTCCAGCCTGGGTCCTCCATGGGCTGCAGTCCCTTCAGGAGTGTCCCTGCTCCACTGTGGGTTCCCCACAGCCGCAGTTCCTCTGAGTACCCCCCAAAAGCATAGGATGCCTCCCTTGAAGAGCCATTCCCAGCCCTGTCCCCAGCAATGTCCCCTTCTACATGTGTCCCCCTATATCTGCCTCTCTGTCCCCTCCTGTGTCTCCTTTTGAGCATCCTCATGCTTCCTCCCACATCTCCTCTTGTTTCTTCTTCTCACATTTCCCGACATGTTCCCTCTGGAGCCCCCTGCCCAGCAGTGCCACCCTCGCCTACCCCTGCTGGGGCAGTGGGGATGGGGACCCTCTGACTGGCTGTGGCATTGGGCTGCAGTGGGTCGGTGCCAGCTGTTGCAGAGCTGACGGGACCAACTGAGACCAGCATGGAGTGGCCCCTGACCTCTTCCACGTGGAGTACCCTGTGTCCCCCCTGCAACCGAAACCTGACAGTTATGCCCAAAAGGGATATACAAGAAAAAGAGGGGCAATCCTGCAAGATGCCAGCCCAGCCCTGCCCCCCTGATGGTGCAGATATCTGTGTGCTGTGCAGCCGCTGGGCAAGTAAAGCAAATCCGAGCAGATCACTGGCTAATTGCTTGGTTTTATGATTCCTCTTTCAGCTTTTCCCATATGCTTTCTGTATCATCAGAGGTTCAAAACCAGGGTGCTTTTGCAGCACTTTGCTGGCCTGAGAGCTGTTTGCCTGGTATTTTCCAGGCAGTCACCCCTTTGGGGTGGGGATATCAGCTTTTATATTTCCCCTCTTGCCAGGACACTGATCAGTGCTTTGTTAGTGGCCTGGAGTTTCTCAGCTGGCAGATGCTTGCATGAGAGGGGTGGTTTTGCAGAGGGTTGTGCAGATGTTTATGCGTCAGTCCTTCTCTAAATTGGAAGTGACGTGCCTGTCAAAGACGGGCAGAGCATGATCCCTGGGAAGGTGTGGGAGCAACTCTGCGAAAGTCAGCTGAGCTGTGCCAAAGGAAAAACAGTGCAAGGGAACTCACTTTGACCAAGCAGGGGTACTATACACTAGACGGGAGGTGGGGGCTTCATTTTTCACCCTGTGACTGACAGCCTTACCTTCATCTCTATCATCCCTATAATAGATGTTGACCTCTTCACTCCGGGAATGGAGTTTCAGTTGACAAACCCTGCCTCTCCCTCCTTCCCAGGCAGTCTGTTAGAGCAAAACAAGACCATTTCATCAACTTTTGTCTTGTTATTTCAAAGGAAATTAATATTACAAGGTTGTGGTGACTGTCAGTTCTCTGAACCCAGAAGCCTGTTGGCTAATTTCCACCACAATCGGTGGAGGAGTAAAAGCCTCAAGGCTATTAGGGCTCCCATGCATTTTGTGCAAAGTATGACCCAAAAGGAAAGAAAGGCTCTTTTATTACCTTCATGGAGCAAAAACGTGAAAGAATGAGCTCAACCCTTTTTCGGACATCAGCAAATCAATACAGCAACTCTGTCTTTCACAGGAAAGCTGCGGGAAACCAGAAATATGCTCAGAGAAACCTGCGTTATGCTCTTCATCTTTACCTTTGCTTCCCCATACGTGAACAGGTATAACTCCAAATAATTCCTTTCCAAATTACGAAGAGCCCTGGTGTAGCCAGGGCATGCTGCCAGCGGAGTTGCAGCACCTCGTACGCTGCAGAACCCGCGCTGACTGCGGCGGCAGCCACTCCTGAGGGGAACGTTGCGTTGTGGGATTTCAGCTGGGGAATTGCTTATGCAGGCTGGATTTAGATTTGAGCACGTGCCTCCATGTTGCTGCAGTGCCAGTAGGCAGAGGGTTTACATTATTCCCGAAAAAGAAATGGTTGAGTAGGAGGAAAAGATGTTTTCTCGCCAGTGGACAAACTAGGCTGTATCAAGTGGTGGTTGTGGTGTGCACCCAGTCCTAGCCAGACTGAAATTACCAAATCCCGGACCTGTCAGCATCAGGGGTGGTAGAAGTGAACTTCATCCACTCACAGGCTGCAAAACAACCCTGAGGAAGGTTGTGACTGTTGGTTATTGGGTTTGCTGACGTCCTCCTATCTCCCTTCTGTCCCATGCTCCTAGGCAGTTGCTTTCATATAGTTCTGCTTCTCCAGAGGAAAGACTCATCATATCTGTAAAGCTTTAAATATAGAATATTTCCAGAGCAATCTGACACTGTGCTGGTGTGAGGTGAGGGGAGAAAGGTCATTTTCTTTTTCTCTTGTCCCTTTCTTTTATCTGTGAGACCTATAATCTTAACCAAAGCAGCTGCAAACTGCAAGAACGTGGAAGAATACACTTTCGGGTTCCTCGTGGGAGCTCTGGCTTTATTGCCTCTGTGCTGCTGAGGACCAGGACCTCTGTGGTATGCCTGTAAATGAAAGGGGCGTGCTTGTAGCATGGGTAAGCGGGTGGAACATATGTGACTCTTCCGTGGGAATGCTCTGAGCCAGCCAAATCCTTCCCCATTACTCCAAGCTCCTTCCAACTATTCCAACCCTGCACAAACATCCTCTCCCTCTCGTCCGTCCTCTTGCTTGTTCCAGCATCCCAAACTAGGGCCTTTGAGCTCTGCCCCTCCATCTAATCTGTGCTTCCCTGTCTAATGACATGCGCTAATGTGTGCTAACAGATGTCTGAGCGAAAATTAGCTGTGGTGTCCAAATCAATTAGACTGGAGAGGCTATGCAGGAACAATTGCTCAGTAGGCTGTGTGGGTTGCTTTTTTTTCCCCTTTCCCTTTCCTTTCTTTACAAGAGGTGAAATTTTGCAGCCAAGCCTTTGCCTGCCTCCCTGCCTTGCAAACTCCACTTCCAAGCAGTCTACCTCTGTGCTTAATGGTTTCTGATCTGGTCTCCAGATGGAGCTGGCTCCGCCAGCTGCAGGCGAGCAGCAGCTGCTCCCCGAAAGAAGAGGTACATGCTTCTCCAGAACCTCGCAGCATGGGTACAGCCGGCACGTCAGAGGCAACTAAACGATCCTGGCGTTTTTCATGTGTTTGCCTGCTTTGCAGGAAAAGCAAATTAGTTTTACAGGATCAACCACTTGTGGAGCAGCATCTTGTGGGGAGTTCAAAACAGGCTATGGTACACATAGACGTGTTGGCTCAGAAGTGCTTGAAACCAGGGCTGGGACTCACCCGGTATAGGAAAAGTTCTCAGAGAGGTTGGGAAGTGGAGGACATGAATCCTGAAATGTAGTTCCCACACTTCGTGGGCAGCAGAAGGTCTGCTGCTCAGAGGCATGCTTCTTTGTAGCTTTATTGTGTCCTGTGATAGAAGTCTTTCTTTTCAAGGACCTCGCAGTAACGCTCATGATAGACTGTTATGGATGCCCCATAGAAGTTTTACTTTTGTTTTTAATTAAACAGGTTTCTCGCGTTGCTTGTCAAAGAAATTCAGAGTCGCAGGCCCAAAATCAGCAATGTTGTTTGCAAGTGAAATACTGAGGTGTTCACAGACATTAGTTTAGGGGTGTATAGGAATGACTATTGGTGTTTGCCAGCATTCACTGTCCCATCTGGACTATCTTCCTCGTAGCTGTTGCTGAATTGGTCTACCCTGGGTGCTGGCCACAGGTTTGAAGATAAGATCTAGCCATAATGTGTAGAGTTGGCCAGGAAAGTCTAGTTTCCATAAAAACTAAATCTTCTAGGCATAAATTTCGAATTCCATAGGACTGAAAAAGAGGAATGTGTCTGGGAAAAGAATAAAAAAAAAAAAGGAAAAAAAAAAGAAGCTACTTGTATTGATTTGAAGGCAGTTCAGTAGCAGTGTGTGTATTCTTGTATTGCTCCAAAGACAATGGGTAATTCCAGCTGCTGCTGTGTGCTCCTGAAGGCTAAGCTGCATTTATGAGGACACTCAGCAGTGTCTTTCCAGGCTAAACTTACCTGAAATTTGCACTTACATGAAGTACAAATGCATGACTTGCAGTCATCTATAGAAATAAACAGTGGACTCCGCCTCTTCCCTTTGGGAGATTTGTCTAAAAGCATGTACCATCAAGAATAATTATATACTTAACAACAACTACACAAAAGTCCTTCTGAACTTGTTTCTAGCTTCAGCTGCCTTTCCTTTAGCTGCATCTACTGTTTGAGAACAAAAAGCCCTTAAGGGTCTACAGCAAAATACGCCATCTCAGTCCCCCTAGTTTTAGCACAAGTAATTCTTCATCTCAGCTGCTGATACTGCTCCAGCGCATTTCTGTTTGCTCCTACCTCTAGTTTTTCAGTATGTTTCTTGTAAGATGGTGCTGCATGAGGTTGCCAATCAGCGAACCACAGAAGCATTTACTTTAGGTGAGCAAGTACATCGACCAAAGGAAGTGGCTTCAAATCGTTTGTGTGCTTTACTGAACTGTGGCCTAGGTGCATTTAGTCCCGCTCAAGCCCCTTTCTCATTTCTCTGCAAGCTTGCGTCTGATTTCCTACCTACTCTCACCTTTAACTCCATTTTGCTATCACAATTTCCTGGCTTCCCCTTCTCTCTCCCCCCTCCACAGTTAAGTGTCTGTGTTTCAAACAATGTTTCTCTAGTCATTCTAGCCTGCTTTTTCCAAACTGCATCTTCCTTTTGTTTTCTTCTTCCCATTCGTATCTTGCTAAGCCCATTTTGCTCTCAAGTTTGTCCCACAGCACCGCGTCTTTCCTGTTCCACAGACCCCCTGCCTCTGCTCTCCCTCCTGCCTCCCTCACCCCCAGCCCCATGCTGTGCCCACCTCTTGGCCCCTTCAGTCTGTGCAGCGATGGGCTGTGAACACACACTGGCGTTGCGCTTGGTTCTGTCAACTAGGCTTCCCAGCCACATTTATCAAAATTATCCCACAGTTCCTTGCAGAGTCGAATATTAATAGGGTTCATTTAAAACCAAGAGTGTTGCTAATGCTTTTTTTCCTATGCGCTAAATGGGAGGAAACAAGAATTACCCAAACAAGCACGCACACAGCAAGGGGGGCTGTTGGGAATAGTTAATAAGGCAAGTGAAATTGTTGGCAGAGGGGACACAGAACAAGAGGCAGCAGGACACACGTGTGCCAAGAGCCCCAGTCGTTTCCCCCAGACCTGGTGGCAAGGCTGGTAGAATGCCCTCCGGTGCCAAGGCTGCATGGTTCTTCCTATCTGAGGCAGCTCTGCTTCAAAGCTGGGGGAAACTTGGTGTTCCCTTTGCTATAAAGGCTGAGGGGTGAAAATTGGAGGTGATCTCAAGATGGGGGCGAGAAGGGAAGCTGGAAGGTTAGTTAGGCAGCGTGCAAGAGCAAAAAGATTGCCCCCTTGCCATTCACCCTTTTGTCAGAAGGCCTGTCTTTATTCAGAGCTACTACAACCTTTTGCCATTCCCCATTCACAAGGCCAGCCATGGAAGCTGCTGAAATCCTCCTGCTTTTCTGGTTGCAAGTTCCTGTGTGTTGGACCCTGTATCCTACTGGTCATCACCCTAGCCCAGCAGCCAGAACAGGCTCTTTCCAAATGCCCCAGCTCAGTTCAAAACTGATCCTCCAATGGGTTTGTAATAGAGAAGGTACCCAGGATTGCACACTGTGCTGGAAAAGACTTAACACACTTTCAGGAGTTCCCGCGGATATGTACCATGCTGCCATCAGACTGAGAGCTACTGCATTATCTTGCCACCCACAGCAAAGAGGTGGGTAGCAGGCAACCCAGGCAGCCGTCAGTGCCCTATGGGGAGAGAGAGGAAGGAAAGAGCTGCACCTCCGTAGGAATACTGAGAATCCCCCATGCCAGTGAGAGCTCATCCAGCACTGCTTTCTGTCCCAACATCCCTTGTGACAGACCAGGCTGCTCCTCGCTCCCTGTGAGAGTTTGGTTTCAGCAACTCACCTCACCTGAGCCTCCACTTTGTCTGGCCAAAGTCAGCTATGGCAGCCCCAGCCACTTGAAGAAGGAGCATCGTCTCCTGTGGCTCCTCGGAGGCAGCTGCTTCTCACGTGCCCTCCCAGCTCAGGACAGGATGCATATCCTTGTGTCCTAGGGATACCCTCCAGTTTCAGAAACATCTCAGCCCTTTGGTGCCCTTTTCTTCTCCAAGGAAGCGGGTGTCAGACACCCCGGGTTTTTTCTCTTACCTGTGCTTATTCAGAGACCAACAATGCTCACCACGTTCATAAATCAGTCCCCCACTGTTCCTTTGGTTCGTCTCCAAATGCAGCATCCAAGCATTTATTTAGTATTGTGATATGGAGCAGTCAGGGAACTTAACTCTGTTCGTGCTGCTATGGATAAGAGCCGAGCTTGACCCCCTGCCTTTTGGGAATGGCCAGATTGCTGTGCTGGAGAGAGATCCCTGTGATGCTCTGCGAATCCTTCATGCTGAGCTCTCTCCTCCCTTTTTTCCTTCCTGTATTGACCTTTGCTGCTCTGCCAGCTGTCATGCTTAAAGTAGCCCAGAGTGCTTTGTGGTTCTCACACGGAGATCTCCAGAGAGAGGCAACTTATGCCAACTGCTTTACCCGGGTTTTTCCTTGTTCTGTTCTGCCTAACCTGGGGAGCCATCCCTGGCTTGGGGAAGTGGTGGATCAGAAAGAACATCTCAAGTACATAAAAGCACAATGATCGGTACCTCTGTGCAATTAAAAAGGCTGGTCCAGCCTTCCAATGCTACGCTTTATAGTGGCTCTAGCAGTAATGAAGTAATAAAAAAGCTGGTGTAATTGGCATCAATGCAGGCCAGCTCGGTCCTGGAAAAAAGTGTGCTTTCCTAGCGAAGGAGAATATCACTTCTGCTGTCTCCAGCCTTTGACATATTCAGTGATAGGAAAGGGAACAGGGACTTAGGGAATGCCAAGGAAGCCTAGAGAAAAGTGTTTGCATTTAATTAAAGATTGTGAGACAGCCACGGCTTATGAGAGGTTGTCCAGTCCCATGAAACCAGGAATGTCAGACCAATATGTGCTAGTGGGTAGTCCTAGGAATGAATGAAAGGGTTGGCATGGGTAGTCCAGGGAAAGATGGTATTTATTTGTAGGGGGAACAAAAGGAAGAGAAGGGAGGCATGAAGATCAGGCTTCACAAGGGGAAAGAGCAAAAGTGGTCATTTATTACTGATATGAAAGTTTCTGGGGATGTGTATGTAGAGGAGGAGTGGGATGAGAAGAAACAAACAAAAAGCCTTGTGACTTATGGAGCTTTATGGAGCAAAACTAGATCTCAGGCAGAGTTCATTTAAATTTGTGGTTTTATAGCTGTTAATGTGATTCCTGGGGAAAAAAAGATAAGGGCGTTAGCAGCAATGACAATAAAGTAAATCACTTAAATGGGAGCAATTGTGCTCCCCAGTCTTCCTGCCCACAAGTTGGTTTGTAAAGGGAAGGACGTGATGATTTTGATGCCCCTCGTTTCAAGCTTTCCCAACGCGAAACCCCTTGTGTCTCCTTCCAAGCCACCTTCATGTAAATCTCCCATCAACTCCGTGGTTACGTCAGATTTATACCTCTACAGCTAAGACTTAGTGGCCTCCTGTGCCCCTGCTCCCTCTTCCCTGTTGAGATGAGTATTTTAGGTACGTAAAACTATGGCTTTTAGACTCCTTTTCACATTATGCTGTTTCCAGTCAGTTTTACTCTGTGATTCTGCTAGGATTTCCAGAGGCTGTTTTGACCAAGTAGAACTTGTTGGGGGGAACAAACAAAACAAAACACAAGACCTTTCCTGCACAGTCGTTTCACAAGAGGACAAAATTTAATTGCAAAGTGAATTGGGGAGATCAGAGCAGCAGTGGCTGCAGGCAGTGAGGGGGAAGTTCGGTGCTAATAAATGAAATGTCCCTGATCCAAGGAGAGAAAATAATCAGCACAGCTATAGGACAAACTTGGGACATGACACCAGGCAGCAGCACCTGTCAAATTAATAACACCCCTTTAATTTTGCTCTGCTATCTTATTAAGCCCTTTTCCTGTAGCTAGGTGCTGTGAACCATGCTGACTCAGGATAAGGAAGGGTGCTGGGACAAAAGAAGGAGCTCAGGGAGGAGGTTTACAGCATGCAGAGCATTTTGAGAATCTGCTTATTGACTTGTTGTGTGCCAGGAGGAGACACTACAGTCATTCATCCAGCTTTGGATGCTAGATGCTGGGACCCAAGCATCTCAGAGGCCTCTGACAGCAAACTCTGCAGCCCTGCTGCCTTGAGGGGAGAGTGCTCCCTGGCTACTTCTGCTGTAGTTTTGCTGTCAAGGATCTTGTGTGGTGGCACTGCTGCTTAGGAAGCAGGTAATGCCCATCGCTCTTCTCCATGTCACTTGCAGACAGGGACGCTGGGCTTTCAGAAGGACACCATCTTTCCCATTTTCTTCCTCACAGTTCCCCGTAGCTAATGGAAGCTGAACCCCTTGGGCTTGAGACACCATTGCTCCTGTTGGCTCTGGAGGCCAGCGCAGTGCTTCCAGCCCTCTGCCTGCCCGTGCACAGTCGATCAGACGTGCTTCTGGAGCAGCTGTAATATTGGTGGCAGGCGCTGTCCTTTACAGTGGGATCTCCAAAGGCTCTGCTTCTCATCTGGGGAGACATGAGAGCATTTCCCTGAGATACTGAGGGCTGAGACAGCCTTCTCCCGTGGGCTGAGCCTGCCCGGGTGGAACAAAACCATGCACATAACAGTACATGCTTTTTCCTTCCTTTCTCCCCAAGCCCCCTTTCCATTTTGTTATCCAGTGTGAGAAGACTCAGACCTCTGGCTTCTGATACCTGAGCAGGTGAAAGAAAGGACTGTAAGATTTTTTCAAGCTGCACGTAACGTAACAGTAGCCTTGAGCACATCTGGTCCATGAGTGGGGGGCACAGGGGCAGCGGTGGCAGGGCAGGGAAGGAACAAACAGGTGGATGCTGGGCGCTGCTAGCGTAATTGCTGGCTTGCCTTCAGGTGAGAAGAGTGCTGCTGCCATTCCCACCGGGGCCAATTTGCTGTTGCGGCTCTTATCTCCGATGTTCATCAGGCTGCAGCTACAAACCTCCTTTGTCCAGGAAGTCATCTGAACCCTCTCTCATCTCCTCCACCCCCAGCTAATGATGGAAAAGGGGACAGTGCACGTTCGGCTGTGAGGACAAGGAGAGCTGTTCTGCTAGATGGGAAATCTAGCTTGAGAAGGAGGAGAAGGAAACCTTAGGTATCAAAACTAGTGGTCCAGCTATTGCAGCCGGGTGCTCTATGGAGGGCTTATGTACCTGCAATCTGGCCTCTCTGGTTAGGTTCTGAATTTGTTACTGGATATTCTGTGTGTGCGCGTGTGTTAAAGCACTCAGTTCACAGCATCATACTTTTAATGTGCAAAAAGTACTTCTTATCAGACCCCGTGACCCTGGGATCTAAGCCCAAAATTGAAAATATGAGGCCTCCTGACAAAAGCACTCATGTCCTTTGTGGTTTTCAGCAAGATCCTTAAATCCTCTGGGCACTGTTGCTTCTCGCTTCTTCACTTTATCGCCTTTAAAAAAGGAGCTATACTAACCTACCTCAAATAATGTTATTTTAAGCATCCTGCTTATCATTTTCTGAGGGGAAAAAAATACATCTCAGGCTGAGTTGCAATGTTTCATTGAAGCCCAGTTGCAATTTTTTTTAGTAAGGTTTTAATATTTAATTTTGCCATTTTGCAATGAACACCATGCAGAATTAAAACCACACTTTTGCAAGTGAACTAATACTTCAGATTTCTTAGTTAGCTCTTAGCTAACTGAAAAATAGACTTCTTTTTTAACTTTACATTTGCTATTTGTATGGTACAGACTGAGGAACATTATTTCATTTTGCTCATTCCAGTTAAAACTAGTGTGCTGTCCACAGGCTCTAATGAGTCTTTATAAGGGAAGCTGAGAGAGAGTCTCTGCCCTGCAGAGTCTACAGTTAAAATGGACCAGGTAAAAAAGGAGTGGTACAAAAAAAGCGTTGCTACTCCCAGTGAGCTGAGGCATATGGAAACTTGCCCAAAATAAGAGCAAATGAGTGGCAGGGCCTGGCTCTGAACTGCCATAATCAGTAGAATATTCTATTTTTGATAACTTCCTTGTCTTCTCTGTCCCTTGACACCCCTGTCCATTCAGAATTTTTTAGCATACGTAAGCATACATTTTTTAGCATACATACATTTTCTGCTTCTCTTTGCCCAGTTAAGTTTTAAATATCTTAAATTAAGGAGTTAGAGTAGGCACAAATGGACCACAGGTGATGGGAAAGAGGGACAGACAAAATTACTTCTTTTCATTCCTGATAAGTTATTCTTTTTGGCTTGCTTATTCTGTTTTGTCTTCCCTTACAATTTTTTTTAAAAAATGCAAGTACTAAATATAAGGGAACACAGCTGCCATAGGGAATAAGGTAGTCTTTCAAGTATCATAGTCCTATAATGGGAATGCAAAGTCACAAGGATTCACAACCATGAAACGGTTAACACTTATGCATTTATACTAAGGAGGGCCAATTCTGGCCAAGTTTTCAGGAGCGCAGGGGAGACACTTAATCACTGGGTTAGCTGCGGAATTAAATATCAAGCTCTTCTCTGGCTAACAGCAAGTGGTATAGATCAGTCTCAGAGGAAGGCTTAGCCACATTGTGGACTACTGTGGAATGAGCATTGATCTAGTCTGGTCTTTGTGTTGAAGTGAGATGTTGTGCGGGAGCTGTTGTATTGTCCTTTTACGTTTAGATTTAGCAAGCTAAGGAATGCCTCTCCTCCTTTTTCTACATCCTTTGGGTGCTGCCACAGACCTGAATGACTCGTTCCATTGAATATGTAATCTTAGAGATGCTAAGGACGACCATTTTTCCACCACATGGTGCCTTCATAATTTGTCTGAAACTTTCCTCTTCTGCCATGTAATTTATCTAGGTCCTAGGGAGTTTGCTGTCACCTCTTAGTTCTTCAGCATTACTGTTAAGCATACTGAATGCATAAGTTTCAGTGTTCTCCTTCCCTCTTCTTCAGTGTAGTTTATTGGGCCTCAAATGAGGGAAGCATTATACTTGAAACGTTATTTATACTTGAAACATTATTTAAGTTGATATGCTTTAACCCATCTATGAAGACAGATGTGGGCTGATGTGCCATCCCTGGTAACAGATGTACTCTAGATTGGGTCTTAGATGACATTTCCATCAAGTTAGTAGCAGGCCAGACTGCTTTACCACTTACTGTTGTCTTGAGTTTAGACAACCCATAGTTTTACATTCTTCAGCGCTTTGAGAAATCTGATCCAAAGTTGCACACCCATTCTGTCTGAAAAGATGTGCAGATCTCTTCACCCCCCGTGATCTTGTGTAACCACGAAGCTGACTTTTTCTCCAGTAGAGCTAATTAACTTGTTCCGTTCTTTTCTTTCTGCCCCTATGCCTAATCCCTGAGTATCCCTTTATGTTTGTCTGCCCTGCTGGATGTTTGCAGCTCCTCCCAGTTGAGCATCATCCACCACTTTCATTAGTAAGCTCTTTCTTCAGGCTCATTAATGAAGATGTTAAATGAAAGCAGACCTCACATGGATTCCTACAGCACCTCACTTACACACCTGCTTACAACTTTGCTCTTACATGCCCCTTGTCATTATCCCTTGTTTATGGTTCTTCAGGCAATTTCCAATCTGTGACAGTGCTCCTAACCCAAGACAGATTGAATTAAATTTGCTAGCAGGAGTTCATGAAGCACCGTATTAAACATTGCATCCTCTGAATTCCCTTCAACCATGAATTTTAAAAACAGTCTAAAAATAGCATCATAGGCCATGCATTGAACATACTGAACCCTCACAAGTTATAGAGTTGAGGTTTGAGAATAGATGATAAATATTGTTAGCATGATGAATCTGGAAGACTGCCCTGGCTCAGGTCTCATATCTCCAGAATTGACATTGCTTGTGTTATAATGTCAGGCCTGAGCTACCTGATTTGGATGTTTCATCTGGTTTATAAGCCACACTGGTTTTCCCCTTTGAATTAATAATTTAATTGCTGCTATAAGCAGTAAGTTAAATATGTGCTTAGCACTTACCCTTGCTCCAAAAGTGGGTTCCAAACTCAGTACTACAGTGCAGGGTGAGAATTGTACCAGTGAGGTTCCATTCCGATCTTGTTTGGGAAAAATCACACTTTGGTACTAATCTTTGCCTGGTGATCAATTGATTCATCATTACTGTTTATTTATTTTCTATATTTCCTACAATCTGCTGACTCTCCAAGGGTATGACTTTGAAGGATTCCCAAGGGGTCAATATATGAAACAAGTAAGCCTAAGGGGAGAGAAGAGCTAGTTGGTATTCCTGTGACTATTTCCTAGATGGCGCATGCCAAAATGGAAGTGGTGAGGAATCTATTACTGTGAATGATGATTCAAAATAAAATTGTGAAAGTAGTGATCGGAAAATGTGAGATAGCTTCCTATTGGAAGATCAGTTCTGTTGGCGTCAAAGCGTTTTGCAGGAGTGTGGTGGTGCAACAAATTTTTTTGACAGACGAGTGTCACAACAAATCATTTTAACTTTCTAGTTTCATTTCACTAATGTCAAAATGTTTAACTTCAATGAGGCAAAAAGGTTTCATTTTGACTGTACCATTACATTTAATTTTGTTTAGATTGGCACGTTAATTTTGATACCATATATTTATACCTAATGTTGCAAATTGTTACAAAGCAGTGCGAAAGAACCCCCCTTTCCATGCTTTTGAAAGAAAGACTTCAAACATTTGCAGTTTTAATTAGCAACAGTGACATTCTCTCACTGGGGCAAGTGTCCTACCCCAAATATTTCTACCAGTGCTGCTTTCCTCTGAGCTTCATATACTTTTGGACTTCTGTGTGCCTTGTCACATATAATTAGCTACTGTTGAGTGAATTGATCTGTTAATTTCCATCTCACACTCAGATGCATTTAATCCATTAGCTGATGATTTGCAGAGATTTTTCTCCTGAACATTTCCTCACCTGTGTTTTTTCAATAGTTAAATTGATTGGGTCACCATTACTCACTGCTTGTCCAAGCCCTGTTTTCTTTGTTTGCTTCCTTCCAGACCATGTGGTATATTAACAAGCAGTTGGTGCCTCAGTCATTTAAATGTCACCATGAATGTCACCTCTTTTCATTTATTTATTAATTGGCATACCTACTATTGAACAGTCTTTCCAAATAAAAGTCGTTCTTCCTTTCTGTAGCCTCCAGCATGATCCCATCACTGCATCACAATACTTTTATCTGTTCCTTGGCTAGACACAGATAAAGGGAAGCCACCTTTGAGGTGTCCTGGGCTCCTCAGCGGTTCCAGGAGAGCAAGTCGGTCATGGTTCTTTTTAAATGGCTTTTTGAGGAAGGAAGTTTTTCTGGCTAATACTGTTTCCTCTGCAAGGTATCATGTCTACAAATCAGATTTTCTAAAAATAGGCCTAGAATACAGGACTGTTTTTTGCAAAAGCACAACCCTGGTCAAACTGCAGGGCGGTGAGTCTGAAATTCTGGGCTGTTGCTTTTGTATTGTGACAGTAACCAAAAGGCTTGAGTGAGACCCAGGCTACTGGTGCGTATGTGCATACACACACACAGAGCTGGGTCAGTCCTTGGTCAAAAGACTTGGAAAGAGAACAGGCAGGAGAGGGAGGAAAAAGGAGGGGAAAGAGGGGTGGAACAAGTGGCTCAGAGACACATGATGCTCATGGCAGAGTAAGAAGCTAGCTTTCCCCACCCCCAACCCAGTGTCCCACCAATGGACCTCAGAGCCACCTGCCTCAGCTGTGGTCCCCTCTGTTCCTTTAGGGAAGTGACATCGCCTCTAAGGTGCTTCATGTTCCTTTCCTGTGACACTGGGATCATGACACTTCTCATGAACTTCTAATGTGTGACAGAGGATCCCACATTCCCTAAGACAGACACTCTCTGGGCACGGTTCTGAGGTCAGTGCTTCCTCAGCCTGGTGGGAAATCATTAACAGGTGTACCTTCCATATACATGTACCTCGTCAGCTGGACAGAGAGGCTCTCTGAAGTGAAATTTTCCTGCTTTCTTCCCAACTTGGCCATACCCAAAGCCCTGCTTAGCTAGAAAGTGACACAGCCCGCTTACAGCCGTGAACACTGCCACTGGGGCCAATGCCCAGGTGCCAAGAGATAGTGGTGTAGGTGCTGTTATACCCACTCTGGCATCCTGTCGTTCAGCGATTTACATGTGTGTCCCAAGGCCTTTCTTTTGTGGGAGGGAGCTAGTGCTAAGCACTGCGAAGAGTCAGTGGGGCGCCTTCAGGAGCAACGATGTGGTTAGAAGTGACTTGGGTGACTTGAGAAATGTTTTGAGTACCTTCACATCCTTCTTAAATGGTGGGGCTGTGAACTGCACACAGCACTCGAGTTGGGGCCTCACCAACGCTAAATACAGCGGGATAATCACCTCTTTTGACTGGCTGGTTATACTGTGATGCAACCCAGGATGGGATTTGTGGTGATGTCATGGGGAAGATGTGCTATTTCCCTGGAGGGAGTGTGATGGATGTGGATGGGTGTCCAGGCCTCTCAGAGCTGTGCTGCAGGCTGCCTGCAGGCTCAGCTGAGCACTAGGCTACCTTCTCACTCCTAGTTCCTTTACTGAGTCGTCTTCCCCCTTCAGTCTGTGACTCCCAGGAAGTCCGTGGACTTCAGGAAAACCAAACCTCTTGTCAGGAGAGTTACATTCAGTATACGGTCCTGTACCGTCCCAGGGAAATTGCAAGGTGCCCTCAGAATGAGAAAGGTTGGAAGCCGCTAGTTTAGATCACTCAAACTAAGTTACACAAACCCAAAGATCGCTACTCCTGGAAGGGAAATGTCCACTTCACTCAAATGAGGGACATACCAGTAATTTCCCAGTAGGCCAAGCACAGCTTCCACTGTGCAAACGGTGAAGCAGATTAAAGCTGCCCTCAACTTTAATACAGTGCCACAGCCCGAGGGCACTACAGCTGATCTGATTTGGGGACCAGTCAGATCAGAATGGAGCTTGGCTCAGTGAGATCCCTGTTCTCATTTGATATCAAATTGAAGGCAGCCAACAGAGCTACACTGCACAGCTCAGGGGACCCCAGTCAGGACAGCTTTGTCCTGGCTGTTTGGCAGCTCACAAACCACAAGCCAAACGAGAGCTCCCGAAGATGCCGGGAGTTTCAGGAGCAAATGGCAGTATGTGTATACGTGCATATATGAGTGTGTATGTATCTATACGTATATACACACTTGAAGAATGTATATATTTTATATGTATATAGACACAGAGGTATGCGCATTCGATAGTTTTATGCCATACGTGTTATTTCTCTGCGTGGAGTTGTCAAATACTGTGCATGTGCACACACACTTCTACCCATACACTTCAAATACCCTGGGCAATTGTAAGTCTTCAGAGTTTCACTCAAGCTGAAAAAAGTAGCTTCTCCACTTGTGTAGCTGAGTCAGAATTTCTCCCTATTCAAAGGAAATACCTCTGGTACTTCTGCCCGAGGGGGGAATCTGGGTTTTTTCCTTCCTCCTTACTTCCCTCTTCTCTGTCCAAGCCTGGGGCATCAGTGGAGCAGGCAGCAGCAGAGGCCGTGGGAGGAATGAAAGTCAGAGCAGGCAGTGTCCTTCTCTTTCTTGGTGTGATGCTTGGCGGTTGGTTGAGATCAGGTCCAGGTCATTGCAAGGAAGGATCAGTGGACACATCTCATCACATAAATGTAAACATCTTTAGATAGCTACAAATGAGGTTACAGGGGGTCTTGGGTTGCTTTGGAAATCAACCTCTGCAACTCCTAGGCTCCGTGGCTGATAGGAGAGAGGTTCTGGCAGGAGCTAACCATCTTCCATGAGCACAGGTGTTGCACAAGTTTCTGTGTGGGGAATGATGAGCTGGGGGAAAGAAGGAAAGGGAGTGAAGAGGTAGATGCATTTCTCAAGCAGCTGGGGTCGATCCTGTTCAGTTATGGGGGTTTGAATAGTACGGGGAGAGAAAGTATGTACTTACCCCTTGTCTGGGTGGCTCTGGGCTCTGCGTTCTGCTGCAGGTGAGGTGAAGACAGGAGCAGGTGAGGGCATCGTACCCTTAGTTTTCCCACTCCTCAGTCACATCCAACAGACTTCACTGGAGTTCTGGGGGATGGCAGGAGCCTGTGAACTCCTCTTGTAAGAAATGCACAGGATCCTTTACCGAGTTAGTGACACTCTCCTCAGCTCTGCAGGAAAGCACCTTAGCACAGTGCTTCCCTGGTACAGCATCTCAGTGCCCTGCTTCCAACTTCAAAGTCAGCAGAAGGCTTTATCTCCCTCCCAGCTTTCCATCGTAGCATCCCTGTGTGCCAGAGATGTGGTTTCCATCTCTGCTTTCCTTCACGTTCCCTCAGCCCTGCGATGCTCACCATGCTCAGTGCCCTTTGCCTCCTCGCACACCAGGGGTATTTGGCTACTTCCTCTCTAAAATCTTCCCTTGACACCTCAAGGGATGGCCCGAGGCACACAACACTACACAAAGGCATGCATCTGCCCTGTTCCCCTCGGACCCCGGCAAGCCTCTCCCCTGCATTTCTTCTGCTTGAACCAGGTCTCTGTCAGTCTCTTCACGTTCTGGAGCTCAACTGGGTGGATGGCTTGAATCCAAAACAAGCTTTCCTGCCCAGCATGATGGGGAAGCACCTCTCCTTCTCTGTTGTCACTGTTTCCCTCCAGAGGTAACTAATAAATTGCTCTGAGTCTTTAAATGGGCTGTTATTTCTTCCTTCCATCAGCACTCTCTCACTCTTGACTCACAGCGTAACTTCAGCTTCAATGAATTTATTGGCATGACAAGGTACACAGGTGATGCCAAAGTTGACAACTTAATTCATCAAGTGCTACTGTCTTTCTCTCATCTACACTCTTCTGTCGCTCCTTTCTTCTTGCCCCCTCCTCAGCTCTCCTTTCTTTCTGTCTGTCTGTCTGTCTCTCCCTCTCTCTCTCCTCCTCGCTCTAATAGTTTCCCCAGGTGATAGTTAGCTATCTCACACTCAAGACAGTCTGTCTCTCTTGACAAACAGAGCCGTCAATCAGAGGACCCACCAGAGAGGGAAAGGAATTGGTCTTTACAGCACGTTGGCTATTTTCTTGCCTTTGCAGCATGCATGGGGACGGGGGTTGAGGGCAGCAATCTTCAAACTGACTTACAGAAGCCATGTTTCCTTTAAGGTTGATCTGGGACTCCAGAAGAGCGAGCTGTTGTGTCACGGGGACAGAGGAAAGGAGAAAAGCCCATCAACCCCAAATGTATATAGGCAGGTAGAAATATGATTTAAGAAGAAATCCAACATCTTGACAAAATCCCCCCAGAGGATAAAGTCTCTGTTAAACAGAGTAGCAAATGATCTCTCCTTCTCGCCCCCCCAATCCCATAATCCTTTGTTAGCATGGCAATTGCCAAAGTATATAAAGAAAGAGACAGATCCCTCAGGTATCTGTCAGCACTAGATACAATCTACCCAGGACAGTGTGTGTGTGGCATTTAATCCTCCATACATCAAGCGTATGCCCAGGATATAGTGTCACGCTGTGTTTGCGCTGCATCCCTTGTGCCTATTTGTCATGAGTGTCTGTGCCTGATCCAGTGGCAGGTTGATCCATAGTGTGATGCCATCTCGGTTATATCTCTGCTTTTCCTCGGGCTTTGGCAGAGTTTTCATCATTGCATTCTGATGCAAAGTTTCTTTATTTTTTTTTTCACTCTTTATACTTTAAGGAAATAATTTTCACAGGCTCCAGTATATCACGACCATCAGAAAGGAAAGTGTATGAGTGTATCCCTATCATCCATCAGAATCCCTAACTATATTGATTACACTTCAGTTCCTTTTCAGTTTGCACAATGTTTTATGGGTCTTGCTTTTTCCTTTGGGTTGGTGAACTGCAGGGCTGATTTTCTCCTCCTTTGCATTCCCTTTCGTGTAAAAGAGTGTTTTATCTTTACTTCATAACAGCAGCGAAGAATCAGGCCTGTTTTGTCTGCCTTTGGATGGGTTTGCCTTGGATTTGCCCTTTTTGCTGTGCCAAGGAATTTTGCAGCACAATAATTCCTCATAAGGAACTCCCTTTAACAGTCTGGGGCTTTGCAGATATTCCTCCTCTGCTCCTCCTACTCGTCTGTTGGAGCTGTAGATGGTAAGGCATCGTACCTCTCGTGACACCAATTGGGTACCCATCACTGGGGATGCCATACATCTGGCACACAGTAGTTCCCTAAGAGTGAGAAGGGGAACTGAGCCTTAGAAAGGTGGAGTGACTTACTCAAGGTTATAACATACATGTAGAACAATCACTGAACCTGGAGTAACAGACCTACTGAGTCCTTCACAAAGCCATTCCTCCCTTCATTTTTTGGTGGCGTTGCTTACCTTGATAACTGTGATATTACAGGTACTCAGAGGTGGATGCGCTATTACAGCAGAGATACATGGCTTATGTTTTATATTGGACTTGGGTTTTGATCCCCTGCTGCGTTGGAGGTATTTGCAGTTTTCAGTTGCGTTCTTTGTTGATCAGCAGGGGAGATCACCTCATTCCTGCTCTCCAGCCAGTAGCACTGGATTTCTGGGTTGGGGAGTATTTGCTTGCAGAACCTTAGCTGAAAATTGTCTGTAAAGCTGTTGTGCCACTCAACGTAAAGGTGCTGGTGACCTTTTCCGGATGTAACCTCATTCTCCTGAAAGAACAACACCTATCTATTTCTTCTCAGTTTGATACTCGGTATTCTGAAACTTCTTACGAAATTTTGCTGCTTCTTTCTCATGGGCACCCACATTTATAGCTAACCCTGGGTATCTGACAGCCAGCCTCCTCCTGGCCTTTCAGGAAAATCTGGGTGGCTAATCCTGATCAGCCGTGGTGGATATTGAGTAGCCAATGCTTTTGTCCCGTGCATTTCTCTGCAATCCCAGCATATAATGTGCTAATTACCTCCGTTTGCTAACACTGAGAGACCGGCAAAAAATTTCTGTCAGTTTTGAAGAGGGCAAACTTGAACTCCACTGGGGAACAAGGGACAGACCACTGTCTGTCCCTTGTTTTTATGTGTCTTGATAAAGCTGCAGGCTACAAGGAATAAGGCTCATGCCTGGCAGACTGGGAGAGATTCTCCTTTAATTGAAATGGCATCGGTAATGTGTTTACAGAGCAAAGCTCTTGGAATCTATCCCTTCCCTCCCTTGTGGTTGTCTGCATGTATACAGCGCATCTTTACCACACGGCAGAGCTGGGAAAAGGAAACAGTGGGAAACTTCCAAGACGTCAAGGTGCTGCTGCACATGGCTGAATCAAAACAGAGCACTCACTTTTGGCAGGGAACTTGGACAGCAGAAACTTTCCTCCCCAAGAAACCTTGGCTCTCGGTTGGTTTGTGGGAAGGAGATCACCACAACCACATCTCAGCTCTAGCCAGCTGCTTACTTTTTTTCGAAGATGCTTTTACTTCAGGAGTACTGCATGTGTTTTTTCCTCTTTTCTGCTGGATCCATTTCTGCTGGAAATGGATGAGCATTTCTGACAGAAGGGATTCTTTGCCTTGAACTCTTTGGCTTTTCCTTCTCAGATGGCTGATGATAACACCCTGGCCTTTAGAAAATATGCTGCTGCAGCTATCACCAAGCTCAACAATAGCTAACAATTGAAGGTCTCACAGCTGGCATTTCATAACTGCGTGTGCTGGAGAAGGCCACCGTCTGTGGATCCAGCAATAGTGACAATGCAGGAATGTGCTGAGCAACGCAAGCTGAAAAAATGTGGAGTTGCACTTTTAGCCTTTTTCTCGCTCAAAATTTGAGGTTTTTTGGAGGTGGAGATTTGTTTCAGGTTCATTTTTGCTTGAAATGTTTTTTGTGGGGCTTTTGGCGTCAGAAGAGGCAGCTGCTCTGCACTAAGACACTAGCCTTCTGATCTCTGATCTGACTACTCGGTGAAGCAGCTACGGTGGTTTGTGTTATAGATTGTCCATCACTTGCTGGATTGGACAAAGTGAATCCTCTTGCTGGGGAAACAGCAGTGTTTTCTTACCAGACAGCTGTCCTAGGCCGTGAGTTGGAGAGTTATAGATCGAGGACAGTGTACAGTACTTTACACTCTTTTCCAAATCTGTGCACTTAACACAAGAGTGAATTTTATCCAAAGCATGTAAAGGTCCGAATATGGGATTGTTAGCTTTGTTCTATATACTTTTGACTGGAAGCAAACCCAGCATTTCCAAAACGCTACGCTAGCTTTCTGCTCCCGTAGAAGCCTGAAAGCAATCTTGAAAGGTGGTTACAGCAAGCTGTCCCGCTCCATTTTGCTCGTTTCAATGCGTAAGGAAGGAAAGCCCGCTAGTAAAAGATGTTTTACATGTACCACATGCATTTGATTTGGGTGAGAGGCTTGTCACTGAGAAGCTGTCTGTCTCAGCTGAAACTGAGCCGGATCCTTGGGTATGTGGTATGCACAAGACACTTGGAGCGTTGTATTCACTGCCCTGTGGCTTATCGCAGAGGCTGTGGGATAAACCATGGGCAGCCGAAGGAATCTGAGAACAGGGTTTGGAGAGAGCTGCATTTTCTTTTCAGCCTACGTGTGGATGTCCATCAAGTGGTTGGTGAAGGCTGTTCTGTTGGTTGTGCCATCTGTCCCTAATAAGCTGAATATAAGCAACAGCTTAATATCAGAAAACAAGCAAACAAACAAAAACTTTGGCTCTGTTTCTCCTGCATGTAAAGCTATAATGGACACCCTTGTCTTCATCCAGAGTGGGGTGTTAGCTGAAATGAACTTCCTCCCCTGCTTGCCTAATCAGAAAAATCCCAGTCATCTTCCTAATGCCTCGAAACCCTCTCTGAACCTGTACCTCTTGCCCTGGAATGACACAGGCTTTTCTCTGTGCTTTCTTCTCATACCTGGCCTTTGCTACTTAGTCTGCTTCCCAAAGAAAGAGTTAACAGGCAGGAGCCAAGGACTGCTGGGACTGAGTTAAAAAGACATAATCTGTATTTCTTGTATATATTCCAATAAAGCATCCCTGTTCTGGCTGCAACACTTCCTTGAAGTCATCACCCATTCTTGCTGTATAAGAATTTGTCCAAAGGCCATTAACATCAAAGGAGGAGCTCCCTGGGCTCAGAATCAAGCCCTAGAAAGGCTGCATATTAGGACTCAGCTGCATACCATGTACATCCTACATGCTTAAGGTTTCTGTGAAAAAGTTTTCCTTAACAAAATTCTCAGAGATGTCTTTGGAGGACCTGGACACTAAGGACAACTTTTCTCACAGAATTTCTCTTTCAAAATGGCTGATTATATCTGCAGAAGAAAAGATTTTGTATTGTTTCAGTCCCATAAGTACATACTTGCCAAACTTAAAAACTGGTCTGAGGGAATATATAAACACACTTGAAACAAAGACCAAAAGCTGTGTACATCTGTAGTCCTGAAAGTGTTTGGGATTAGGCGGCATTCCAAGGGTTAATCCCTGGGGATTAGCATGGCAAACACTTGTGTTGTTGTTTACACATGTCCTGTGAACAAGGCTGTGTTTTCACAGCAGGCCTCTCTAGCAGGGTTAGCCATAAAGCCTTGCAGTCAGTTTTACAAGCGAAAAGAACCAGAGCAAGAGGAATGGCAAATGCACAGAACTGTCCTTTAAAGAGATGAACTGCAGATAAGTGGATCAGTGCAGTCCCGGCATAAATTTGATATGTTAATAGCAAAGAAAAAGAAGTTTTGTAGCAAAGAACGAATGCTTCATATCCACAGGTCCAAATCTGGTGATAAGGGGATATCAGGCGTATCCCTGGCTTGTGCTTTGTGCTTTCATTTACATGCTAAGCGTGCATCTGAGAACCTGCTTTCCTGGCCTGCATCAGGATCCACAAATGCAGGTTTGTGACCTTGTGCATGGCCAGCGGGACACCAAAAAGCCAGGTGTGGGTGAAATGCTATCAGCATCAGGGCAAGGCTGGGGCTGGGGCCTGGAGCTGGGACTGCTTTAGGGTGGAAGGCTGGGGTCTGGGTTTAAAGCTGAGATGCTGGGCTACGAGCAGGAGCGAAACTGCTTTTATACTTGTCCCACAATGTCACATCAGTGCACTGAATAACAGGGTTGGCTTGAGACTTACGCTAAGCTTTTTTTTCCCTCTCTGTTTCTCTCTCAGTCGGGAAGTGAAATAATTTCTCTCCTGAAAATTTCACGGAGACAAGTTTTAAAAAAAAAGAAAATCGGTGGGAATGAGCGTAAGCAACAGAGCCCAGTTCTGTGCTGACTTTTCCAACAGCTCATGGATGGGACAGTCTAACAGGATTGCACTCCATCCTGCTCTCTGCTAAGAAACAATGTACTGGAAGTGTTTGCCATGTGATTTTATGCAGGGAAATAGTCCAGGCGCTTAACTGTATATTGGATGAGGCAGAGCCTTCCTTTGGAGAAAATGATTTGGCTTGTCAGCTCTTACTCTCTTTCAAATGCAGCTAGCTCTGACACGCTACCCAGCTCAGCAAACTGGGAGGGCTTTCCACGTGGCTTTGATTTACAGCATCCTGCCTGCTTCTCTGCTCCCAGTCAGTGCAATATGCACGGTCCCCATCTGGATTTGAATCATTTCCTGTGTAGCGCCTCAGTGGGTGAGGCTCAGCTGCACCATGGGGGAAGCTCACCAAGACCCAAGCTAGCAGCCCCTGTGCCTCCTTTGGCCTGGCCTCTCCTGGCACCAGCAGCGATGCTCTCTTGGGTGGAGATCTGCCACACTGGGGCAGAGCGGTGTGGGGGCACACATGGGTTGGGAAACACAGATCTCTTCAGTGGTTTCAATGCTCTGGCTGGGAAAGACCCTTCCCTAAAGGCCACCAGGGACGGACGTGGCAAAACATCACCTTTCCAACAATAGAAACAAGCACTTTTTACACCTTGTAAAAGCACTGTAATGTACTTCAAGAGGTTTTTGGTTCCCAGGGGACTGAAAAACAAAACCAAGCCTTCAACATTTGCCTCTACTTCACCAGAAGCTTTAACACCAAGTGAGGTGCTGGCAGGGTAAAACAAGCCTAGCAGAGAGGAAGGTCAGAAAGATGTTTCAGAGTCTACTCTCTTTAGTGAAGTTCAACAACTTCACCCTCTGCCCTCCCACCCTGTTGACAGCTTCATCTCCATCCAGTTGAGGCTGCGGCATGAATCAGACCGTAAAAAACACATCTTGGGTCTCATGTCGCATTTTGTCTGCAAAGTGCTTCAGAAACATTAGTATGCTGCATCCCAAAGGGTGTCTGGATTTTACTTTCCAGCCCTCAGCTTGCTCCCTTTGCGGACCTTAGCAGCAACAAGCTGTTTCTTGTTAGGCTGTAAAGAGCTGTGATTAGCCTGCTGCACACATAAGAGGGAAATTAAACCATTTAGTTGTGTTTAGCAGCTCAGCCCCTTCTTCAGGCCCTCTCTCCCCACCAAACACTTTAACTAAACAGTGACTAATGAGGCCAATTTGCTGTCAATTAATTGCCCCAGGAAAGGACCCCTAATTGTGGTGAGCAGAGGTGGCAGCTCTAAAGGGCCATGTGATGGTCAGCATCCCCCCTACCTCTGCCTTGGGGCTTATTAGCTTCTTTGTGTTTGTTGCAAAGTGCTGTTAATTGGGAGCTGGGGACAAGGAAATGAGAACTCTCGAGGCTAATTGATAGGCACCTGCAGAGGGCTTTAGTGGCTGCAAAGTTCCTTTGACTTTGGAGAGAAGTCCTGATGTTTTCTTTTTGCCCTGAAAGCCAGGGGCTCCTGGGCATTAGTGGTTAGGAGTCTTAATTTCCTCCAACAGGTGGGGGTCCTACTTGCCAGTACAGATGAAGGTAAATAGGCTGGAGGAAGCAACTGACTAATAAGCATATATGGAAGGGGTTGTAGTGACTTTCTCCATTTGTATCCAAGGTGTCCTTCTTGCGACAAGCAGTTAGAGCACTTAAATGGAGCTTATGGGCTTTCTTATTTTCAGTACTGTTTGCTTCTGCGCCTTGGAGAGATTGAATGGCTCTTGCTGTATCTTAGGTCTGTAGAGTGGGAATAAGATCTCTATATTTTTTTTTTTAAATGTATTTTGTAACTTATTGACAAAATACCTGACTGTTAAGCAGTCTTGTTATTTCAGATTGAGGAGTATCTGCCCCGCAGCATAAGACTGCATCTAAGGGTCTTATGCAAAGATCTGTTTGCCCAAAGGGAGCAGTCACACCATCTGACTGTGAACTTCGTGTGAGTGTGTTTACAAGGCTCAGAGCTGTCTCCCAACTAGATCTCCATGTCCCTCTGTTCACGTTTTCCATCCTGCCATACCCAATTCAAATACCTAGTCCTGTGCTTCCTGCCAGGGTCTTGCAAACCCACCCTCCTCCTGCACTGAGGTCTTATGTGAAGCATCATGAAAATGGAGTGCAACCGATGCAGGAAACAGAAATTGCTGCCCCATGCCTATAAGTACCACTTATGCTAAGCAGTGGTTCCCATTCATGCCACTTGGTGCCTGTGTTGTGTCTGGACGCCTTTATCAAAAGGCAGGTATTGGAATCATTTTGGAGCTGTGGCATGACTTCCAGTGTAAGCTAAGTTAGGAAAAGACCTCTAGAAGCGTTGCTAGTTATATCCTTCAGCAAGGGTGGCCTTAATGCTTTCTTGTTCCATCTCCCATTGCAATCCTGGGAAGGTACTCCGGATCTGGCCTCTTTGATGTGAACTCACATCTCTTAACCACTGGGCTGACTCATTTACTAGGAGAGTAGTGGTGTAGCCCCCCTCCTCGCCTACTTCCATAGCCTTGAATGATAAAGCTGATCCAGCCCACCCGCATGATCCCAGGTGCTATCTCAGGAGGAGTTTTGAGCTCTGATGGGTTTGGGTCATAGACAGCAAGGATAACAGCAGTAGACGTTTGCATGTTCTCTTGTTTGTGGTTTCCTTGCTGCCTCCCATATGCGGCCCCTGGTTTGTAATAACTGCAATAGCGGGTGTTTTTGAGACATGGTAATGTTTTGTAGAAACAAATCACTTGCTTTCATCTCGAGAGCAACAGTGATTGCGCTGGGGGAGTGTGCTCTATTTTTCATGTCTCAGTCTTTCTTATTATTTAAATTAATGTGAGTTGCAGTTGTCACGAAAGTGAAGGATTGACGGCAATTAAATAGAACAGGCTTGGTGCGAGCAGGTTCTGCGCAGGCCTGTGCTACCTAGCTCTGTCACTGCGCCTTGCCTGGGACTTGGATTCCCGCACCAGCTCTGCCCTTGCACCCCTCCTGCCCCACAGCTCCCCCAGCTCTCCCACTCCAGAGCATCCTACAGCGTCTCTGCCCGTGCCCCACTCCTGCCTTGCAGGCCCCCTCTCTCTTCCAATGCGAGCCTCTCAAGAAGAATGGCTACTGGTTACTTTGGGGTTTGTTATTTACTGTCAGTGACGTGTGAGATGAGATGCTGAGCTGGCATCAGGCTTGTCCTGTAAATGTGAAATGTAGAAGAAACAAATATGTGAATTTCAAGCCATTCTTCTCAGAGGTCATTTCCAGCCCTCCAGAATCTGTCCCTGGTATGGGTAGGGTACCCTGCGTCTGTGGAGATGGAGCAGTGGGGTACTACACTTTATTTCACATCGGTACCTGCTCCCCACCCCGTTCAGGGGGATCCTAAGCACAGGGTAATGGATACCCCATATTACATTTATGCTGAAAAGGAATAAAAATCTGGCAATTTTATCCTCTTCAGCAGTACCAGAGAGCCTGGCAGCGCTATCCCATGGTCCCTGCAGCCATAAGGGTCCGGCAGCACCCTGGTCTCCTCTAAAGGGGAATATGAAAACACCTGAAAGCGCTGTTTAGCTTTAAAGCTTCCCCTGTTGTGGGTCTGCAGGCTGTGGTTTTGCCTGTGCTAATGGTTCAGAGAGGCCAGACACAAAAGGGCTTTCCAGCTGAGGGTCAACAAGAGATGGCTGGGCAAAAGGAGGCTGCAACACCCAGAAGATCCTGGTCCCAGGAGGTTTTATTCTCAACAGTCCTTCCAGCAGTTGGGGAACTGTGAAAACATAACATAACCCACACATGGGAAAAAATAATAAGGTCAAAGCTTCTCATTTTAAGATTGTCCTAAAAAGGTGTGTGCAAAGTAATGACAAGTGCCGAGGAGGCAATGCTAACTGTTGCTGGTGCTGACAGTTTTGGCATTTTAACACGCTGGCTTGACACCCTGAAAATTAAAAGTCTCTGACTTTTTATCTGAGTGAAATTACTGTCCACTAAGATCCAGTCATTTTTAATGCTAGCTGGCTTTGGATTCTAAGGAGATGAAACAAGCCAGGTTTTAAATTCACAGGGAAATTATTCCCTGCCCTATTCTCCCTCCTTTCAGCCTTCCCTTGCCCTCTGATGAAGGTGGCAGCTGATAGGAACCAGCCATTATACTCCTAACAGGATTTCAGCCTTGGATGCCCTTTTCTCCCTCATCTGAAAAAATGGTGAGCCAGATATGACCATCTGGACACATCTCTTGGGCGTTTGGTCTGCGTGGTCAGATCTGTTTGTATTTGCTGAGTTTACTTGATCCTCAGTGAACTAAAATGACTTGACTGCTTTGGAAAGTGTCAGGGTACACATGTCCTAACTGCAGCTCTGTTGCTGGTGCCCCATAGTGGCTTTCACTGCTCTCTCCTCGACTGTGTTGGCTGTCATCACACCATTCTTCTAGAACCTCGGGCTGGCCTCCATCTACTAGTCCTGCTTGGGCTTAGTCCTTCTTGGTTTGTTGCGTGGCTTTTTTCCCGATGCGAATGTTAATCCCTTGAGGTTAAGACGAAAACCCTGAAATGTGGTCTAGCCAATGGTTCTACTCCTGGGCTCTGCTTACCTATGTTTGCCAGCACACCAGAGAAGCTGCGCTGAAGTCGCTCCAAAGTCACCATCCTTGTGTCGCATGGCAGGGCGGCTAGGACACAATTCTTGCAAAAACAGCAGCCGCTGCTGTTCTTTCCCAGACTAAGCCCCTCTGCCCTCTCCAGTGCAGGCTGGTCTCAGATCTGAAATGCAGTATGTACTACAGGTAGCTCTGCTGCTACTGGACTGACGTGGCGCTCCGAGTTGGTTTGTTCCCTGTAGTAAGAGTAACAGTTTGGATTTCTGCACCAGAACTTGCAGGGCTCTCCCAGGCTGCAGCTCTGCTGGCTGGGGTCTGTCTGTCCTGAGCCATGAGACGGGGGACTTCCCTCATCCAGTGGGACAGAAAGAAGAAAGAGAAAGTGCTTCTGAGTCCTGCTGACTCAGTGCTGAGACAGATTTCAGCGTGATGCTGCAAGCCACCTCTCTGCTTTGGTGTGCCGTGAAACACCAAGCAACAAGCATTTCTTGGAGGATGCAGGCAGGGTATTTCGTTTCCCAAATGGGGTATTTCCTTTCTGCTGCCCTCTATGCAGTTTTGGGATATGGGTTGTCAAAGGCATTTGCTTACTTTCCAAGACCACTGTGTGATTGTTGCTTTGTGCTGCCAGGCATTTGCCGTGCAGAACGGGTGTGTGATAAAGGGGGAGGAGGCACAACATGGATCTGTAGTCAGTGAAATTCTCATGTACCCCTCGATATGGTGGGATCAAATTCTTTGACGACATGAGCATTCTCCAATATTTTGTTTTTGTTTTGTTCTCTTGCCTCCTACATCTTCCTATGTGTGCAGACACACTGCCGATAGCTCGCAGCAAATCGCCGATGTAAAATGTAGCAGAGCTTGTGTTTGTCAGGGTATTTTGCTTTGAGAGGAAGGGGTTGATTTTCTGCTATGCTTTGCTTTACCCATTGTTGTGCTGCTAGGGAGGTGTCCCTGCTCTGAAATTCCTTCTCTTCAGGAAAGGGAACCCTGGTGCAGTCAACGATTCCTCCAATGTGCCTTGCTTTGATTGCTTCAGCCATCAATTCTAGCTCTTGAGCAGCAAACCTGCTTGAAGGTCCCTTCTTCCTTCCTGGTGCCAGTTAGAGCAGGTTGCTGAGGGCCTCATCCAAGTGAGTTTTGCATATTACCAGGGATGGAGTTTCCACCACCTCTGTGGGGAACCTGTTCCTGTCTTAGACCTAAAAGAGGTCAAAAAAAGCTTTTTCCTGATTCTGAGTCAGAATTTTCCACATGCTGCAGCTCACGTCTGCTGCTTTTCATTGTTCACTGTGCGCCTCTGAGAAAAGACTGCCTCTTGTCTTCTCTGCACCTTCCCACTAGCTATTTGTAGACAGCAATAAGATCTCCCTTCTGCCTTCTCTTCTTTAGGCTGAACAGACCCAATTCTCTTAGGTTCTCCTTGTACGTCACGTGCTATAGCCCTCTGACCATCTTGGGAGCCCTTCAGTAGACTTGCCCCAGTATGTCAATGGCCTTTTTGTACTGGGGAGCCCAAAACTGATGTAGTGCTTTAGATGCTGTTTAACAAGCACCATAGAAAGGGATATGTCACTTCCCTCCACTTATGGGGCTACACTCTTGCTAATACAATCCAGGATGCTTGGTCTTTGCTGCAATGGCATACTGCTAACTTGTGCTGAACCTCTTTGACCCCCACATCACCTGGACTGCTTTAGCCCAGCACTTTCACCCTTCCCGCAAATATCAGGTTGTTGAAGTCCCTCACTAGGGACTTCATTGTGAGGCTCTCCTATCTTGCTAAAGCAGGCTTTGTCCACTGCTTCTTCTTAATCAAATGCTTGTTAGCAGGCACTAACCAACAGGGACGACACTGTGATATCGTCTCATCCTTAGACCTAAACTCCCAGTCACTTCACCACCCAGGGCTGGGTGTACTCCAGCCACTCCTTTGCAGAGAGAGCACCTCATTTCCTTGCCTTTCCAGCCCGTCTTTCGTGAAAAGCCTGTATCCATCCTGCACAGCACTGCCAGTACTGAGAGCTGTCACACCACATCTCTGGCATCCCAACGGGTTTATAGCACTGCAAATCTGCATGAACATCTAATTCCTCCTGTTTTTTTCACCAGGATACTTGCACTGGTGCACAGGCATTTGAGATGGGCTCTCAACTGTTCTCCTTCCACAAGGGCAGTGCAAAAGCCTTCCCGGTTTTGTTTGGCCCCTATCTGCTTTCTCACTGCCCTCTGTGCTGTCACTTATCCCCAGATTATGGCAATCTTTCCCCCATGTGCCTAGTTTAAATCCCTCCTTGCCTAGGTGAGTGAGCCTGTCGGCAAAGGCATGTCTGCCTCGCTTTGTTTGACAGGTCCTGTTCCTGCTTGGGAGCCCCTTTTGCTCCAAGGGGGTCCCATGGTCATAGATGCTGAAGCATTGACCATGAGTTTGGGGCCTAGAGAGAGGGGCTAATGAGCTGTGGGTTGTAAACAATGTTCCTACAAATCCAGCAACACAGCTGGAAGTAGTGAGTTGCTCTCTTTAAGCTTCATTTCCTTTTCCCCACCTAGCTTGTAGGCAGCTTTGCCTCAAAAGGACCATCAGCTGCTCCTGCCAAGGAGGGGGAAGGGGCGGCTGCTGTCTGTTTACTCTGTGGTAAGCAAGCAGAAAATGATGTTGTTTCATTCCTTGCTACACACAAATTTGGAAGCTGAAAATATATTAAAAGAAAAATAAAATTTAGAAGATTCCTTTTTAGTAAAACTCCCTCACCACCTTCAGGGTGTGAAGCGTGGAAACAAGACATGGATGTGAGAGAGGAGAGACTGCAGTACCCTGATCTGCCTGGAGGCTGGTACACCAGCATGCTCCACACCTGGAGGTACCTGTTCAGGTTCCAGCATGGTCACTCTGGTCCCATGACACAAACTTAGTTAGCCTGGAAGGTCTTTAAGGGTCCTGAATGCCCAAATCATGGCTGGTCTTGTGAATCTTTAAAGACCCTACCATGCTTTTGGTGCTGTGCCATGTGAGGTGTGGTCAGCCAGAAGCTACCTACTGCAGGCAGCCCATTGGGGATCCCTCTTGGCTGAAAGATGTTGCAGAAACCTTCCTGCTGTCTCCGTGGTGCCTTCCTTCAGCAAATTCCCATTAGCCACGGCGCGTGTCCCTGCTCCTCATCTTGTCATGGCAGGTGCAACAGAAATGAGCTTAACAGCTCTCTGGTTCAATTCCCGGCGAGCATTTGGTTATGTGAGCAGCAGTCATGGCTAGCAGCATGGGTTTTATGTGCCCGTGGAAGGTAGCATTAACTAATACAGCCTCTGAGTCAGTGCCTTGAGGTCTGGCACCCTGCAGGAGGCCGTAGAACTGGGACTGTTTGGACTGGGCCTGCATCTGGGACTGTTTGGAGTATAAAAATGGGCTGGGATAGTGCTTGGAGCCTGCTGGCTCCTTGTGTGCAGCCTTGGGGCAGTCAGGCAAGTTCTTAGAGGTTATTTTATGAAGGCCCCCAAAGCTGTCCAACCAAAAAGCATCACAGTTGCAGCAAAGGCCGTTTCTACTTTCAGATCCTTGAAACAGTAGTATATCCTGATATTATTTCAGAAACCCAGGTAGTATGAGGAGTGTGAGAGGAACGTGTGGCAGCCGCTGGTTAATAGGTAGGTAGGTTAATGAGTCAGACAGGCTGCCCTTCAGAAGTCAGGATAATGAGGTCCAACTTTATTTTGTTTTCACAGTTCCACCAAAGATCTCTAATATCTCCTCGGACATCACCGTGAATGAGGGCAGCAACGTGACCCTGGTTTGCATGGCAAATGGACGTCCTGAGCCTGTCATCACCTGGAGGCACCTCACCCCAACAGGTAAGAGACTGAACTGGACTCGACTGCATGGCTGATTTGTGAACTGTGCAGTAGTTTCCTTCTCTTCCAACATCAACAGAAAATTTCAGTAGCAATACAGGCAACTGTAAAAAAGTGGCAAGACTCTTAAGTGCACTACAAGCTTGTTTTGCAGTGTGATTTCCCAGGCACGATAACCAGGTTGTCCGAAGGAACAAATGAAATTACTTCAGTAGGTGCTCTACAGAATTGGACCTGTAATTCTATTTAGATTTGGTCTTCGTCTAGCTGTCCCAGTCTCTACTGCTGGTAATGCACAGCATGGTGGTGGAGACAAAACGCAGGTGGTGCCAGAGGGGAAAGGATTTCTGTTTAGATATTACATAGAAGATGTTCTTTCCAAAATACATGGCATTTGCTTCCCACTGATTTGCCTTAAAAGGGAGAGGCAAACAGTGGCACACGTTATTTCATGTTCCTCTCCACTTTGGCAGACAGTCTTCCTATGTCTTGTAAGGTGAGTAAAGAAGGCATTTGATCTGCAAGATGAGTGAAGAGCAGGGTGGAGACAGAATAAAGGAGAATTCACTAGCTTTGTTCTGCTACCTAACTGTGCCTTCCACGCTCAAGGACGTGGCAAGCTTGGAAGGAGAATATCTTTTTCAGTAGTCAGACTCCGTGGGGTTAGCATCTTGGGTTGCAAGGAAACCTTCACCCCCTAAAGATTTATAAGTGGGATGGGAACAGGAGATAGGTTTCTCTTCTTCTGTATCATGTCCTTTGAAGAGAGAAGAACTCTCTACCTGATTTCTTTTGCCGTCAGATATTCTTTCATCTGAAATGTGTGGGGAAAGCATTGATTAGCTCCCTATGAATAGTCTTCTGTGATATTCCCATACATGTAAAGGGTTAAAGAGGGCTTGAGGTAGGCGGTGCACAAGCTTTCTGTATGTGCTACAGACAATCAAGCTATCTGTTGCAATTCAGCAGCCAGAAAAGGGGAGAGCATTGCAGAAAGCAGGTTGGAGAGAGAGAGGTAGAAAGACACATCGGAACAGAGCTCAATCCAAGGGCTTCATCCAGAAGCCTCAGGATTTGGGGCCTGTGGTTCAGATTGGGGTTATTCAGATTTCCTGTCTCATCTCTTCAGCCAAACCAAAGTGCTGCTGAGCTTTCATGTATATGAAAGCCAGATATGAAATTTGCATTTCTGGCCCATTTCTTGCAACACCAAAAGAAGGAAGATGGGGAAAAACTGCCAGGAAGCGGTGGGAGGAGCAGAGGTGATGAGGAGAGCACTACTCCTCTCTGGTATTATCATTGTTACCTGACTTTCCTCTTCTGCTATTTTCATTATTAAGCATGACTGTGCCATTTGCAAATATAGGGGAATAGAACCTATTTTTTCACCTTTAATTATGTATACAGAATCTTCTGGCTCTGGAATTTCTGCTCTTAAGATTTATTTCATATCAAATCTTCCATCTTACTGCTGCATCAGTCTTTCATTCCTCCCTCTAACTCTTTCTTGTATTCAAGTAGGAGGCACTCCCTAGCTACTCCATGAGCACAGCCTAACATTGTCCAAGTTAAAGGTGTTACAAGGATGCTAGCTTAAATCTTCATATAGACTAAGGCCTGGTACATGTGAGATGTGTTGTTCAAAGCAGTAATAAGAAGATTCATGTCCTGACTCATCACTTTGGTTGCGTGTTCGTGCTTTGTTTTTTTTCCCAGTTGTACCGCCTACTCCACTGTATCAGACACAGACTTCTTTTCTCCCTTTTAAAAATGCTCCTGAAAGCAAATCTTCATTCTGGTGAGCAACAGGACTGGGGAATCCCATCCCCGCTTTCATTCCAGGGTCAGTTTTCCTGGGTCTGTTGTTTAGTTTTCCAGCATACCCCTTCACGCTTTTTCTCCTCTGCTGCGTGTCTCAGAGGTGTTGCCTTGTTAGCATCCCTCAGTGCCGTCTCACTGACCCCCTTCCAATCCGTCCTCAGTCCTCCCCTCTACAGTGAAGCCTGCCATGCACCCGCTTCCTAACTGACTAGAGCCAGGGAGGAAGGGCAGGCAGTCCCCCGTCTGTCACCTCCATGTCTCACTGCTTGTTGTTCTCTCTCTTTTTCCTTATCTCAACCCATCTGTTATCTTTCACGGGTACAGAGGAACTGTTTTCAGGCAGACATCAAGTCTTTGAGCAGCATGTAGCCCAATAAGGCACTTGTCCCAAAATGGGGGACAGAAGGGCTTCTTTTAAATGTTTTCCTTGAGGTTGACAATTAATATAAATTCCAAATCTATTCCAGAGCTGCTGCAGTTAGAAACACGTCTTATCTTGGAATCTCCCTTTTCCAGAACTGTAAGGCATTTTGGCTCCATTTATGCTAGTTTTGAAGACATCTGCTATGCATCAAAGAGCTATTTTTGATCATTGTAAAGGTTTCTAAAATACATCTCTCTCCTTGGATTTTTTTGCGGCTAAATTCGTGACTGCAGTACTGGAAGAATGAGTGTTACTGAGCTTGTGTAGGAGGTTTTGAATGGACAGGTTGTGAAATTAAACCAGCATTGGGGGGTGAGAGGGCCAAATTACTTTTTCTTGGTGCACCCTCCTCAAGGACTTCATTCGCGAATTTGTCTGCTCTTTCTTTCATTCATTCACTTCATCAACAGTGTTGGCTAATTACCTGAGTTAGGACTACAGAAATTATTTATTTCTTGTTGGATGGGAAGTGGAAGATACAAATGCAAAGGGAAAGCAGTGTTGCTACTTACGCAAAGAAGGCGGGATGCATATGGTAGTTCATTTAAATGCTGCTGGGCCTCAGGAGTGATCATAGCCCACTCGTCTGCCTATCTGGGAATTTTAAAAAATCGCTTTATAAAATGGTATATCGCTTCCTTTGCTGGTCCTTCAGTGAGCAGTTGAACTAGGCATTTTTCTCACGTCAACTATAAGTCCCCAAGCCCTGAAGCAACTCCCTCCTTACCCTATGAGATAGCTAAAGTGTGGCTGAGATTGTTGACTGTAGCACTGACACCTGTGAGGAAGGCAGGTAAGGGGAAAAATGCTTTAATAATTCTGGTGGTGAATGAAAATACAGATCAGCTTTAATTTAATGAAAGTAGGAATGGCATTCCTTGGAACAATGCCAGTCCTCGCTCTCCACTTCCATGCCTCTTCAGATCATTGACTGATTGGGCTTTGGCAGAGCAGGTGGAGAGAGTTAACCAGACCCTTTTCTTCCTTATCTGACAGGCTATTATGCTGTAGGACATTGGCAGCCTGGTTGAACTAGTTGTGGATAGTTTAATAGTCATTGCCTGGGAGCACAAACAGCTTCATTAGCTCTTCTCCTCCAGTCAGCGGAGCTCTCTTCTGGGATCGCTGACCTGCAGCTTCCAGCAACAGGCCAGCACCTCCCTGCTCATAGTCTGATCCCTTTCCTGGGGTTCAGGACATAAGCCACAGGCCGTGCACTATGACTTTTGCCATCCCAGTTTGTGATGGTAAACCATGGAAAAGACCATAGCAGCCCTCTGAACTGGATTTGTCAGGAAACTGTGATTTGTTCAGTTAGAGTTTGGATGAGTATTGATAATTTCCTACACGGACTACGGGAGTTAGCACATGTCAGTGTTAGAAATATTTCACATGGGGATATATTATAGTCTCTCATCTCTTGAAAGGGACAAAGTCCAGATTTCCCCCTCTGTGACGTTGTATGAGGAGTGGGTGTTATCCTATTGTTTTCTTCTCCTTAATATTAACTCATAACCTACGTGGTCCACGGCCCGCAAAGGTATAGATTATTTTTTCTTACCGAATGCAGTCCAATCAAATTTCCAGTAGTTGCACCACAGCCTGGACAGGGTCCCAGCCCAGGGTTATGTATCATTTATCACGCTGACACGTTCTGTGTGAGCTACCACAGGCAGCCTACCCATCTATGGGTAGTTACGTTAGGAGATGCTCTGTTTTCCCTGTACCAAGATAACAGCTAACACAGCCAAGAAAAGAATCCAGTAAGATGGTTTACAGATGGTAGGCATTGCCTGCTTTTGAGCTCTTCTTAGTTTTACTTCACGTCTTTCTTGATTTATGTTTATTCAGGCTAATGCGACTTCTCCCTACCCATAAGCTGCTGAGATCACAGTCCAGAGGCTTTAACATTTATCATTCCTCATTTCTCCATCTTATTCAGAGCCATGCTGAATGCCTGGTTGACTGAAAAAGAGCTTCCTGGGAAAAATAAAGATTCATGTATGTTCATGTTCTTATCAATAAACTCCTTCTCAACGGAAGCCCTAAAGAGCGGCCCCTTGTGAATTGGATTAGCAGCAATATGAACATGGACAGTTGTTGCAAGGTCTTTGCATTACCAGAGATCTCACTGCCAAGCCTGCTGTCCTGGATGGGCAGACAAACACAGAAGGAAAAGGCAGCTCCTGTCCTGAGCAGCTTGTACTCAAGTTAACAGAAACAGTCCTATTCAGAAAGAAGTGTCTGCTTCTTTCCCACAAGGCATCATTGGTTGAAACCTCCCCAAGGGCCTCACTCATGGGCACTGTGGCAAGTGCTGTGAGATTGGTACCCATGTGTGGTGGCAGCCTGAGAGGTGGTGGCAGGGAGACAAAGCTATATTGATCCCTATGGGGCTCAGCGCAAGGTTGAACAGTTGAGGCTTTTACTGGTTGTGCATAACCAGCTACGGAGCAAATAATTCCGTTTTCCTAGAGCAACTATAGAGTGTGAAACTTGTATAAAATGACCAGGTGTCTCATTCCTGATCCAACTTCCCCAGCCTCGGCCCAGCAAGGCCATTTGATAGAGAACAGTCTGGATTCTCCCAAATTCTACCTGACAGTCTAAAGATTACCCACTTTGGCTCAAAAAGGAGCTTAGTTATTACAGTGGTAATCACAGCATAAAAACCAGTCTAGAGCAAAGCAGGTAAGTATTGATTGCAACACCCAAGTTTCATGTCACAGCATAAAATGAAAGGAGATGGGAAGGCTTGTCAAATATGCCAGTCTGATTCTCCCTAGAGGGTGCTAGAAATTCTTATTGAGTCTTAGAGAATTTACCATAGCCTGGGAAGTTTAGAAGGGATAGAGAATACAGAATAGTGCCTGCATGCTCTGTGTAATTGAGATGGTATACATATAATATGTTTATAAACAGCTGTAGAACTCATTGCCATGGAAAGTTATTTAAAGACGAGAACTTGGCAAGACTCAAACAGTTTGTGTGTTCCTGAGGATAATGTGAACAAATCTGGATATTCTTGTTATTCACAACAGAAATATTGAAAAGGATGTTAAACTTCATGCTTTGGGGCTCAATTACTAGAGATCAGGATGAGACATAAACTGAAAGAGACAGATTATCTCACACCCCCGCTCACTCATGTATCTTCATTCAGTGCATGCCAGTCTCCTTGTAGGGCTGAACACTGAACATGAAGGAAGCAGGGAGCTTGAGAGTCAAGATGGCTACATAGTTCACATGGGCAACTTTGATCTTTATGTCTTGTGTTTATTTGCCTCTCATTGCTGTCTAAGCCGGAAGCCGTGCTAGTGCACTTCGTGTTGCACAGGAGAAGCCAGTTTATGACCAAAGAAGATAACAAACAGAAACCCCTCAGCCAGAGTTACCACAAGTCAACCCTGTAGGCGCTAGGTGGTGATGAGCAGGAAGGGGATTTTCTGGTTATCTAAACCATTTGGATTTAGCCCACCTCTCTGCTGCACTCTTTAAACCTCAGTAAAACATCTGTGAAAAGGAGGAGGAGTGTTGTTTTGGGCGGGTTTTGTGGTTTGGGGTTTTTTTACTGTTGTTTGGGTTTGGTGGGGTTTTTTCGTGGTGTTACTGTGACAGCTCTTCTGATGTCACGTCCTTTTCCCCTTCTATCTGCTTTTGTCCGATCAGGAAATTTTAGATTTACAAGGTATTTGTTTGACCCTGCATTTTAGGATGCTGGTAAGCAACTGATGATTTTTAACCAGGTCTCTTTTTCCTCCTTTATTTTTTTTCTTGCACCCTCAAAATATTCTCTGGCAAAAATGTGGTCACACCTTCCACAAAGACCTCTCACTTTGCCTCTTATACGCTCTCTCTTTGTTTTAGGACTCTGTCTGAGGTGTCTTTTTCTCTCTTGGTCTAGTCCTCATCTTATCCAACATTATAGGGGAAAGATAAAGAAAAGGATGCTGGCTCACAAGGAGCCTGGGAAACAAGCCAATGTTTCAACTTTTTCAGGGCTTCTCCAGAAGGCATTCAAAGTTGTTTCAACCGATTTGCTTCCCAATTCCGCTGGCTACACATTTTTTACTTTTTTAGAAGTCCACTTCTTAGCACATGGCCCACAAGCAGGAGGCCCCCTGCTCCTTTTCTCACCTATAATAAGCTTAAGTCCTGCATGTGCTCACTCCCCAACAGACTGGAGAGCTTTGATTTCTTCCTTCTGTGCCCAGAGGGAGACATACACTACACAGAGATCCCTCCACAGTTCCCTGGGGAACAGGCGAATAAGTCTGCTGCAAGGAAGGAATTTGCCCTGCTGCCTTCAGCAGTGGTTGGAGGGGAACATCTGGAGTCTTCTTATCAGTGCTTGACTGCTCCACCTCTGACAAGATTTTCTGTGCTGTTGCTGGGAAGATGTGGCAGTTGTGTACCAAGTTAGTGGCTTTCCTGCAACAGAAATGCTGTTCTTTACAGCTAGTTGGAGTCTGGTAGAGTTGCCTCCATTTTTCCTTCTCCCAGACGGGTACCAATTATAGTCAGCCATGGTGTTAGAGTCTTTTCCATGGTGCTTTAAAGGCTGAGCTGGTTTGTGTCCATGTGAGAACTTTCATCCACCTACATAAGAGCAGCATTTTTCTAGTTCATTGCATGCTGTAATATTGCTGTCTGTGCAGTGCTGTGCAGTCACTACCTCTACCCTCAAGGCTAGTACTTCTCAGTGGAGACATTCCTGATTAGTAGGGACTTTCAGGAATAGCTAGCTGCTTCTTTCTCTCCCCTCCTTCCATGAGCCAGTCTTGAAGGATCAACGAATACTGGAGGTGGGAGTGAACACCGAGTACCCAAGAAGATGACAGTTCAAAATCTTCCATGATTAATGATGACAGGACAAGAAATGGCCATACACTACCATAAGTAGGATCTTAGCAGCAGGTTGATGAACGTTACCGTATTCTCCATCGTTCCCACCAGCACAAACCTATTGAAATGAAGGGACTTTCCCATCATGACTAGGACAAAAAGAGGAAAGGTCTGCTGCTTGCTCTGCCTAGGGTGCTAGATGCTGTCTGTCTTGCCCTCCTTCCTACCAGCCTTCCTTGTGCTCCAAACCTGCCATCAAGCACTCTTGTATCCTACCTATAAGTAGTCAACTACAGCAAAACAAATTGTCTGGAGAGAATGTTATTGAGTGCAAGACATTGACAGTGCGTGTGTGTTATCGTGTCTCCCTCTAGTGATCTGAACTAATGAGTCTGCTTTGGGTCTCGTGCTTGGAGCTTCTTGTTTGGTGACAGAGGGTCTCTGAGTTCACGGGGGCAAAAGGCTGATATTTTAGGACTGGGTCCCATTTCCCCTCCCATCTGGAGGTCATCTTCCCCACTGGCAGCTCCATGTTTACAGCTGTAGTTTGCATCTGAAAATTTAAATGTGCTTGTAAAGGTACAGGGAGGTTGAGTGTGAATTAAAGGGAGAAAAAAATCACAGCATTTTAAATTTAATACTTTCAATTCAAACATCCTTAAGAAAGCTATCCTTAAGAAGAAAATGGAGAGGCTGCGGTTTTTTACCCCTTGTAGCTGTAATCTATAAGTACTTTCACTTTAGGCAAGCATATTTCTCACTCTCTTCACAGTAGGAGAGAGACACACTAATAAAAGGGGAAAGTTAAGGTAGTAGCTTATAGCTGTTCCCTGCATTTTTTTCATTTAAAGAGAGAGACTTCACGATTTTTGTTGTTATGCTGTTATGTGGCTTCAGCGTGACTTCAGTTGATCTCAGTGGCTTCACTGACTTCAGGGCCTGATATACTCTGAATTGGAGCCAGAGCTACTGTCTCCTTTCATCTAAGGACCCTGGTGAGCATGGATGACAGCATCTACTGCAGCACACGGGTCCTGCCAGGACAGTGATGTCTGGAAGGAGTTTTCCGTACAGCCCCAAAGCCTTCACCCCTTCCAGCTTCTCCTGCACGGTCATCTGACTGTCTCTTGCTCTGCATCTACCCCCACACCAATCCCACTAATGAAGCCACTTGGCTTATATATCCCAGCTCTATTGATAGCTGGGAAATAGTGAGAGAGAGAGAGAGAGAATGGAGGGATGCAGGGGAAAGAAGGATTATTTGCAAGAATCTCCTGAACAGAGATAGACCTAGGGCAAAGAAAAAGCCAGCTTTGGGGACAAGACATCCCAAACCTGCTTGCCATGATGACCACAGCAAGGTCAGGTGTCACTCAGCCTCCTGCGGTGTGGAGCTTTTTTCCCGGCTCTGAATATAGTTGTAGTGGGAAGTGGGAGTCTCCCAGCTGAAGGCAGTGAGCTATTTTGGTAATGCAAGGCTGCGGCAGGCCCTGGTGTTGTGAACACTTGTGCTCTTTTTCTCTTCCCCAGCCTCCTTTCTGAGCATTTCAGAAATGTGTCTTCAGAACATCCCTCCCTTTCCCATCTGAAGAAAAACATGAGAGACTGAAAACATGATTCGGGGATTTTTTTAGGAGGTGCATGTTCAAAAGTGGTGTTCTTATTTCTTCTCCGGTTACTTTTTCTTTCTGAACAGCGCCTGAAAAATATGACTCTTCTCATGCACTCGGTATTTTTTCATGCACTGGCTGAACAAATCATCCTTTCTCGTAAACTCGCAATGAGTGCCCACCGCAGTGTTACTGCAGCGCGGGAGCAAAGCAGGGAGGCTGGGAGGGGATGGTGAGTGCAGGCTCATCCAGGGAAGCAAGAGGAGCTGCCATCTGAAGCAGCCTTTGAAGTAAGTTCACGTCCAGTTTGGGGTGACCTGAGCCAATTCAAGGATGAGCATATCCTGACAAAGGATCAGCACAAGCTGCAAGCAAGAAAAAGTGTAATGCAGGTAATGATGGCCTGGGAAAGGCATCGATCGTGAGAGATTTCAGTTGTCGTCGTATTGACTGACAGCATGTGTCTGGCTGAGAACTGCTGGCAGGGTCATCTCAGTACGTGTACCGTAACGGTCAGCATATGTCGTTACCACCGTCCTTAGCTGCTGTGCAGGTTGTAGATCTGTAAAAGCCACACGAGTATGCAGGTGCACGTTGCTGTATGCATTATTTGTGAGCATTTTACTATGTGTTCATTTGTATGTTCACCGTGCTGGTGCCTGTGCATGCCTTTTGCTGCACAGGTAAGCTTTTTGATGTTTACCAGCCTTATGCGCCAATCTCAAAGGCTTGCACTTCCTTAATGGTAGAATTGTGAAACATAGCGGTAAGCATGAAAAATAAAAGCTGGGGAGAAGAAAGGCAGTATTCTGAGTCACATTGTACCTGCCATCCTTTGACTGTGGGGCATGGATCTGTACAGCTGTCCAAAGCCTTGTCTGTACAACCTAAACTACAGCTGCACGAAGGGGACAGAGAATAAGTATTTTTAGTGTCAGTTGTGACACAAGTCAAAATTTCAGAAATTCCCTGAAGTGCAGAAGCTCAGATCAGGCTTCAAACTTTGCAACTCCGGCGTCTCTCCAACACGCTCACTTGTATCTGCTGCGTTTATCTCTGCTGTACTTGGGCATCTTCCAAGCAAATAAATAATTGGTTCCTGCTTCTGTCTCCCCTTCTGCCCAAGGGACTTAAAGTTAATTTGTGCTGACTATTAGTCTTTGGGTAAAGGCTGCTATTGTAAAAAGGAAGTCAGGGCATATATAGATAGATAGGTGGTCCTTGCACTGTGAAATTGTAAGTGCCTCCATTTCCTGCGGGGAGATCTACAACCACTTGACTGCCGTGAGAAGGATTCCTTGCAGCTCTTGGGAGGTTTCCAGGGGATGACACAGGTGGAGATGGGAAGTCCACATTCTCCACACATTCCCTCAGCGAGCCCCAGCTCAGAAGCTGGAGCAGCATGTACTGCAACTTGGGTGCAATACAGGCACGTGGAGAGGCAAGTCTCTCCGTGTGAGAGGCTGGCTTGTGCCTCAGGAAATGCCAGGATGCGTCTCTGAGCCCATGCAAAGAGCAGGGGCTGTAAGGGACTTGGGGACAATGAAAAGTCACATCTGCCACGCAGCACCTCCTGTGTGAGACGAGGGAAGGAGACTGTTAACTTGAACAGACAAAAGTAATTAGAGGAGTAAAATAATAGATTAATGAGCAGCCAGTGTCAGGGGAACTTATTAATTATCAGTAGAGGATTTCCTTCAATGTGCAGGCTGGCCGAGGGCATGCAAGATAGCAACCAAAACTCTAGTCCCGTTTAAGGAAACTGCTGGGGAATTAGTGGCACCGGGTGTCTGGAGAACGACAGCAGAGGTTGAGTTAAATGCTTCCTTTGAATCTTGTGTTATGTGTGGCTCAGGTAAGGGCTAGGGACAAAGGGGATCTGGGAAATGCTAGATTGTATCTAACTGATGTTAATAATGGCTCCATAAAAATACTCTGATAAGAACACATTAAAGTTGCACAGTTAAGTACTCACAAGCCAGGTAAGGTGAGATTTAAGGTTACAAATGCAACCTTAACTCTTCTCCTGCTGAGTGTACCTTAGCAGGCGGCCTCTAATTAAGGGGCATCAGGCTATTTCTCAAGTAATATATCATAACATTGGTTAATGCTCTCTTCGGCTTTGGACAGGTGCACACAGTGTCTTGTAATGTTGTGGTTTTGTCTGTGTGTGCCTGGTGAAACACCAAGTCCATTTTAATTATGGCACTGAGAATACTGCATTAGTTGTACTTGAGCTGAACATGGTGGTTTAGACACAGGGCCCATTTAGACTGTTTAGATAAAAGGCAACCCACTGTCCATTCTCTCAGGTCACCATTTCATGTGTCAGAAGTAGGTGTGGAAGATGTTGACATTAGCTGCAGGTAGTGTTGAATATGGGTTTTCCTTTCTAAGGACTGATTTCACCTCCTTTAGCTCAACATATTGTGCTTTTTTTTTTTGCCTTACTGAAGCATTCAGACTGTTCACAGGGTAAGATGTTACTCTGTCCCATCAGACTGTGCCACAACATATGCCTTTCTTCTGTCACCCAAGAGACAACTGTTCCTGTATGAGTGTATTTTCCTTTTAGGACTCCTACATTTACAACTTCCAGACTTATTGCACGTACAATGGTTGAGATATAATGGGAAAGAGAGAAAATGTAAAGGGCAAATCTGTTCTTGGGGAACATTGCAGAAGTGAACAGATTCAATGGGTTTAAACCACACATTGTCGATCTGCCATCCTTCCTTGATAGTAATGCTGAGTTGTTAGCCTGCCCGTTGAACACAAAGTCCTTGGAGGGGAAGCCATTCCTTCTGCTGTGTAAGTCCTCGAGTAAAAATCTCTGTCCTTCCCTGCAGACCCTTACTGCAGTAGTCTTAGATTTCTCACAAGCCTCTCTCCGTGTGTCTGGCAAGCACGACCTGCAGCACCCCCTTTCAGAATTGTTGAACTATGAGTGTCGTCAAATCTGTTGGGCATCGTGTGAGTTGGGGTGTAGACTTGCACATATGTTTGTGAGTGTCTAAAGCAGTTTGGATGCCCTGAGCTTTATTTTTTTGCACTGTGGATCACTATCCAAAGAACAGGTGGGGTGGCAGGAATGGCAAAGGCAGCAGTTTTAGCAGCAGACAGAGATCTGTAGATATTTTTAAAGGTTTCCAAATGTGTGTTGGGTTGTCCCCAGCAAGAAACAGTCGCATTGTGAGAGCTGTCCCTTAGAGGCAGGTGCAGGCTGGTCAGCGTGGAGCAGAAGCTCATCAAGAGGGTTACGTGTGAAAAGGAAAGGTCACACAACCCCAGGTGGCCCTTCAGGAGACAGGCACTGGCTGGCCACAGGGGAGCAGAGCTTACGTGCAAGGTATGAGAGAACAACTGGAAGGAGGAAAAGCAGAGAAATTTCATAGAAAGCCCCTGGCACGGTGAAATATGCTGATTAATTTCCACAGACCTGCATGGATCTGAAGTGAGCTAAAAATTTCCTCACTCGGAGACTTTGGGGATCACTGAGCAGAGTTTGTTTAAAAGAAATGAGCTTCATCTGAGAGGTTTTGCAACTTCTGCTAATGAGAGTCTGTCTGTCAAACTTAAGTGGCATCAAGTGGCTCAGAACAAGGGCTCTTGGGCGTTAAATGGTTCCTACCAAATACCAAGCCCATTACCATGATTGGCTGTTATAGCCCTCTAAACGGCAAAAGTGATTAAATTGGTCGTTATGAAACACTAAAGATGCATAATTATGAAAAATAAGGCTTGAGTGAGAGGAGATTTCATCTCACTCACTGCTTTGTATCTCAAGGAAGAATCAATGTAGAAATGTTTTAAAAGCAGCCAAGGGTTGCCCCTTGTCTGGTTTTCTGCTGACAGTCTGGGATTCATGAATGTGTTTGGAAGTGAGGGCGTTTCTCCAGTCTCTAGGCTGATACACAAGCTGGAGACCGAATGTCCCAAGTTCCCCTCTCCACATAAGATTGAGTTTCTCCTGTGTCGCAGAGGGTTTGGGTCCCTACTATCCTTCACTCAGACTTGTACTCAGAGGGAAGTCATCTTTTCTTGGTAATGTGCCATAGCATACTTCTAACCCATCCAGCTGCGTAGAGCACTGAGGTTGGGTCCTGTCAACAGAGAGAGCACAACCAGCCCTGCTGAAGCCTCAGCAGAGCAGCATACGGCACCATGGGTGGGCAAGGGAGGTTATGCTGGGCAAGGGCAGCTCCAGCAAATCCATGAGTGCTAAAGCAGTAACACATTGGCGTATTTAGTAGACTGGGAAGTCAGAATTAAGAATTGGGGGGGTTTCAGCAGGAAACTGCTGTGGGAGGACCTTGAGATGCTACCAGTGCCAAGCAAGCCCAGCTCTGCCTGGCTCTCCCTCCTGTTTTCTAAGGAGAAGTCCAGTGCATGACTTTCCTCACTCCCCCAGGCACATCAGGCACTCCTGCCTTATCCAGGAGGGACATCCTCAAAGTGTCAAGCTCAGGGGGTGCCGCAGGCATGGGCACAAGTACGTTTTATCCTTCTGGGAAACCCTCAGCTGCTCCAGAAGGCCGTTCTCCATGCCCTGGAGAGGGGCTTTCTCAGAGGCAGTTTAACAAAGGCCGACTGCAAAAATGAAGTGTCAGGTCTTCTGTCACTGATGTTTGGTCAGTGTGTACAAGAGGGCAGGGGGCACTGAGTATCCAGGAAACTCTCTACAGGCGGGCGAGGGGGTTGAATAAAGAGTTGCCCAGCTCTTATGCCTCTTTGAGCTTAGGGTGTCACAGGGGTGTCGGGGGAAAGGGTTGTAAAGTTCTGCTGGTGAAAACGGGAGGCCTTTTGCCTTCAGAGCAGCTCACGCTCCTGTTGTTGGGCAACTCTGAGGATGAGACCAGTGCTTTACAGCCTTCCTGCTCTCCCAGCCCTGCCTCCCAGCTGGGCCAGTACCCCCCACTGCTGCTTTGGAGCACCCCTCAAATGTAGTTCTCCCATTAAAAAGCTGGAATAACACCAGGCATGGAGCAGAATACATGCATGATGGTTTTCCAGCACAACTCGGTCAACCCAGACTTCCTAAAGCCTTAATGTTCCCGGTTTGCACAGACCTTCAGCAGAAATAGGTTATTTATTTATTCATTTTACTCTCTTTTTAGTTCTCTTCCTCTTTGCTGCCACCCCAGCCCTAGAAGAGTTTTATACCCTCCTTAGAAAGAGTAATAGTGGTGCTGAGTTATGCACAGCCTCCAGGGCCCTCTGCTCTCCTTGAGTCGCTGCACTTCTCTCTAGGTGAGCGCTAGGCGAGTCACTGAGCCCAAGTCCTTGTTTCTCTTGTTGAAACTAAGTGGTCACGAGGGATATGCTGGTATTAATGTTCCCTTACTCCTGTATCTGATATGTAATGTACCAGCAGATTCTACCCAAAACTCCACTGACCATTCATCTCCTTCATCTATCTGTCAGTCCCTTCTCTCCTTCCTTCCTCGTGTGACAGCTGATGTTGAGTATCTTTCAGGAACTTGATTTGTTTGTGGATCATATGCCTTTAAAAAATGATCAGATGTGGCTTGGTATCAGCGTATGTCATTTAAGGCATTAGTCACTTCTAAGAAAATATTCCGTGTGTGTGTTTCATCTATGGCATTATTCACATCCCAGAAGACAAGTAATGTCATCTGCATATGTATGTGAGAGTGTGTGAGCCATCTAGTCAGCTGATTTGCCATATAAAATTGTCTTTTCCCCAGTACTCCTGTGGCTGCTGTAGTCAAAATAAAATGTGCTGTGTCTTAAATGGAAAGCCAAGTATCTCTGCCTTTTGAAGAGACTGCATTCTTCACAGAGATAAAGTTGTAACACACCTCTTGGCACCTACCTGTACATCCAAATCTGGGCTACTCAGCCAAACTTGATCTGTCTGAAAAACTACTTGTGTTAACTTAAACCAAGTTAGAAGCATCCTGAAAAGTTTCAAACCCCTCTTGAGGTGTTGAACGGAGGGCAGCTTGTAAAAATGGATTGATTTCATTCCTTAGATGTTTTTCTAACTTTTTTCATGGCTTCTTGGAATTTGCACAAAGTTGTTGGCTTAAATCCCCAGCTGTACTGGAAAAGATTATTCTCTGTAAGGGTGAATGTTTTTCATGATTTCTGGTTATGGGGATGCAGAAGTGTTTCATTATTGCAGCTCTCATCCAGAAAACACTGACCACTGTGAAGTTCCTTGCCCACACAGTAGCTTGTAGGCATTTAGACAATGTCTACATTGAAAATTCTTCCAAAATGATGAATTAAATTGTCTAAGACTTCCCATATTATTGGCCTAACTTACGCTAAAATATAATAGGGTTGTGGTTGCCATTATTTGTGGACTTGACACTACAGGTGTGTGTATCAGGACCCAGATTACTCGAAGATTAAGCTTTCTCGCTTGAAACACTTCCCTGCAGGAAAAAAAACATAGCCCAGATGCCTCAAAGTCCTTAATTTGTGTTCAGGGAACAGTTTTTCACGAAAGTATGTATTACAGAGCTTGGAGGAGAGAATGAGTCAAAAACTGAGCTGGGTTTCACGCGTGGAACCTTTTCGCAGGAATTTCTCATTTTATAATTTGGTCTGTAAACCTCAACTGCATTTTAATCAGTTGCTCTTGACAAGGATGACACTGATGACAAAAAGTGGGCTGGGGACAGGGGGTAAACTCAGTTATATAACCCAAGTTCTTTTCATATAGTTTGGAAAGGCCTCAAGACTTCCTCAAAGTTCACAGCCTTCACAGCCAGGATGTCAGTATCTGGAAATTGTACAGAGAACTGTACCTAAACAGGGAGGTTACATGTTTCCAGCCTAAAAATGATTATACCAGTGGCAAATATTGCCTTCTGACTGTGGTCTTACTTGTTTATCTTTGTCACATCACATCACTCCATTTTGTTTATATGTTGTCTCTCCATTTGCCAATTCCTATTTTAATCCAGTGGTTATAAGGCGTCAATAAATCTAGAGGGAATGTTGAAATTCCCTGTTGCAAATTCCCTGTTTCCCCCTCTCAAACCCTATCTTGGAGGTTCAAATTCAAGGTTATAAACAGAATCCACTTCAACCCGTCTTCACATTGCTATGGCAAATGGTGTGCATTGTCTTTAAGATGCTGGAAATAGGTTCCCAAGGAGACAGCTTCATTCAGGAGAGTTGTCCAGAACAGATTTTCTGAAAGTGACTAGAAATATAAAAGTACTGTCAAAATACTAACATTAGCAAAGGCTACTCATTTAGCTGGCTACCCTGCAAACCCAAAGACTGGACCACCTACTAGCTGTTATTTACTAGACATCAGCCTAGTAAAGGTGAGGACGTGGCAAATGACTACGTACCAAAGCAATCCCTCTGTTACTTGACTGTCCTTTTTCTGACCATTTGTAACATAGGCGCTTTCCTCTCCAGAATTCCCCAGGTCAGGAAAATAAAATGGAGTGAGGTACCCTTGTCAATAGCTCTTCTGTCAAAGCCTGCTTAATTTATATGCAGGCAATAACTAAATGATGCCTGTGGGGAAAGGCAGCAGAGACAGGGCTGGTTGAGCAATTTTAAGCAATCCTTTCCCATATGCATTTTTCAGTGTTCTGAAGGCCATTTTAAAAGGTAACTTTACTTTAAATTCCTGGACTTGCAAAAGTGTGAAGGAGCAGAGTTATTATATATCCTCCAACATGCAGCCCCCATTAAGTGTCTGAAAGAGAGTGCAGCTTGTACTGATGGGTTGTCCAACAAGGTAAGAACATTTGCTGTCTCAAGATGCAGTTCCCTAGAGGAGTATGGCAGTCTCCAAAGCGTTTGCCCTATAAATGTGGTGCTCAGGATCCTTGCTGGATCCCCTCCTTATGCCAGGAGCTGGAATTTCAGGGGCTATGAGAGTGAGAGAGTGGTAGTTGTCAGAGAGCTTGAAGCAGATGCCCATGGGGGGGAAGGGGGCTGCCCTACATGATGCCTGTCTCAAGCAGGAACCCAGCATATTGGCGTTTCACAAACAGCATCCCTGAGGGCACCAAGACTGCGGCTCGTCCTGCTTCTGCTTCTTTAGCTCATTAAATAAGCACTGCTGTGGGATTAAGGCTGATCAGGCCTGAAGACTGACCCTCCCAGCCATAGAACATCTTCTGCACTTTGCCCTTCTCCACTTTCCAAAGCAGGGAAGAGCAAGCCCCTCCTCTCTCTGCAAACACAAAACATTTCCATCGATTTTAGCGGTTGTCACAGGCTATATCCCCACCGTACCACAATGCAGTTATCAGAGATGCTCTCCCCCTCTTCCCACCACCACATTGTACTGGGAATCGACTCTTCTCCCCATATCAACATCAGAAACCAATATTCATAGCCTCCTCCCTCCTCTCCCTTGCTTGGTGCGGGCAGCTGCGCTTCCACCCCCTTCCTGCACTTGAGATACCTGCTGCAGCAGGCGGATGGGATCCTCCTGCAGGCTCTTTAATTGAAAGGAATTTCTGTCTGTCCTGGAGATGTCAGGAGGCTGACAGAGACGTGTTTCTGGAAAATGAGGCTTGATCTACAGTGCAACAGGCAGTGTCTGGATCACTGAGAATCCTTCACACTGGCTGGCTGCAGCTGGCTTTTCGATGGGGGACATTAAATTAAGGTGCGGCTGTCAGGCTGTGGGTGCCAGAGACCCCTCCGGCTCGGCTGCCAGCTCTCCCTCTGCAGCGCCGGCCTGCGAGGTGCCATTGCTTCCTTTCCACTTGGCGCTTCCCCTTGCCTGCTGTGCCACTTCCATTTCTGATTCCCATCAATTTGAAACAGAGCCCTGCTGACCCTGCTGACCGCTGCTCATACATCTCCCGGCATGGTTAATAATAATGGCCTCTGTGGGAAATGATGGGCTGAGTCAGAGAAAGGACATAATGATGCTCTGGCTGGGGTAGGCAGAAAGAGGAAAGTGAAGTGACAAGCAGCTAAACAGCAAGAGAGGGGTGTGATGATAAAAACAAACAAACCTGCAAATGTCTAAAAACCCACAGCAACGGCATCCCTGAAACAAATGGGGAGAGACAAGCTTGAGTCCCTGAGGGAGAGAAGAGGGGAAAAAAGAGAGAGAGAGGAAAGTGAGCAGAGAATCGGCCAATAATTGAAATAGCATCAGGGAAGAAAAGAACTGGAAAGCACTGAGGGAAAGACAGGCTTGGAATTGGCAGGTGGCAAAGAAAGAGGATGAAAGACAGAGGGAGGAAGGAAGACATGGATGTAGAGAGTGAAAGGAAAAGGCAAGGGGAATGGTATATACAGAGCTAGCCAAAGGAAAAGGGTGGTGTACTGGAGGGGAGGAGGGTGGAGGGGAAGAGACCCATGCATTGTCAGAGGAGGAAAAGCAGAGGTGTAGTAAGCCAGGGTAGATAAAGGAGAGAAAACAAGGCAGTTGGGGCTAGAAAGAGGGAGGAAAGAACAAAGCAGTGGGAGATAAAGAAGAGCAAGTTGAAGAGCCCCAGGTCTGCGCTGTTAAAAGTTCACCAAGGAGACACAAAGAACAGGGTTTGAAACACAGAGCACCTGATGGCACCTGCTTCTCCGGGGCTTTACCATTGCCCATCAGCTGCTTGGGATCCGAGTCTAAATTCCAGGGAACTGCATTTTGGTTTTGAATAAGTAGAGTTTGATTTGATGGAAAAGCTTTTGGCCCTGCATTGCAGCCCCACCACCCATAGCACACAGCAGGCAGGTTTGTTGTAGGTATTATCTCCATAGCAATATAGTGGCACCAGCAAGGAAAGCAGCAGGCGTCTGTCTCTTGGTTGGGCAGATCAGCCACTTCCCTGCTCCTTGGTTGCTGGGTAATTGTTTCTAGTGCCTGACCCTCCGCAGAAAGGTAGTTTCCTTCTTTTGATAAAGCAGATCAATGCTGACATCATGTACTGTCAAAGATTTTTCTATCAGTGCAAACGGTTGCTACTGCCCTTGGTGCTCATCAATAACCATTTATGACATCATCTGCGTTTTCTGGCTCACTGTTTTTTACCCCCACACAGAGGAAATCAGAGGAGATGGTTAAATTTCCTCTCCATAATTTCTGCCCCTTGGCTGGAGTTGGGATGAAGCAGAGTGGCAGTTGTTGGAACAGGACTGATTTCGCTGTGCCACGGGGAGGTTAGCCAAAGCGCGGGGGTTTGTAGGCACATCTTCATCAGGGTTCATCACTCTTCTTAGCTGCTCACATGCTCAATAATTGAAGGTCGTTTTGCCAGTGGTCCTCAGTCATCCTTCACTGAAACTCAAGTCCTGGGTTCTGTGCTCACATCTGCCCCTGCCCTCCGGTGTTACAGTGCTTAAGCCAAGGATCTTTCTATGCCCCCTCCCCATTTTTTTCCCCAAAAGTGTCTCCATGCCACTAACCATGAGAATTTTAGATTTGAAGTACTCCTAAGGCACTTTTGGTCTTTTTGATGGGATGGAACAGATACGCATTTACGGTAAGGACCAAAAAGTTTTAGGGTTGGGTTTCGGTTGCACATACGTGTACAAATACAGGGTTTGATTACTTCATATACTCTACAGCATTTGTCAAATGGAGTCATTGGGGCTCTTTCAGGGTAAGGCACAAGAATAAGTCTGAGAAGCAACTGTAAAAAGAACAGAAACACAAAAATGTATTTTTTAAAGATCTGCATCAATATTCATGGAACTATTTTTTATTGCTACCCTTTCCCCCAGCTTTTTTCTAACTCCTTAGAAACCACGCTTACCCCTCCCCTCGTTGGCATTTCAGCTTCCACCCATCTTGTGTAGAGTGTTCAAATAAGCTCTCATTCTATTTTTTTTTTTTCTGGTAAAGATGACAGTCGTTAGTATCAAATACAAGTGTTTGTGGCAGGGAGAAAAGGAGGGACCTGGGTGAGCCTCCTGGCTGGCATTCTGAGGCAGAGATTTGGTTTTCAATTAGGTAACGCTCTCTGAAAACAGGGCTGCCGGAGCACACGGGACAATATTGACTAAAGCACAAAAGAATTCAGTGGGTGACCTTCATGCTCTCGCGTATGTAGCCAGTCAGGATGCATGGTGTGTAAATGCCACCCAATCGGTATTCATTCCGCGTGACTTGTAACCAACCTGCACCAGGGAATGGATGAAAGGCAGCGTTCAGGTATGTAATATGATTATCAGATAATATATCAGACTGCGATTCCACAAAGCCAAAGGGTCAACAAGACTGGAAAATGTATTTTGCAGCTTCTGAGAAGATGAATTTTTGAAGATTAGTGTGTTCTCAATATAAAATGAATAAATAAATACATAAAATAAATAGATGTCATGTAACATGGCTCCCACTTCTCCCTAGCCAAACAGCCGGCTCCCAGGGACACTACTATGTGTGTGGACACCCCCATTCATATTTGGTCTGGATTGTGTTTACATATACGAAACAAAAGCAAAGTTCTGGCCCCTCGGCTGTTCTCCTGTCAAGGGGTGTAGAGGAATTGTGTGGTTCAGTCCCACTGTTTTTCTTAGCTCTTTGAGACGATGGCCTTCCTTACTGAGACCACAAGATACTCTCCTGTTGGTGGTCACCGTGTTTGGACTCCCAGGGCTTGGAGGCAAGATACTGCCTGTCCATCAGTCCTGGCTCCTGTCAGTAGCCTGCCTAGGGAAGGTTTCCTGCTGGGCGCCTACGTGCTCTTTCCTTACCAGCCTGCCAAAGGTTTGAGTCAAATCACCTTTGCCTCACAAAGTAACGCATATTTTCTCAAGAGTCAGCCTTCACTTGACCTTTGGCTGGATGACCTGACTCCCTCGCATTTGGGAGGATGAGACTGGAGACTGTTACTACCACTGGATGAAGTGGGGGTGTTTAAAGTTTTAGCAAAACACACTCCACTGTTTGCTCCTGAGAGACTACAGCTGTGGTAACGCTATAAATCATTAACATCAACCTATAAAATGGGTTCCCAGGCATTTGCACTGCTGCTTCTGATCTCTGGTATGAGGAATAGCTTATGATGCCAATCCCTGTCTCAAAGATCATCTGTGTGATCTCACCGGTAGCATTGTTTAGGCTGCTCAAAACCTCCCTCATGTCAAACCACCAAGTTCAAAAAGGGGGAGACAACAGAGGCAGACGGAGGGGTTTTTGGTTTGTAAATGGATGCAGCTGCACAAAAAAAGCTGGGAGCCATTTTCATAAGGCACCCAGAATAGCTGTGCACTAGTCAGTGAGAGCAGCTTTTAAGACAGACACTTTCTTTTCTCACGGCTCAAAGAGCAAGTAACAAAAAGTAGTAAATCTCAGACAGGAAAAATGACCTCTGAATTTTCTCAGCAAAAAAAGCTGTCTCTCTTGATCTGAAAAAACCCCGTTGCTGGGCTTTGCAAAGAAATATTCCTTACATTAAGGTAAAAAGGGAAGTATGATAAGATTTTATTGTAGCTAAATTTTAAGGCCAGAAGGGATCATCTAGTTTGATTTCACGCGTAGCACAGTCCAGAGAATCTGGCACGGCAATTTCTGCATCAAGTTCATAACATCCATTGGAACGACAGCCCATCTTTCAGAAGGGTGCAGGCGGCAGCCCTGTGGCCCTTCTCCATGGCCTGTGCATGCTCCTCCAAAGAGCCCGAGCACCATGTCCCCTCTCAAGAGCCTTCACCAAACCTGGTGTCCCAGGGACGCAGCCTCCTCCCCTTCCGAACCAGGTTTCCTTTCCATGGAGAGCTTCACACAGCCTGCAGGCATGTGGGGGAGAAGCAGGGGAATGAAAGCTAATGAGGTAAAATATAATCATAGCGCTCCTTCAAACTCACGAGCTGCTCAGATCAGGTTCTGGGGATGGGCTGTCATTTGTCTTTCTTCCAAACTGGTTCAAACTGGCTCACCTTTCCCCCACTGAAATACTCATGATTTGAGTGCCTTAGGTGAGAGAAGCATAACAACTTTGCCGCACTTAGGACATCATTGTCAAACTGAAGGATTGGGGAGGAGCCACTTCACCCAAGGAAAGTATTTGTATTCAGCGACTGCTAAAGTGCAGACAGCTTCCTCTTCACGGGCTCGGAGGGGGGCGAAGCATCCTCTTGTGTTTTGCCTGCTCAGGGAAATGGTTTGAATTTGAGAATGTGAGCAAGGTAAAGAGAGGGGAAATCAGCAGGTGGTTCCTGGGAATGCAGGGCTTTGTGTCCCACTGCAAACACCCCGATGTGGAAGCTGCTCATTTTTACCATTTCTTATGTAACTCTGGAGAGAGAAGACTCTGCGAATAGGTGCGGACAGGAGATCCTAGCCCTGAGGAATGTCCCATGTAGCAAACAGAAAACTTCATGTAATTTTTGCAAGTTACAGAGACTGTTTAAGTAAACACTGAATAGAGACGGAAAGGGAGCACTCCAAAGGGTTGCAACATCTGGTTGCGTTTTGGGTTGTTTCATGGCATTAACATGTGGACCTTTTTTGAGGGTCTGACTTTATGTCTTGATGTATGCTAACTTTGGAGCACTGGGATCTGCTACAAACAATAGAATAGACATTGGAAAAGAAAATGCAGTTGGACCTGTGCTGTGCCCTGAAGCCAGTGATCAGGCAGTCCTCAGGAGAATGTATCAAGCAGAAAAAATCAAGATCCCCATGAAGAAGGGGGCAGAGAAAGGAAGACGTTGTATAAGTGGGTAGAAATTTGAGGTGCTAGATCTTCTGAAGAGAGGTGCTTGCCTTTTTGTGCAACTGGGCGCAGTTGATACCTGCTCTGACTTGCTTAAAGAAGTGGGGCAACTGAAAGGTATTTGGTGCTGGAAAGTCAAAAGTGGGACTAGGTTGCCATTCTTGGCTTGATGTGTCAGAGCTGTGCAACTGTTTGCCCTCTTTGAGCCACGATTGTTTGCTTTTGTTGGGAAATGGTGGAGAGCGAGGTGTGTCTTCTCATATACAGAATGGCTCTCAGATGGATCTCCCTGTCTCACGGTAACCCGTAAAAGGGAACAGTTCTGTGAAACGGTAAAGTGTACTGACTTCTGAAAATCTCTACAGATTTCTTGCTGAATTTTTGGGTGGATCACCACTAGAAGGCAGAGCAAATCGCTCGACTGTATTTCTATCATCTCAGTGGATAGAAATTGCTACTGTCAGGGTTTAGTGCTGATATTTTGTGCCTACCCATTTATTTGTCATCCAAGGGTCTCAGAGTGGTTTACAATAGCGTGCTGTGTGGCTGTTAACCCATGAGACAAGGAATCATTATTTCTGATTCTATTTCCAACTCTATCCAAATGGCGGCGTGTCTGTCCAACAAGCCCCTGCCCCTGTCAGCGCCTCTGCAATCAGGGACCGTGCTCTTGCATCTGTCTACAGCCCGCCGAGTCCCTCAGGCAGGACATGCTCCTACTACATAGCACAGCTGGTGTGGAGCAAGGAGAAGCTGGAAACTGTGCTCTTTTAGAAGCCCCACCTATTCTGTGTATTCTCCGTATCTAAATACAGCTGCCTTGGAAGCAATATGAACAACTGAAAAGGAATGAGTCGAAGGTAATGGCTGTCCCCAAGAGGGAGCTTGAGACCCTCTGACCATGCTGTACTGGAAGGACGTGAATGATCTCCCCATAGCTGGCAGGGATGTCCGCTTGTGCTTATAGTTGTTCCCTGGGTTTGGGGAGTGCTGTGGACCTCCTCTGACAGGACAAAGAATGAAGGCACTGGAGCAAATGATTCTGGATAGGCCCAGTTCTACACTAGCGCATTTAGTACATAAGCTGTGTTGGCTTAAGCAGGTTCACATCTCAGGTCTCGTTTTGTAATTTTTTCCACAGCATGACAATGCAATTTAGTGGATAGACTTAATAAAAAGCTGTTATCTAATTTGGAATCTTTAAGGGGTATTGACAGATTTCGGAATTAGTGTATTTTGAAGACCCACCAGCTTATTAAAATCTGGGATTTAGGATAGGCTTGACACATGTTAGACAAATGATCTTGAAAGTCAGAAGTAGAAAAGGGTGATCAAGGAGGGATGCATGTTACCATACCAAAAACCCAGAGAGCAGCTGTTGAATGTGCATATTTCCTGTCTTCTAGACCTTCTTCTGACTTTGAGGGAGATGTCTGAGTGGTAAGAAATGTGATAAATTATTTGTGGACCACAGATAATCTTGCTGTACTGTCCACACAATGGGAGGAAATAACTGAGATGTATGCCCTGGTTTACAGTAATATTTGTAGAGCTGATATTAAAATGTGTGTCCTATGAACAGTTTTCTCTAATTGAATAGTGGTGGAGAATGCTCAAAAACTTGTATGGGAGAAGCCTGCCAGTATTCCCACCTGAGGACGTTTTCCCAGCTGCACGGCTACAGATATCCCAGCAAGAGCATTTTGAACAGACCTAATGAGTCCATTCCTACAGGTCTCCAGACAGTTCAGGAGCAACCGACAGGGGCCTGTCCCAAGAACCATGAAAGAAACTGATGATTTAAAAGTATTTTCAGCGTTAGCAGAGTCACCGTGTGAGAATTAGATAAGTGAGTAATCAATCAAAACCTAACCATCGCACCACAAGCTGTTGAAAAGATAGAACAACATTAGAAAGACCCTTTGGGTCTTTGAAGCAGAGCATTTCTTTTAAATGGTCACCTTCCCTTCAGGTACTAACAACAACTTTCTAAAGCCGTGTGTAGAATATAAACTCTGACAAGTGTCAGTACCATCCCTGGAAAACTGATTTTGATTTAGGCAGGCCTCTGAACCCTAGAGAGTCTGGGCAAATGAGGGCTTTAGTATTTGATATGGAATTTTATATTGATTGATTAAATGACTTTATTTTTCACCTCTTAGACTTCTACCACTGCCTCCCCAGGAAAGGAATCGGCATTTATTTGTTGATTGATTAGGTAATGAATGAAAGTGATCAATTGGAAAAGAGAGGATGGTGGCTTTGGAGAAGGAAATGCCTTTGACAGGTGATGAGAGAAAAGCGTAAAATCTTCAATCCAGAAATAATGGATTAGATACCAAGAGAAGCAGGAGAGTAACACTTACCTAGCTTTGAGAGAGAAGCAAAATCCCAACATGGACTTGTAGCAGGCTGCCAGCAAGCTGAAGACAGAAACAATGCATGATGACAGATAAGTGGTGCTTATGTTTATTTTAGGTTAAGAGAAACAGTAGAGGTGATTTTTTTTTTTTTCTAAAAGAGGATTAATTTCTTTTCTTGGAAGCTATTTCTGGTTTGCAAAATTAAAAATGGAGTGGATTCTTTGGCCTTATAATACCTTAAAAAGGGGCTTTGAAGAATTAATTTTGCTATACATCTTTTTTATTCCTCATCGCTGAATGTGGTAAAATGATAATGCCAAGTGTACTCTGTGTGTGTGTGTATTTACAGTTTCCACTTTCTAATTTTTGGGAACATCTCCATTTTTGAAGGAGCTAATAATAACTGTCCATTTATCATACAGCAACTTCAGAAGTTAAGAAGGTTAGAAAGGCAGAACAGAAAAAGTGAATTACAGGGAAAAGCAAAGGCAAAAAAAATAGATATGTATGGATTCAGCATCAAATAGAATGGGAAAATGGACAAAGGGAAAGAGAGAAATACAAAACTGAGATGTTTCCATTTTTTTTTTTACCGAGTATTTTTAATAATACATTTGAACTTGTAATAAAGTTTTCTACTGAAATATTTTTGCTTGTGGAAAAAGATGATTTGAATAGCATATCAGTTGCGAAAAGCAGGTTTTTCAGGAGTACCCTTCAGCTGGAGTATTTTGTCTGGCTGTAGAGGAGCGCAAGGGCAATGGAGCACCGTGTGTGGCCTTCCTGTCTGAGAGGCTGCAGTAATTCTGGGAACAAAACAGCTTTAAAAACGTTAGAGGACAGGAATAGACATTCTGGTTTGCTTCTATATGTTGCTTCTTTAGAATACATATCTAAGCCCTTGCAGTGTGCATTCAGCTGTGACACGTGCCTTATGCAAAGGTATCTGGTATCAAACTAGGTAATAAACCTTGGTGTTCCTGTGTAGACATTGAAAATAAGGAGAGAGTGGAGTGTGGAAAAGGAGTACCTCAATACAGATATATCCCTTCTGACTAAGGAAACCCCTACCTTAGCGGCAAGCTGGGTTTATTATTAGCCGACAAAGTGTGTATGGAGAAAGCCCGCAGAAATGGCAGAACAAATCATTTTAGCATAGCGTGGTGGGGCTTGGAGTAGGAAGCTGAGAAACCTGAAGTCTGCTTTTGCATCTGGCATGGAATATGTCATCCCATGTGAACAACACCCCTTCTTTGTGCCTCAGTTTCCTCAACCATAAAATGGTATTAGTTCATCTTTAGAGCACTGCAGGCTGCATGTCTGAAAAGCCTTGTGCAAGAGCTAAGCATTATTTATCCTAAATGACAGCACCTTGTGTTCGCTTTGCGCTTTCCTCTATTACCAGCCCTTTCTTCCCTTGTAGTTTTCCTTATTTATGTCTTTCCCTCCCCATTACCTTTGCGTTAACGCTCGCATCTGCATTGATTTTACATCACTGCACTGTACTGCAGCCATTACAAGTTTACATTTCAGAGAGATCCTTTTGAGTCCTTAACCCATTGCTCCAAGAGTCCTGACCACAGGATATCTATCAGCAGATGACTCCAATTGCGCTTATTGTGATGGGGGGTTAACTGACCAGTTACTATTGAGGGAAAGGGCCAAATGCACTGGTGATAACTCTGTTCCTACAGCTTCTAAGATGCTCTTCCCCAGAGCATATAAGGCTTTTCAAAGACGGACACTGTCAATATTATAATAAAACAAAGCACTTTGGAAAGCACTGTACTAACTGGGGAAGGTTGAACAGTGTTTCATGTCATGAGGAGACTTCTGCCTGTTAGGAAATATGAGTTATTAAAAAAAATGAGCTCCCTTGCTCCATTCCTCTGGCTGTGTGTTGTTAAATCACTGTATGTGCAGCACGCTCTGGCTTGGTGTGGGCTGTGGCAGCGGCATTTCCCATTGACTGTGGAAGGAGCCGTGACAGCCCCAGAGGACAGGAGTTCTGGTTTGCGCACTGCTTTCCTGAATGTGGGTGCCACAGCACACCCCCGAGTCCACATCAGCTGTCCTGGTAGCTGGTCAGAATATAGTTTTTCATCTTTTTCTGCCTCCATTCCTCATCCACAAAACGTTATAAAAGCAACTCCTTACTTTTTTGTGAAACAGAGTTTGGTATAGATTGTGAGCGTGTCCCTGAACAACAGGAAAAGAACCATACAGGTATATGAGATGGGTCAATAAGACTCTGAAAATATTTATTCATGTGCCCAAGGAAGAGTTTACATGATGCTCTGAGTTGTTTCAAAGTGTGAGCTTGCTGTTGCACGTTGGTTAGGAGTGGTAACTAGAACCAAATAAAAGGTTCAGCTCAGATCTTCACCAAGGTCCAGCATGACTCACGTGAAAGTCTTCCTTCAGCTGGCAGGAGTTTTAAAGAGAAGGCCTTATCTCCATGTCTGAACACCAGCCTTACAAAGGCAAGAATAAAACGTTGGCGACTGCCTTTTTGCTTGGCAGAGGATGGCGATGTTCCAAGGAACAGTTGAGACACATCAGTCGTCTGCTGGGATGCATTGAAAGCCTAAGTGACCTGTCAGTTGGGTTCACGTGGACTAGAAAGCTCTGCAAATGATCTCATCACTTGAACAAAGCAGACACAGGTCCCTTCACTGTAAGTGCAGGTATTAGTAAGTGTTTCTATGTTTAAGTTGCTGCATAACTTCAGTTGCTTTTCACAGTATACTAAAGCACAGATTTACAATGATGCTGGCATATAAGTAATTGCTTAGAGACGGCAGGGCATAGGAAGCAGAGGAGCAGGTATCCTTTCATTTTTGAATTAGCTACAGGAGTCACTCGCCAGGAGTCCTGACGCTGGAATTACAGTATCCTGACATTGGCATAACTAGGTACTGAATCAAACTGGGTTCCTAATAGCCTTGCCTAGCTGCCGAATGAAAGACGTTTGAGTTATTCCTTGCAGAGTAAACGGTGAGACTGGAAAATAAAAGATCCTGTGATTAATTTACTGAAGAACAGAAGAGATTCATTTTCCATGTGCTTAGTCTCGGTGTTCAAGGGAAATTGCTCGTGCTCTTGTTCCATTTGAGAATGTGCTTATTTAGTGAGGATGAAAGCTTGGAGACCTGGAAGTTCAATCAGAGCTTGATTTAGGGAAAAGCAATTTTGAGGTCATCCAAGGACAGATGAGGTGGCAAGACTGAGAGTATGCATTTGGATGAAATACTATGATAAACGACACTTCCTTTAAACTAAGGAGGTACTCCCACGTTAAGTATTACACAAACCTATATTTCGGTTTCCCCATCTAAGTCTGGTCTGCATTAAAACACTCGCCCCTGGTAGTCCGCTCTGTCATTATTTACAGGCAGAAGGAGCTGGCTAGTCTCAGAAATGGCCAGAATGGTGGCATGTGAATGATGTGAATAAAAGTTGTACTTCACACAGTGAGATTTGTAGTACTCGCTTCTGCCCGTGGGGCTGGGGTAGGGGAGGAGTTGTTTGAATGATTGTTTTCACTTTCATTTGATTTGATGTATTGGTCAATTTTGCATAAAAATCAATATGACTTGATCCACTGTAAGCTAAAAATTAAGAAACTGGAGGCAAGATACAGTCTGGAGTTGCATTAGAGCATGCCAGCAGTAGGATCTCCCATGGTGAAAATTTTGCCAAGGGAGCTTTACATCCATATCGGTTCCCACCAGCAGCCCGGTGTGGCGGAGGAGTGCCCAGGTTCAGCACAGCTCCACTATTCTGGGTGGAGAGCCCAGAGAAACTGGCGTTTCAAGAAACGTACAGTGCGGACTGTTTACGTGAACGGTCCTTTGGAATGACAGTTTGCATTCTCAGCGTGAGCAAAGATTAAAAGCTAGCCACCAGGGACCAAAGAAAAGAGGCAAGTGACGTAGTGTCTCTTGTTTTCTGTCTAGGAGTAAGGCTAACTTTCCATGGGGAGCCTGCACCCAAAGATCTGGAAAGCCGGGCCTCCCTGGAAAGGGATAGCTCTGGCTTCCATTGCACTTGCCTACTGCCCTGGGAAAACTAAGTAGAGCTGTGTGATGAGGATGAAGTCACAAGGTAATGCCTACGGCAGAGAGTGCTGCTGCCAATGAATATTTTTCAGTGCCCTGAGGCAAAACTGTTTCTAGTTGGGACAGGGGAGTGTTGATGTGCTAATTCAAAGGAAATGCTGGGTTCTAATTGCGGTGGAGCAGGAGGAGCTTGGATGGGTTTAACAATAGATGAACTGCAAGAATCCATGGCTAAGGACACAGAGATAGATAAGGACCTAGATTTAAAGAAAATGGCTCCAACCCATTCTACCGACATGGTTCTAATTAGCTCTGTTCTGCTAGCCCTCTCCCTCCTTTTCAGTGAGCATATCTGAGGCTATGCAGCTATTGTTTGTCCAAGGTAAAATCCAGTTTTCAGGGGAGCTGGTCTTGTTATTCCTGAACTCAGCATTGCATTTCAGTCGAGGATCTAGGATCATACGGTTGTTTTTTCTCTTCCTGGGTTTCAGTAGGCTAATGTATTTAATCCCTACCTTGGATACGGTGAGCCGATGTGGACGTAAGAACTGACTCGCAACTTGGACACAGCTGGTGATTTCAAGCATACATTTTCTAGGAGATTTGAAAGCTTGGGGGCTGGTTTCTCTGACAATGATCGCTCCTTTTTACATGCCTAGATGCTTCTTGATTTCAGATTCAACAGGGGAAGGAAGTGCCTGACAGGAAGGAAACAGAGCAACCTCAAGCTAGTTCTTCATCATCTCAAGCAAGAAATCCCCTTAGAGGGCTCATTCAACTGAGATTTCTAGCTCCGTTTTGCAAACTGAGGCCCCTCGCCCTTTTGATGGAGACGTGATATAGAGTAGATAGGGAGTTAAATAGTTTGTCTGAACAGGTGACCCTGGAAAGTTACTCCTGTTCCCTGTGTGCCACTAACTCTATCTGTAAAACACAGATAAAGATACTTACTAAAGATTACGAATAGCAGTTGGACTGATGTCCAAAGACAGCTGAGAGTGTCTCAAACAACTAATTGCTTCTCTTCATGACCTTTTTTATTCCCTGTTCTCAGTACCCACGGTATATAAGGTTTTGCTCACATTAAGGTTGGCATGTGATTGCTCTTTGTTCACCTATCCAAATGAGATCGGAAGCCAGGGTGCAAGTGTGAACAAATATGGTCCGTTCGTAATCATCCTCATTAGTGAGGTTCCCATTCTTCTACCAGGGAGGCTAAATGCTGTCCTGTGATACAGGTCACCAGTCACAAACCTCAAACTGCTGGGGCAAGGAGTTTCGGTGTTATCCATCCGGTACGGTGACATTTGTTAACGTTAACTGTTCATTAAAAAATTTTGAACAGCAGACATGTTCATAAAGCTCACAGCCCACTCACAGATAATTCATGAGCATAATAAGAGGATTCATTATTCATGTGAGATCTCTGCCATGAAAATTAAACCAGCTCTAATACCTCACGTGCATTCGTGGATGTTGGGAAGGTTTATTTGTTGCATTTGTCTTGTGCTTTGAGATCATGGGACTAAAGTTACTATGGAGACATAGAGCAGTATGGACAGAGTCTTTACAGCTGTCGTTAACACCCTCATTAGTTGAGACCTTATGAACACATAAAGTTGCGCCACTTTAACTGCATAGGTGTAGTTAAAGCAGTGCATCACCACCTAATGCACATTGTACTAAAGCAGTACTAGCAGCTGAACAGGAGCGGGAATAGACTATCCCAGTATATACATAATGTATGTTCCAGACATGAAATTTATAAACATGAGGTTCAAGGGTACTGCCCCCTCTTTCATCTGCCTTTTTTTTTCATTTTCTTTTTTAACCGTCTCCCTGCTGAAGATTGCCATTCTGTATAGGCAGAGGAGGAGGCAGACTTCTCCCATCTGCTTTGGTGTAAAGTCAGCTGAGGTTGCTGTTGGCTTTTTGCCTTAAGTGGAGTAAGAGGTGCTGGCGTGATCAGTGGGAGGAATAATCTCTAGCTAAGGGGTAAGAATAACCTTGGGGAAGGGATAGTGTCCTCAGATGTTAGGCCTAGAGTGAGAGCTGTCTTACCACAGCCTTCTAATCTCAACCATGCTATTACTATATGGATACCCAAATTAGTTGTAGACCAGGCCTAATACCCCTAATAGAATCATTTGAATGCATGCTAAACGATACAAATGATACAGAAATCAATATCTATCCAGCCTGACACTAGCGTAAGCTGTCTGTTATTGCACACTTGAAAGAGTCGTCTTATACATCCTAAACAGAAAGCTATACACACTGAAAGGCCTGGGCACAAATGGGCACTTGAACTGCGAACAAAACAGACTGTTGCATGTAAATGAATGTGTGAGCATGGAGATATTCCCCTGACAGGAATCCACATGCATGCCAAGTGAAACGCACCAGCAAGGCATTGTTGATGGTAGCAGTGGTATAATCATTTTCATGACTACAAGACCTGAAATATCCCATGGACAGTGAAAGATGTTTAGGGGAGGGGGGGAAATCTGTTATATTTATTTTTTCTTTGTGGGCTTTGGCAGTGGTGAAATTACTTTTTGACCTTTTCTTCTTATTCATCTGATGCATTTTGAGTGATAAAACCCCTTAAGCAAACAGCGAGGTGAATCTGCAGCCAGGGAGGAGAGTAAGTCTTCTGTAGAACGTACCATTTACAAACAATCATGTCTGCACTTGCATACTGGGGCCTCCCTGCTAATTGTTCCCATTTAAATTTTTTTGCCTCCTTTCAGTCTGCCACCTGTAGCACTACAGTGGGGACAGGGCAAGAACAGCAGTATCAATATGATTAATAGACTCCCCTTGCAGTTCCTGAGTAGGCAACGTAAGAGGGAAGGTGGAACATCAAGTCAAAGGAAGGTCTAGATGAGGCAGGGACGGTCTCAGTCTCCTGGCCAGCACTTTCCTGTAGGCATATCTACTTTGTTGTCCCCAAGACCTGGTACTGGGGAGGAGTTCCCTGAAGCAGAGACGTAACAAGAGTTTCAGGGCACTTCGCTAAGGCAGGAACCAGCCGCAGAGCAGATTCTGCGCAAGTACCTTAAGCACTCTCATGTTGCTGCATCGACAGTAAAGTCACCCTCTGGCCCACCAAACTTATGCAGTAGCCATATTGGCTTGTTTGGGACTACTGCTACAAATAGTACCTTCTAGGAAGGACCTTGCATGCATGTTTATGGAGTGTGCTTCCTTTCTGGATGGTGAAAGGGCTCCTATTCAGCTGCATCCTCCAGCCAATGCATGGAGCAATCCTGCTGATTTTCCCCCATCTTGGTTAGGCAGGGCACAGCTAAAATGTGTTCCTGCCTCACCTCCAGAAGATGTGAGATGAAAGAGCAGAGCTTCTTGTTAGTGCCTGAGCTGAAGGCTTTGGATTTTGTCAGCTGTCAGCCTGCTCCTTTATTAAATATCACCCTGTTCCCACTGTGACCTTCCAGAGTGAGTGCCTAGAGAAGGGTGAGCAATGAGCTAAGTACAGCAGTGCTTAACCTCCTCCACAGTCTGTACCCCTGCACGATCAGGCTTGGGACAAGGGCATGGCCAAGGTGTGATCTTGATGGGCAACCTCTTTCTAGGTGTGGATGGAGCTCAGGGCTCCATGCTGGTTCTCTTTGATATGTTGGTATCCTTTGATATTATTGATCAAAGAACTCTTTGAGCAGCATCAAGGACCCAGCAGGAGGGGTGGCTTCATTCACGTTTGCTGGACAGATTGCAAGGTCAATACTGTCCTCTCCCTTTTGCTCTTTTCTGTGCACACACAAGCCCAGAGCACTGAGAGATGTGAGACACAATGTGCTGCTTTGCCAATAACACATTGACATGGCTCAGTTCTGCATACCCTTCCCCACTGAGGCAATCTCTGTCAGCCTCACCGAGATGTTTCCCTGCCTGGAGGAAGGAAGCAGATTGAAGAAGGGCTGCTACTTCCAACCAAGCACAGAGATGATGGAACTGTTTGTGACAGGAGGGGTATACTCACTATACAACATATCTCACCATCATTTGAGGCATCTGACTGCCAACCACCAAAGCAGGCCCTCAGCTTCTGGTCATGCTGAACTGCTAACTCCTCTTTAGCACCTTAGATCACAAACGCATCAAGGAAAGTATGTTGCCACTCTTGTCGAGGTGGCCGTACAGTGCTTCTTGCTTTGAACAACTTATCTTGAAGGTGAAAAACCTTATGATCCAAGCAAGGAAGATATACTGCATCGGATTTCCCTTTGTGACTTCCTGATAATTCATGTACTTTTTGGGGTTTTTGAAGAGATCCATAAAGCAGGTTCGGGCAACCTTGTTGGTCAGTAATCTGCAACTATCATCTTCACATCAGAACACGCTTCCCACTTGGTAGTATAGACTCTGGTATGTGGGAAGAGCAGTTTTCAAGTGACAGTCAAAAGGGGATTTGTTCTTCTCTTGGAAAAGCTCGCTTGAGCAATAGCAACTCCTCCCCAGAAAAGGAAGAGGAATTAAAATTGTCTCATAGGTGGCAAGGAAGAGAAGAGAAAACTAACTCAGCGGTGAAGTTGCCCTTGAGGAGCTGGCTATTGCCAGGAGTACGTCATGAAGGAAAGTGCCTCAAGACTCACCAGGATGGATGGTGAACAGGTCTAATCCATAAATTGTACCTAGATCTAATGACAGTCGGGTATTGAATGTATTTGGCAGTTGCTTTAGTTTTGTCCCTCCCAATCTGGTTGGAGACAAGGCCTGAGAGAAGCCCTGTGTCTCAAGCCATGTGTTTTTCTGGTCTTTAAAAGTAGGTGGGAAAGATACAGTTTCTCTCTTTGGTTTTGTATGGCTCAGCCAGCCTCCAGCTGCATGACAAACAGCGAGGATTTGTGCCGGCTGGGGAAGCAGCATATGTGAAGAGACGGCCACCTGCCCTCTTGTTAGTGCAGCACATAACAGGAATGGCCTCTCCATGCCGGGCTGGATCACCAGGCTTGCCACCTGTCGGTAGCAAAAGGGATGGGTTTGAGAGGAGATCCCATCATGGGGATGGGGGAGACAGTCACCTCTTCCAGACTACCCAGGCAGGGATAGAGAGGATAGGCCATGCCAATAGGGATTGTCAGCCTGGTAAGGGGACAGGTCCCCAGCTTTTCCTGGTTAGCTGCTGCCCCCATCCCTCTCAACCTCCCTGGATCTCCTGCAGGTCAGAAACAGCCCCCAGTCCTGCAGAAATGCCCTGAAAGGATGGCCGGTGGCTTAGCTGCCTCCCCTGTGCATGCACACCTTTCCAGCCAGGGTGGCTTGCATTCCCGCATTCGTTTTAACTCCTCGGCTGCCTGTCAATGATGCCAACTGGCTCACCTCATTAAGTTACAGAGAAGGAGGCCGCCGGATTGATGGCAGGCAGGTTTAATGTGGCTCTTTCTGAGCACTCAAGTGCAGCATGTAGGAGGCTGCTGGGGAGATATTCCCACAGGCTCCAGCAGAACTGACTGATTGAAGTTGCTCTGAATTGATGGCTAATGGGGGAGCTTTCTTTGATAGCTCTTTCATTCTGGGTGCAGCTGGATAGAAAAAGATATCTCAACACGAGGGAGAAGGGTTTTATTCCCTTCCCCCCCACCCTTTTATTAACAGATGCTTCCAGGGCACTCCAGCAGCAGAATGAGATCTGATGAAAACCTAATGATTTAAATGATTCTTAACTCCTTCTCTTTCAGCAGCTGCTCGCTTATACACACCAACTGCATATAAGCACTGAGGACTAAGGCCAACCGGAAAAGGTGACGACTGTGCAAAGTGAAAAATCCCTTGGGAAAGTTTAGGCCACTGGAATCAGATGCGGCCTCTCCGTCTGTGGCTTGGAAAATGGGTTCTTGGTTTGATGTAGATGTGGTAGCTGCAACCAGAGCATCTAACGCCTCGCATGCTGGGTGGTTAGACAGTGATGGAGTAAGGCTGAGGGGCAGGGGCAGAGCTGGTGTAGGGAGCCAGGGGACTGCAGGGCAGGAGGGAATAGCATTAGTAGAGGCTTTAGAGATGCTTTCATGGCATCTGCTTGTGTTGTGTACGGCTCAAGCTGCTGTGGCAAGAATTAGGCAGACTCAGGCAGAATTATATCAAAACTGATTAACAGAAACTGGCTAAAGGGAGCTTTTTGCACCCTCCCCATGGAGGCCTCTGTTCAACAGGCTCATTGCATGTACTTTTCCTCCTACAGTATCTAACCTTTTAATCAGATAATGGATGTCTTCCCATTGCCACAAGTTCTACATCCCGTAAAGTTTCAGTCAGCCAGATGTCCCTGCAATCTGTGTGTATCCATGAGCTGACATATTTGTGAGCGTGCCGTTTCTCATTCACATGCACAGATCAGGGCGGGTGTTAGAGAGTCCAGAAACTCCAATAATTTGATCCATTTCGAGATCAGCAGGCCACATTTTGGCTGACATAAATCAGTGCTGACTTGGAGCACAGTCATTTTGCTCCATTTGAGGATCTGACTCATAATTTCCAATCTAGGCCCTGGCATCTGGCTGACTCTGTGTCAGGGCACTAAAGAAGCTGTTTGCATAGGGCTTGCTTTGCCCGTTTCCATGACTTGACACAGCAGCCGTTTGTCTTCAGTGATGTGCACCGTGCCCCATCTTAAACTGCCGAGGTAAATTTAAGAGAGGCAGAAAGTAACTACATCCTTACCTGGGAACCTGGCCATCATGCTGCAGTTAAAACCCCTTTGCTTTTACAAGAAAGGACTTGGACTGCAGTGACTTTTATTTGCAGGTGATCAGAAAATGCAGAGTTGTTCACCTCAGAGACAGTGGCTTCACTTTTAATGCCGCATTGAGGAGTCAGAAGCCTTCAGCCGTCTCTGCAAAAAAGGTGCTGCTCTCGTAAACAGCACCCTGTTCTTCAAGGGCAGAGGGTTTTTTCATTAAAAGTCAGCCCTGTTTTCATGCACAATGCATCAGACATTGCTTGATCATCAAGTTCAGGTCATACATGGGTGAAAATGGGTATGTCTGCTTGGTTGGGATCCAAGAGAAGGAAGACTTTGAGCTGTGGCAGCTGATAATCTAAGAGTAAGCTACTAGACAAAGCTGGGGCTTTTTTCCTTGGTAAGATCCTGTTCCCCTTTTAGCTGGAGGTGTCACGCACAGCCCCACTGACAATGAACTCTAATGGTGTTATTCCTCCTCCCTTTCCCTGCCTATAATATGCCATCTGGGAAGGAGGGCTTCCACATATTTGCGAAGTCTCTGGTGAGCTGGGGTGATGTCCTGTGACTTAGTGCAGCTGATGCTGGAGGCAGTCCCATAGCACTCCATCACGGCACCAGTGCCCTTCCCTGGCTAGGCTGAGGTTGAGGAGCCATGGGTGCAGGTTCATAGCAGCTCAGCGTGAATGCATGTTAAGCTGCAGCCAATGTGGTAACGAGGAAATCCTTCATGTGTGAGTTAGGTTGATCGAGTGCCATGATGTATCATTGCAATTTTAATTGTAAGAAGTCTTGTATACTGTTTCCCTCCTTTCCTCCTCCCTGTTGTGCCCTCACCTTCAGTGAAACGCTGGCTACTGGCTAGACTGTGGTGTTGTCAATATGTTGTGGGTGCACAATGTACAGTGGATGAATGGAATAAAGGTCTGGAAGGGAGCTCACAAACTAGCTAGGTCCATATCTCTGCATAAAGGCAGGGACAGCTTTTCCCAAATAATTTCTGATAACTGTTTCTCTAGCTTGTTTTGAAAGACTCCATACCCTCCCAGGACAATTTATGCTTGTGCTTCGTTATCCTTGCTATTCTTCCTGCGGCCTAACTGAATCTTCCCTGTTGCAGTTTGAGACCATACCTTCTTGTTCTGTGTGTCATGAACCACATGCAATCATTTGTTTGCATGCATCAGTTTTTTTATTTTGTGGGAGCCTTGCCCATGATTTCATCACTTTTATTGTGTCCTCCTCCAGTCTTTTTTAAGCTAAGCAGGTCCTACTGGTTTTGTCTTTCCTTATAGCTCATGTGTCCTAGATATCTGGTAGTTCTCCTGCTCTTTTCTAGACTCTCCGGTTTGTCTACATCCTTCTTGCCCTCACTCCTCCATACCCATCCTGCTCCGGCCTTTCCAGTGGATTTCCAGTTTGTCAGATAAATACATTAGCGAACTGTTGATTGCAACTCACAGTCTAATTGTAGGTAATGCAAACAAGGAAAGGCATTCATAATCCCATCAAATCAACAGATGTCAGCTGATTGTCTGCTGATTTCCCATGCTGGGGCTTGAACTTGGAACTGACCTGGCAGTCCATTGTTCTCAGCTGTAGGAGGAAACAGGTATGAAACCAACTGTCTGCCTTTTGGCCAGGCCACAGATGGATCTGTGCTACTGCCAGTGCAATTCCCATCCGTCCCCATCATCTTCAGCGACTATGGAAGTCATTCCTGGCTGCTACTTGATAGCTGAGCCATCAGGCCACAAGTGGTGATTGTTTGAAACTGGAACAATTATTTTGTGTGGTGCCTTAGTTTTACCTTTACTGTATGGTGCTCCAAATTATTTCACCAATAGTATACACCATTGCTACTACTTAGAAAGTGCCCCCCAAGCTGAGCCACCCAGGGTGCAGGGATTGTTGAAAATACATCACAGAGATTTATGGCAAGCCCAGTTATCCTCTTTTTATTACAAAAAAATCTCCATCTATTTCAGGGATATTCTTGGAGAAGCAAGAAGGGGGCGGGGGGGGGGAAGTCACACCCCTGTGCTCTCTCCCATAGGAAAACAGATCTAGTTGCAACTTTCACATGTGCACTTGGCTCATAAGTTCACCACGACGCAGCTGTACTGAGGTCAGGGTGTCTCATCGGTTCCTGCTCAAATTGGCAGAGTTACACAGGGGATGGATCTGGCCCTGCTGCCTGTGCTCCACACAATGCTCATATTGAACCATCTATGTCCCAGCCAGCACGTCTGCAGACTGAAGGTTAAGCTGGCAAAAAAAGACCTAAGGTCTGACAAACTGCCTGGAGTTTGTTCACATGCACACTCTCTTGTTCTCCCCCTCCCTTTCCACCTCCCCCCATAACCTTCCTTCCCTGAATTTTGCCCAAATATTGTCTCTTATTTATAGAAAAGAGAGGGGTTTTTATACCATTTCACCTGCTGGTACTTCACTGTAGTGTGATCTTAATGGCCTTTGAGATTGCACCACTGAGATGCCAGACTGGGGGCTTTGCTTTTAGAAGCAGCCTTCCATACCCCTAATTTCTTTTCTTTCCTCTTCCATTTCATCCTCCTTTCTTGCATTTGTGTTGGGGAAGTATTGATTTTTTGAGCCCATATATGATGCTGTTGGAGAATAGGTCATTTTTGTGTCCTGGGGAGAGAGGGAAGAAGCATTCGTTCCTTGTCTAGCGAGAGGGTCTGGCAAGCCAATTTCTTCCCATCAGTGGGATCTCACAGTTCAGTAGAGGAAAGCTCAGGGGTGAAAGCAGCTGAGAGAAGTTGGGGCTGGAGGTAAAGGGTGAGAGCCTGTCTGTCTGTGCTGCTGCAGTGTCCAGGCAGCAAGCAATGTTGGAGGCAGGAGAGAGGTAGCAGGGAAGCAAGAGTGCAGGCAGGCAGGCAGACCAGTCAGCTGAAAGGCTATGAGATGTAAGCGGCCCATTTCAGCGGGTGGCTGAGGGGTACAGTGAGTGAATACGAACCCAAATTGATCTGCAGGATTAGCCAGGGTGCTCAGGCAGAGCAGGAGCCTCGGCTCATTCACCAGCATAGAGGGAATTTCTGGGCTGTTGGGATCCCATGCTAGGCAGAGCAGAGCAGCTGGGCTGGGGGACCATGTACCAAGCAGCATCTCCAGGGAAACCCATTAATACACTAGTTGAGATTCCCAACTGGTGTGAATTGCTCTGGCTCCCTTTAAAGCAAGCAGGGTGATGCCAGCTGGGACTGTGACCGTGAGAGAAAGGTTATTTTCAAATCAGAATGGACGGCATTGCCCTCCTTAGACTTTGTCTGAAACAGGGGTGCTCTGTACAGATGATCTTCTCCCTCTCTTGGAGCGGATTATCCTCCCTGTTAAAAAAAAACAACCAAACAACCAACCAAAAAAAGCCAAACCAAACCAAACTCCAAACAAACAACCCAAAAAAAGTCTTTGTCTTAACTTCTGTTTTGAATGAAGGGAAGAAAACGCAAGCATTCCCAGAATTGCTTGCCACAGCTCCAGTAACTGAGTAACTCGTTGGTTTTCTGTCTCTTACATGATTGTTTCCCTCCTGCATGAAGAAAACCTTGTTGGTCTGCTTAGGGACAGGGGCCTAAGGGAAGAGCTTTAGTATGGTCTTATTCTTGGTTCTCTCTGCCTCTGGCAAGTGACCTTAGTCCCTGCTTGCCTCACTTTCCCTTCCCCTATCTTCCTGGATGTCAAGAAAATGAAATCAGTAAGCACTTTCCCACCCCTGCTGTCTGGTATTGCTGTGAAGTTAGTACATGCTCTCTTGCAGCCACTCTGTGTTGGCTGCAGTGCTGCATTTGCAATTCAGCTGAGTCCAAGCTCCTCATTCATCACTTTTCCTCTTATCTAAGCTTTACAGGTGCCAAAGCTGATATCTCTCCCTCTCCTTGCCCTCACTCCTATGTTAACTTCCAGTTCCTTCTCTGGAATGAGCAGGGGAAAAAATCTCTGGAAAGTCTAGGTTCCCGAGTCATTTTGGCTTTAAGACTGACAGCCCAGCAAATATACAGCAATGGGAAGGGGAAGATACAGATACAGTCTGCCGGGATCATCTGTCCATCAGTCAGCAAGAATGTAGTGCTTTATTCACTTACTGCATCTTCTCATGTCATAAAGCACAGTCCAAATGAAGGCTTGGGGAAAATGGATTTCATACTCCATAAAGAGCCCATTTCTTGCACTGCTGGGTAAGACCATGAACTTCTTCAAGTGGGCTCTGCTGTGCTGGAAATTAGAGAGCTGAATGTCTGGTGTTAACAGTGAGCAAAACATCATGCTGATCTAGGCCCTGCTCCTAACACCGTGCACTGAAGTACCTGGGGGCAACACCATCACCTTTGAAGGCTCTCCTTCACTTAATAATAATGACAGGATACTTCAGATGTGGACCACGGGGAAATGCATTCATGTTTTCCAAAGAAGTGTGGGATGATTTATCTAGGGAGGGTAAAACGACTAGCTATCTTGGGCTAGAATGTATGTCAGGATTTTGTTCTGCTCATGATCCCTTAGCACAAGAAGAAAGTGGAAGAAGAGAGAGAAAAAGAAAAACATAAATAAAGAAAAATAAAAACATAATAAAGTGAGTCAGAAGCTACAGTGGTGACCTTGACACAGGCATGTGTGAGTGCTCAGAAGGCGATGGGGTGTTCTTTCACTAAAGCAGGACTCGGTGGGCATGCATGGTGAGTGGACCTGTAACTTTGAGGCTGGTGGGAACAGGTCAGAGGAAGTTGTACCGGGGAGAAGCAAAATATATCAGCTACTGCAATTCCCCACAGCTACTGGGTTCTCTGCCTCGCTCTGCCATCAGGCCAGAGCTATACAGGCTGCTTAGGGATTTTGGTGACCTGTCCTGGCTGTTAACATACACTAGAGCATCCCAAAAGGACTCGTATTAGCCCCTGTGACCAGCTCCAGCCCAGAGAGCTTTTGCCCTGTCCCTTCCCACTCTACCGGGTGGTGAGCAGCTTACGAAGGGGTCTAACACCACTTCCACTCCCTGTATGCGCTTCATGCGCTCAGGGTGTTACTGAGGTCTGGTCAAACTGTTTGCAGTGATAAAGGGGTTGGAGCAGTGCTAGAGGTGGAGTTCCACATGTAAGTTACATTCCTTCAGTGCACCCAAAGAACACCCAACGCATCCTACAGACCCGGGTTTTCACCTCATGTGTCCTTTTTCTAGCAAGTCTGTGCGTGATGTGCATCTTAGATACAGCTTATGTTGTTGCCTGAACTAGGTTCTTGTCTCAGTAGGCATGGGCCTTTATGTCACCAGCTATGGTAAATGTTTGTCATCTAAGATAAATGCAGCATTATTTGGAATAGGCATCCTGGTAACAGAGAGCAGGATACGGCCCTGCTCAGAAAAGAGCTCAGAGCTTAAAGAAGACTGCTCCTCCTGGCAGCCCTAGTTTTCAGGGTGGATTTCATCCCTAGTGCATCCCTGGTGCATGTTGTTATTGTTCAGTACACTTGCAAAACCTTGGATTCCACACGGCTTTCCTGTGCCTTGCTTCAGATACGTGACTTTCATTAAATCAACAGACGCTGAACAGGAACTAGTCCCAGCTCAGCAAATATGCTGCCAAAAGCCCGCAGGCCCAGAGCTTGTTCTTGCTTACCCCACTGTAAATCCATTGGGCCACATCCTGGCCTTTTTGAGATGGGTGTAAGTCTAGAGTTAACACCATCAATTGTGGTTGTATACGTCTGGCATTAGGCAGGTGTACAAGAGATCAGAGCCCGCCCATGCTTTTGTGTTTGGAGTTACTACGCATTGACCTTGGCTTAGGTGCGTACAGATCAAGGGTCACTTTCAAGTTCCTTTCCAGTCTCCTTTCCAGGTTCTGCTATGCCATTTTGTTCGTGTACTAGCTTCACAGGCCCATTTAGATGCTGATAAATCCTTGCACTCATTTGAGGATTATCTCAAAGAGGGGGCAGCCTGCACTCATCAGGTTTACCCAGTTTAATCTTTCCCGTGAACTCGGGTATCCCCAGAACTGGCTGTACAGTGTCTCAGGCTCCTCTGGCGGGAGAGCAGAGGGGCCGGTAGCTGGCTGTGTACACGGTGTGAGTGAGCAACTTTCCCTATAGCTGAGCTGCCAGAAAGACAGACATGACCACACTTCAGCTTAGTTTCGTGGTCCAGCATCTTAGCCCAAACCTGCTATCAGCAGCGGTCCAATGATGTAAACGGGGACAGCTGATGCACTGGCACATAATGTGCATATTCCTGTTGGCACTGTCATGGAGCTGGTAGTCTGCACCAGAGCAAATGCTGGAGATCATAAAGTCCTAAATTGTCTGAGATACACAGGTCACTTCAGGTCTTCTGTCAGGGCCCGAGTCTCTACAAGCCAAGCAGAAGAACCAGCCTGTATAGCTTGGGCTCCATTGGACCCAACGTGCCTGGGGCTGAGGGGAAGGGGGTCAATTATCTGCTCACACCAGTGATGCACGTGACAGTTCATCCCTCTTTACGTTACCTCAGGAAAACTTGCGGACTTTCTATGCTTTGGAAAAAGCTGTTGATCCTATCTTAGGTCTTCAACAGAAATGGCTTTCTTGGGCATCTTCTTCATTTTCTTTCAGATTTCTATTCCTGAATAAGCGAAGAAAGAAAGAAATAGCATGTGTTAAGCTGAGCTCCATCTACCTGAGAGCAGAGCAAGAGCCAAATTGCTGGGAGTGGTGGAAACCACGTATGTGAATGAATTTGCATGTAGCTAGAGCTGAACTGGGAGTAGTCAGTGAGCGTGTGGTGGATTGTGCAAGGGTAGTGTAGGATGGCACCAGAACAGGACCAGGGAGAAGGAGATGCACCTCTGTTTCTGTACAGAAGAGGTTGAAAGAGGATTTGCATATGTAGCATGCATATAGCTGAGAGTACAGCAGTAATTAGGAGTAAGTGAAGGTGAAGCTGGAAGAGGAATTTCATGTTCTGTGGAAGATCTTTCCATGTAAGCTATTGTTCAGAAAGGTTATTAGCAGGCGGCAGTACAAACTGTCCTGAGCCGCACGCTCTGCCTTTGTCTGACTACAGGATTTTTACAAGCCTTTTTTTCTTTGAGAGCTGACAGCATAATGGTCCTGGACAATGCCAAATCATCATCTGCGCACTCGCTAGGGGAGCTGGGCTTTTATATGAGAGCGAGGAAGATAAAAACAGCACACTCAAAGCAGGACAGAAATGACTGAACAAGGGAATGAGAGAAGAGAGAGACTTAAATGCCGTTTGCTGGCTTGGCTTTTTTTTCCTTCCCGTTAATTTTTTCCCCTCCTCTTCTCATCATATTCTGGATGTCTTGTTCCAGAACTGCTTCAGTTGTTTTGTGGGTCTGTGTTTGCAGAGCGTGAAGGGTCTGGTTTTAAGACCAAACGGATACTGAAAAAAATTGGGGGGGCAGGGGGCAACCCTATACAAAGAAAGTTTAGGACAGATGTTGTCTCCTTCCCCAAGCAGCATTTCTGCTCCTGACAGGCAGCCCTACAGACTGCACCTGTAATTGGACTCCACCAAAATGCTTCTCCAGAAGCATTGCATAAGTGAGAACTGTTGGGTCTAGTCCTTAAACTGTAGAGGTTTGATGTGACCAGGCCCAAGAGGGTTCCCTGGGCCCTCCCCACCACTAACGTTAGCTGATGTCTTCATCCCAGGGCAGATATTTCTGTGCTGTCCCTATTGAGCCCCGTCCTCCCTGCAGGAGGCCAGTTTCTATCCAGAAAAAGAGGCTCGGTTATGGGTACCGCCTGCTGACTAGGAGTGGATTCACGTTGCAAGACTCAGACAGAAAGCCAAACTTTTCTAATACTTGGGTGTATTAAGAAAGATCAGCATTCAGATACCTTCTCTCAGACTCCCATAGGCAGACTGGCGGAGTGTATCTCTAAAGCCGTGTTCCTCCCCTCCGTTCCCTTATCTCCCTTCCCTTGAGGCTTCCTACGCATCCCTCACTGCGCGGTTCCTTTCGGAATATGGCAAGAGGGTGAGCAACAATTGGTGTCCTGCTCCTTTTCATCCGCTTCCCTTACAAAGATTGCAGAAGCTGTTACAGTCGTTAAGGCTAAAAAAAACCGCCGTGAAGCATTTCTGCTGCGAGTCTGTGTTTGGTAGGAGGAGGATTTCCTTCAATCAGCGGGTCCCTAAGTTGCCCCAGATATACAACGTGTGCTGGCAGGGATGGCATCTGGCTTTATCAGCTTTGTTGTTGGGAACAAGCTCCGTATAGTAACACTGTCATGCAGGAATAAGGCAACACATTGCAATTTGTGTCAGTAAACGCTTTATGCTGTTGTGTGTTACTATTAAAGATGTGATTGTGTCTGGCATTATGAAGTATTGTAGAAATGTTTTAGGACGTTTTAGCTCACTGTACCAGTTGCGTTGTCTGCATGCCTTCAGCAACAAATCCAGGCGCCTTATTAATCTTAAGTCCAGCTTTACAGGGCAGGGGGAATCCTCTAAAATAATGTCATCCTCCTGCATATAAAATCATCAGAGCTTTTTGATGTGTTTTATCTTAGACTGTTCCAAGGCTGATAAAAAAGGGGGAGGAGGAATTCTTTCCCTTTCCTAATGGGCAAGGCTTGTGCTCCTGCTGAGGTGTGAAATATTGCAGCATAACTATTTAACATACAGAGAAATGGAAATTCTGCCACAAGCAATGGGGTTTTGGTGGGGATTAAAAAAGGTATTTCTCTAGGTAGCTGCTTTGCTTCTCCTTAGTGATTTGAAACTGGTTGTGAGCACGGGGCTGGGTTATTATGGATGTAGAGAGTCTGAGTATTCTTATGTATAGCTCTGCTCTTTGCTGGTATCTTTTGCCAGGCTACTAGATCAGCTACAGCGGCTGCAGTGTCAGAAGACCTGGGGATCAATGTTAGGAGCCTCACCCCAGTGTCTGGAGCCCTTACTGGAGATTTTTCTGGCTTCTTGTGTGCTTGCTTGGGAACAGCGTGCTTTGCAAAGAGCCTCAGTTTTGCTTTATTACTTGATTGCATATAAAGAGCTTATTAAAAAATGAGTAACAATAACCATGTAATTAACATAACATTTACTATCATCAAGTCCTGTATTGACTGCTGATGTTTGGCGCAGGCACTGACATGCAATGAAGAAAAAAAAATTGGCTGAATGAAAATTTAGCTTGTGAAGCGTTTTCGAAAGGTTCAGCAATACAGCAAATTAGTGATGCCGTACTAACCCTTTCTTGGGACTTAGACTGAAACCAAGAAGCAGCTAGTCAGTCTGAACATATTTTCTATGAGGAGCTCAGTTACTGGGGCTCAGGATTTCCAGAGCAGCTCCTTATCCTTTCAGGCTCTGAAAGAAGGAATTGTTTTTCTGGCCCAAGGTGCACTCCCCTTTTTGGCCTTCTCCCCTGACCACAGCAGAGATTGCAGGGAGCAGGCTGCTTTGAGAAGGTGCCCTCCTGTGTGAGCTGGGCTGTTTGAAACCTCCTCCCTGAAAACCAGGTGGTGGGATTGAAGAAACAGAGTCAACTGAGGGAACCGTACCGCAGCCCAGAGCAGGGTAAAAGCCGGAGTCTGGTGGTTCCTCAGCCTGCTGATGCAATACACTGAATAGCAAGGTGGAGCCACCTGCGCTCCACCTGGCCACCACCTCTCACTGGGAGGAGGACCATTTTAGTCCTCAGTATTTCGATGATGAATAATCCTTGGCTGTGCTGTTACATGTCTAGTAACATATTACAGTAACAGTTACTCCATCCAGTTCTGGAGTCCTCAGCACAAGAAGGACATGGACCTCTTGGAACGAGTCCAGTGGAGGGCCACAAAGATGATCCAAGGACTGGAGCACCTCTGCTATGAGGACAGGCTGAGAGAGTTGGGGCTGTTCAGCCTGGAGAAGAGAAGGCTCCGGGGAGACCTTGTAGCAGCCTTCCAGTACCTGAAGGGGGCCTACAGGAAAGGTGGGGAGGGACTCTTTATGAGGGAATGTAGTGATAGGACAAGGGGTAACAGTTTCAAACTGAAGGAGGGTAGATTTAGATTGGGTACTAGGAAGAAATTCTTTACTGTGAGGGTGGTGAGGCACTGGAACAGGTTGCCCAGAGAAGTTGTGGATGCCCCATCCCTGGAGGTGTTCAAGGCCAGGCTGGATGGGGCTTTGAGCAACCTGGTCTAGTGGGTGGTGTCCCTGCCCATGGCAGGCGGGTTGGAACTACATGATCTTTAAGGTCCCTTTCAACCTGAACCGTTCTGTGATTCTGTTCTATGATTCTATGTGCCTCTCTGGCCTAGGGTCATGGCAATGAGGTAAAGAGGGAGCGTGAGAGCAGGACCACCAGTGTATGCCTGCATCCTCCAGCAACAGGCTGCACAGAAATGTCTAGGAGAGAGAAAGCCAAAAGAAAAGCCAGTTTCTGTGTCTAAAATGGAGAGAAACAGCTAGATAAGTGTCCAATCAACGAACAATAGAGCAGAAATCATTTCCCCTGGGCTGTAAAAAAGGTGCTTAGGAGATGGAGAGACAGGCAGCAGCAGCTTCCCAAGCATTAAACAATTTTTCTGGCCTTTCTTCTCCCACTGGGTGGGGAGGTAGCAGCCACAGCCTGCCTTCAGGTCGTTCCCCCTGGGGCCCCTTCTTCTCCAACAGGCTGGTTTCTCACCTCAGTCTTACCCCATCCCTTCCCTGCTTGCTACCATGGAGTTGTCTTTGTCTGGGAATCCCCTTGCAGAGGCTGAAGGTGAAGGCATTCTGGATGATGTATTGGCTGAAGGGTTTGAGGGTGGGGTTTTTTTCCCTCCCCCTTGCCTTCCTCCCCTCATGCTCTTGCATTACCATTCCTTAGCGAAATGGCTTCTGCCTGCAGAAAAGTGGTAAGTACTGCACACGCGGCAGGCGTCCCCCTGGGAAGCCAGTGCCAGCTGACATGCTCTACCATCAGGAAGGAGCAGGTCAGCGCACTCTATGTTCCTGCATAAAAAATGAATCATATAATATTTTATTTATCAAAATATATTTTTTTTCTTTTCTCCCTTTTCCAATATTGCCGTCCAGCTCCTGTCATAGCCCTTTGCCAGTCCCTCTACCATGAGTGGTCAGGTCTACTTTAAAAAGTTTTCAGACCTCCCTTTTAACTGAGGAGTAGAAAAATGGACACCTGAGGGAGTTCCCACAACCTCTCTGCAGCCTTTCTGCTGTTTGGCCTGTGACCAGAGCAGTCCCTCTCCAGAGCAAGCAGGGAGGGTATTAAGTAAGGGACAGCGGGGCCAAGACAGTTCTGTTCATTCATTCCATTCCTTTATCGCTGCTGGTGTTCACCTCTAGAGCAGTTTACTGAACAGGATGAGGAGGATACATAACCATATGTGAGCGTGCATGGCACTGCGCAGAGGTCTGCTAGCAAATATGTTCTTGCAGTACCAACCATGAGTGCCAGGAATCTTAGGAAAAAAGAGAAAAAAACCCCACAAAATCTGAGGGCAGTAAATAGGAATGGAAAGCACCCGTTTACTGTCAGCAGGCTGGGCTGAAAGGAAGCTGTTGCTACAGAGCCCCAAGATAAACAGAGACCTCCCTACCTAGCACCTCCTGCTGAAAGCTTGGCTATAGAGACAGGGTTTGCATTGTGCTCTCTCCACTGGCAAGCTGGGGTGCTGCTGGGCTCGTCAGGGGAAAAGGGAGCTGAGACGAAGGCCCTGCTGATAACAGTGGCCTGTCCTAGCCTCCCGAGTCAGCGCTATCCACTGAATCAGAGTAGGAGAGAGGCAAGGCCCTGTGCTGCCCATGGTTTGTACCAGAAAAGAGGAGAAAAGTCAGAGATGAAATGGAATGCACCAGTCAGTTGTAGTAGCTCAGAATAAATTGCCGTATTCTTGTCAGCAAATTACCTTTTTTTGTAACCACAGCCCCCTCCTTGCACCCTTTCCCCCTGCCCTGCCAGATGCCTCCTCCTCCTTCTCCCTCCATCTCCCCTGAAACCTCTTCCACGTTCGCCTGATGCTCCATTATGTAGCATCACCTGAGCATACTGAGAAACATACGGCTGTGATTTGTGATTCCTTACTTGAGAGGCCAGAGATCAGACCTGCTCCCTTGAGCGACCTGTGCCACCCTGTCCAGAAAGGGGACATGCCATCAGCTCTGCCTCCAGTGCCCCTCGCTCTCTCTTGCATGATGGCAATTCTGGCAAGGTTTCCAAGAGGATGACAAAACACTATCATGGGCAAAGGTGGCCTTGCCATCACCTTTTGTGCTTTCTGTGGGAACAAGAAACTTTTTTCTCTTACATGCCTCCATCTTTAGTCTCTGTCTCCGCATGCTCCCCCATGCAAATCTCTCCTTCCCTCCCTACATCTCCCACAGGTCCATCTCTCAGCACTGGTGGTGCAACTGCTCCTCTCCAAGGCCATGGTCAGCTGAGTGCAACCAAATGCAGTTCAGGCCCAAATAACCCAGTGTGCTGGGACACAGATGTGGCTGGGGACTGAGGAAATGATTGCCTTGAGGGTATAATTCATGTAGCTCTTGGATTGTGTGTGCACATGTGTCTGGGTGCAAGGGGTCACTTTGGGGAGTGCTCGGAAGGAGGAGACTGCCTCTCCTTCACCTCCTGCTAACCATGGCTGTGGGGCAGCAAGGTCACTGGCAGAGGGGTCCAAGGGCCATGGGAAAGGCCAGGTGTGCAAAGGACAGCGGGTAAAAAAATCAGCATGGAGTGGCTTCAGACTTCCTTTAGCTCAGTCAGAGTTACTGCTGATTGCTAGTTTGATTTTTGCCTTTGAAACCCCAGGACTGGGCAGATGTCTAAGCAGCATGTCCTGGGCTGTTTCTCAATAGTTGTCCTCTAAGGCTTTCCATCACAGGAGATGTTGGAGCTGTGTTTCAAGCCAGCCAAAGCCGAGGAGATACTCGCTCTAGTGCAGATCCAGTCCAAGAGGAGACAGCGTGCAGACGCCATCTTTGAGAAGGCCAGCAGAGCTGTGCTGTCCGAGCATTGCCCGTCAGAAAGCACCACAGGGAGCAGCACGTTGTTGCTGACCGAGAAAAGGGCACGCAACTCCTTATTTGCCATATGCCAGTCCAAGACGCTATCGGAGAGCCATCTGTGGGTCTGCGCCCAGTTAGTGCTGCCTCAGCCTCTCCAAGCAGAAAGACAGCCTTGGAGTGATGACTACAGAGAAAATAATTATAACGGGAAAACAAACAAACCGAAAGAAATGCTGAGAGCTCCTGCAGCACTGTGCAGTCTGTTCAGGAAGGCTATCATGTCAGAGGAGAGAAGCATTTGACCGATGGAAGCTGATTTGTGTTACTGAAAGAACATGTAATGTCATATTGGATAATATCATCCCTTTCTCTGTGTCTGAGTAAATCTCTGAGCTTTTGATTTCCCTTGGCTTATCCTGCTGTGACACTTCCCACGCAGTGGCATGGGATAAGCTCCCTCACCTCTACACTGCTCGGGGGATAATTTTTTTTTCTTTATCAGAGCACACTCCAGAAAGACATTGGGTACTGGGCTAAATCTGCCCTCTTAAGATTTTACTTAGGCAAAAAAAAAACAACGTAAAAGCTTTTAAAAAGCTTAAGAGAGATAGTAGGCATGACAGTGCAGAACTGTGCTTCCTGGCCTTATCTCCTGGGTGTTGCTGGCTGCAGTGTACTAGCAAGCTGCAGCAGCTGTGGGAGCAGCTGCCCTCAGCCTGCAACAGTACCACCATGAAAAACAAAAAGAAAACAAAAAAAATCAAAAACAAAACCACAAAAAACCCCAACAGAAATGCTAGAAATTGTGTTTGTGACCACACTGCCTGTGCCAGCTGAGCTGAGCTTGCCCCGTGAGGAGCCACAGGCAGCAATGGCAGCCAGCGCATGGTAAGGGATGCAGAACCAAAATCTCCCTGGAAACCCATTGGAAAGGGCTGTCTGGGTGGAGGAAGAAGCAGAACAGTCCTTACTGTAGCAGGATGGGCACAGCTGGCCGAGGCGGTGAGTTGCTCTGGATCAGGCCCTGAGCAGGATGAGCTGGGAGAATCACAGTTTTCCTCTTAGTGGGAGCAGGTTTTGTCCAGCCTTGCTTGCAAATATTGTTCTCGTTGCTCCTCACCAGGGATGAGGTGTAGGCAGCCAGGGGAGCGGAGTATGTCTGTCACCATGGGAAAGGGAACCAGGAGGACCATGCTGAGGGCAAGCCCTGGGAAAGGACTGTGAATCAGTAGCATACGCTCACTGAGACACAGGAAGGTCTTCAGTGGTGATGCTCTCCATTGCTCTGCCACACTGTTCATGAGCTGTTACAGCCCACAGCTCAGTGCCATTAGGCAGAGAGGAGATGCGCTTGGCCTGTACCAGACTCAGTATGTAGTGTGGCTATGTCCTTGGGAGAAGAAATTGTGGTGGCACCAGCTCAAACCTCTGCCAGCAGCTGCGAGGGTGCAGGAGTGCATCTCACTGTTCTTCTGACCACCATGGGGGGTCTGAGCTGGGCTTTCAGCCTGAGGCACTGACAGAGGGGAGCCATCATACTGGCCGGAGACTGGGATGAGTGTCCCCCGGGGCACTTCTCCCTCTCCACTGCACAGGGAGACAAGACACCTTGCTCAGTTGAAGTATGTTGTTCTCAAAAGCCAGTGCCAAGTGAGACGGCTGTCAGGCTCTCTGTGCTCTCCTGGATCAGGGCTTGCACCAGATGTTAGGGGAGCTACTGGAAACTCACCTTGGGCAAAGGACGTGGCCCCTTCCTTCTGGTGTCTGCAGTCCTTCCCCAGCACGCAGCACTTCTACCTACATCCTCTTCAGTGCTAGAGCAATAGCTCAGTGAAGGTACTCAGCTTAGTCTTCCCTTCTCTGCCTGCCTGATCTTCCAGCTCTTCCCTCCGCTGTGCCAGCGGTGCAGCTGGGGGCAGAGCATCTCCTTAATGCGTCACTCAGGTAGGAATACCCACACGGCTTTTTTGGGGGCAGCTGTGAGGAAGGTGGCAGATGTCCCTCATCCTTCTCTGGTGCCCCTGGCAGAAGGAGCACTGTTGCATTTCGCCAGCATTTAAGAAATAATAATAATTAAAAGCTTTCTGATGAACGTGGTTAATTTCCTATTCTAAAAAGCTGCTAAGGCAGCGCCTTTTGTGCATTAGCATATTTGCAAGGTTAATGTAGTGTACTTAATAAGATAAATAATGCTTGTCATGATATTTCAGGCCAATTTTAAGGGGAGGGAATAAAAAATATTTTGCTTAACATCTTAAGTTTTTGCATGGTCAACTTTAAGTTAACTGCTGAGCTACCCCTGAGTGTTGAGGTATGTTGTTCACTTTTCCCCTTGGCAGGTGCTCACTAGCACTTGCAGAGGGTTAAAGGAGACTGTCAAAGCACAGATGGCACAGGCGAGCTTGAAGTGGGCTCTCGGTGACTGCTGTGATAGACATCACTTTGGGAACGTGGATAGGAAGGGCATTAGGAAGGCAGCGAAGCCGTAACAGGTTGAAGGAAAAGGATATGAGATCAGGGACAACGTCTGTGACTGGGCGGGAGGCGGTGGTTTTACCGACCTGCAGGAGAGGGTCTGAGGCTACAAGCAAGGATGGCGAGCAGATGGCAGCAGTAATAACCAGTGACTGATGCAGTGGGACCACGAGGCTGGAAGAGATAGTGGGCGCTTTATCACCAACTCAGAACTTCTTCTTTTTTTTTTTTTTAAAATGTCCTACTTCAACCCTTAGCTTAATGTTTTATTTTCCTCCAAACGTCCAGAATCAAGGAAGCATTTGAAAAATCCCCGTGTAAGACACTATGGGCCATGGGAGACAATCATAAACCTGCTTCCTAGCTGCCAGCCCTGGGCAAGTCTCAGGTAATGATTAGCAGAGAGCCCTTGTGTTCCTAATGGTTTCTCTTGCCTCCTCTTCTGCAGAATGATTGCTTTCTTAGGCTTTCTAATAATATACAGTAAAAGCAGCTGCATCCTTAGATAAATGAGGCCACAGTGGGCAAGGAAGAAAAAGGAGAGAACTTCCTAGGCAAACAGTCCGGGGCACCTGGCTTGCTACTCCCACATGCCCTTCCTTTCTCTCCCTGCCTCCCCCTGACAAGTAACATAGACCAGCCAGCTCATTATTTTCTCATAATGATGAGGAGAGAGAGGGAGAAGCAAGCCAACAAAACTGCCTGTATTTGCTATATAGGAAATTAAGAAATAGATATGCCACACAGATACACGTCACAGCGAAAGGATGGAAGGACGGATGGATATTTAGATGGCACGGAAGGCTAGACCGGTATGATGAAGAAAGAGAGGGACAGCAGAGGCAGCTGAAGGATGAGGGCGCAGAGGGAGTGGAAGAAATAAAATAGGGAAACCATAATGCACAGTGAGGAAAGAAAGACACAGTAAAAAAGATGAAGGGGGGAGACGATACAGGTGAGGAACAAGGAGGATGGGTAAACAGATGCAGCAAAAAGACAAAAGCAGATGAGTCCAGCAGAGGAAGGAAGGAAGGAATAGTATGTTGTTTTAGGTGTCCGAGGGGGGGAGGTAGCGAAGGGGTGGAGGACCAGCTACAGTGGGTAGATTGATTTTGATGTTAGCTATATTGCAGGTCAAACACAGTCCTCACACCACATCGACTCCACATCTGCTTCTTCTTCCACCTGCCTGTCAGCCCCCCGCTGTGTCCTAGATTTTTTCAGCTGGAGCACCTCTCCAGCTCGGCACTGACTGTCTGTCAGCCCCCCGGGGTGGGGGGAGACCGGAGCATCAGGTGAGGCACGTACTAGCCGGCGTGCCCCGCGGCACCAATGAACCCGGGCTCAGGGCAGCCTTACAGAGGTACAGCTGTTGGGAACATGAGCATCCCCCCTCTCCTGCCCCATCTCCTGGGAGCAGGGAAGGCAGTTTGGTGGCTGGAAGCCCGTTCCATAGTGTCCAATGTCAGAGAGATGCTGGGGTAAACCTGAGGGGCTGCCTGGCTGGCTGGATGGCAAGACACCTCACATGGCACCTGTAAACTGGGGGTGGTGTCAGCCCATCTCACTGCTTAGGGAAAGGGATTTTACAGCAGCACTGCAGGCTTCATCTCTCCAGGCATCATGTTGCTGTGGTTTTGGGCTAGGATGATGGCCTGTGTCAGGCCAGCAGCTGGCTGCCTTGTGCTACAAAGGGAGCCATTTTTTCAGCCTCATCTCTGCAAATGGCATCTGCTGTGGGGATTTCCCTTCCACCCTGGGCTACTGGACCCAGACACCAGCCTGGGAGAGCACAGCATTGTGCAGCTCTCCCCCCCAGCCCCAAAAGCAGTCCTGCAGCCCCGCTGCCCGCCTGGCTGAGATGCCCTCATCATCCTCCAGCACAGGGGAGACAGCCCTTAAGGCAAGAGCCTCCTACCTCCGCAGTGCTGCAGCCTGTTATTGTCTCGGAGCAGCCTATTAAAGAAGGAAACCAAACCAGCCCCCTGCGTCCATCCAAGCTGATGGTGTCTTTCTCTGTCTGGGGTGCCGCAAAGAGGCGGCACTTACAACTTCAAAAGAGCTTTGCTTCCCTGCCCTGAGCCCCCAGCAGCTCTACAGGGCTCTGGCAACGGCATGCCCACCCAGCCCGGGTGCCAGCCGAGGCAGGAGACATCTCAGTGCATCCCAGGGTCTGGGCAGATGGAGGCGTGGGCTGCCCTGGGAGCTTGGGTAGGTGACAGTGACAGCATGCTGTCTCTGAGGCTGCCCAGCTGAGCGCTGATCGCAGCTTTCCTGGGGATGAGCATCCCCCATTATCGCTCTGCTGATCCCAGTTGCATGGTAAGTCTGATTGCACTAAGCAACACCTCACTCAGACCCTCCCTGCTCTTCCCTCCTCTCCTGTCTGTTGGCACCCATTGGTTTGCAGTCATTTGCTGACTCTTTTTCATTTTCCTCCGCTTGCCTTCCCTCTGCATTTGCCCCATCCTGTTTCTGTCCTCTGTGAATAATGCTTGGCAGCATGGTGTGCTGCTGTAGAGGAGTTAGAGCTGCTCTAGGCGGTTAGCCACTCATCCAGGAGAGGATCCTGAAAAGAAAAGAAAAAGAAAAACAAAAAACAAGACTAAGATAAAATCAGGATTTCTCCATGCCCTGTCTCCTTAGTCCTTGCTAGGGCTACTGGCAGAGCTGCGGATAGGGAGCTGGGCTAAGGGAGCACGGGTGCTGTGGGTGAAGCCCCGGGTGCTTTGATGCAGCTTTAGGAACAAAGATGTAAACAGAAGGAGGAGGAGAGCTGCCAAAGCTGTATGAAGCTGAGGATTGAGATAACGGAGCCTGATACAGTTCAAGACTGAGCTGTATTGTGCACAAGGTACCGGTTGAATGTCCAAGCCATTCAGCCCAGTACCATGGGCTTTGCTGTGCTGCAGAGCTCTGGATGTTGCCCTGTGCACTTCAGAAATGAAGGAAACCTAGAAGAAACGCAAAAGAAAATCAAATCCAACTACCTAAATTGTTCTCAGTGGAGGAGGAAAAAAAGGAGGGCATATTCCTCACCCTCCCATGTAGAGCCAAGTCCTCCATCACAGACAGAAATACAAATGCATGCATACGTACGTAGGCATACACTGAGGTCCTTCATGGTACTCAAAAGAGCTTCAAGAGCATCAGAGCGCCACACTCTGAAACTCGTTGGATATTGGGTCCTGTCCCCAGGCCTAGTTCTTGGCTGCCCTTGCAGAGCATATCAGCAAGGTTCCATCAGCTGCACTGCGTTGATGGGGGTGTAGCAGAGGTTAATACTGACATCTGGGAAGGCTTTTGCCCATTCTGTGCATCATATATCAGCAGCACACTCTTGGATCTGTTTATTATGGTGATCAGATAGTAAAACTTCGGGAGGGAAATGTCCCACCAGTCAGCATTTGTGCAGTAGGCAAAGGAATTTAGAAATGTGAATGGTGGGTGAAAATGTAAGCTGGTATTTTTTTATATATATATATAATGATAGCTCTTCACTAGCAAATGAAACCCAGCAGGGGAGAAAATACTGTGTAGAATTCAAAAGTCTTCGCATGTCCATGCACTAAAGAGCATTTCTTCTCCCTCTCTTGTTCAACCCTGACACCATAGATGCCTCAGACTTGAGCAGTCTCTTTGAACTCCCTGCTGTTCAAAAATCTTGAGGAGACAGCTGCAGCTCTTTGCTACTGAAGCCTTTCTTCCAAACCTTCCAGGAGCCAGATAGGAGGAGTATCCAGGCTACTTTCTGCTCCTAGGAGAGCAGGCAAACTCCCTGCTCCCTCTGGTCCCTGGTGTGCATGCTGGGGTGGATTAAGGCTGCTGCAAGAGGCACTGCTGGCCTGTGGTCGTCCTGCACTGCAGCGATTCAGTGATAAAACTAGGTTGCATGGGAGATGGGAGTTCTGTCTCTGCTTAGGAGATCCTAAAGGGTTTCTATTTTATAGGAAACTCTTAATAGTAGCTGGTCTGCTTTTTATCCATTTATCCCTGGTTTACTGTGTGGGTGCACACTCACACAGCAGCATCTGTCTTTCTGTGTTGCAGTCACATCTCCTTACCTTACAGGTGTAAACAGCTGCCTATTTCCCTTGGCCTCACAGACACAGTGGAACAAAAGGTGAATGAGATTTTCTTTCACCTGTGCATCATCATCAGAAATATCCCTGTTTCCAATGGCATGGTTGTTTTTGCTGAAAATGGTGGACGAGGCAGATCATAGAATCATAGAATCATAGAATTGTTGAGGTTGGAAGGGACCTTTAAGATCATCGAGTCCAACCTTTAGCCTACCCTGACAAGAGCCACTTCTAAACCATGTCCCTCAGTGCCCCATCTACCCTTTTTTTAAACACCTCCAGAGATGGTGAATCCACCACCTCCCTGGGCAGCTTATTCCAATGTTTAATAACCCTTTCAGTGAAAAAATGTCTCCTAATATCTAATCTAAACCTCCCCTGACGTAACTTGAACCCGTTTCCCCTCGTCCTATCACTTGTCACCAGGGAGAAGAGGTCAGCCCCCATCTCTCTACAACCTCCTTTCAGGTAGTTGTAGAGGGTGATAAGGTCTCCCCTCAGCCTCCTCTTCTCCAGGCTAAACAACCCCAGCTCCCTCAGTCGTTCCTCATAAGGTTTGTCCTCCAGGCCCCTCACCAGCTTTGTAGCCCTTCTCTGGACACGCTCCAACACCTCAATGTCCCTCTTGTAGCGAGGGGCCCAAAACTGAATGCAGTACTCGAGGTGGGGCCTCACCAGTGCCGAGTACAGGGGGATGATCACTTCCCTAGTCCGGCTCACCACACTATTCCTGATACAGGCAGATGGACTCTTCTCTGCTGAACCTGCTGTGTTTCTGGCATTCATAGAAGCATCCTTTGCCTTGAAAAATTAGTGAATCACACAGGGAATCTCTTGTACCATCTCAGTTCTACAGACAGTCTTCTGTCTATAATCAGGATTATTAAAGGAGAGGGAATGAAGTTCCTGAGGTAGAAGATGATGGGAATCTCTGCTCTGGTAAATTTGTAGACATGGAGATCTCAGAAGAACGGAGTTTCGATGCTCAATATTTATTCTTGTTAAATAGACTTTACCGGCAAATCACTGAAATGTAGTAGGCATATGACGTGTGAATCTGTGAAGGAGGTCATACTGAAGACATCCAGAATCAGAAGAAAGTCAGGATCTTGGGAACCAATCTGATTTTACTGCAGTAGAGGTGGTAAGGTTACTTTTTGCACTTGGCACAGTGAAGTATTGACAGCTTTCATGAACTCTCCACCCTGTGTGAAAGTAATTACATAGGGAATTGATTTTGAATCATGTTTTATATGTAGAAATGTACCACTTACTAAGTGCAGTGCAACATATGGTATGGAGTGTGTCTACATTAGCATTTGAGTTTGAATCCCGACCGTGCTTTCGAAGCATAACTCAGTCATCTCTTTGCTTTGGTTCCTGTTGCAGGATGGTCTCTGGGCATACGCTGACTTCCTTTCAGGTGAAACTAAACCAGGGGATGCACAGACTCACCAGCTGCTAATGGCGTTCAGCCCATGGGGCCTGAACGGAGCCAGTAAACCTCTGCAGTGTATATAGAATCATAGAATCATGTTTGAGTTGGAAGAAACATCTAAAGGTCATCTAGTCCAACCCCCCTGCAATGTGAAGGGACATCTTCAACTAGATGAAGCTGCTCAGAGCCCCATCTAGCCTGACCTTGAATGTTTCCAGGGATGGGGCATCTACCACCTCTCTGGGCAACCTGCGTCAGTGTTTCACCACCCTCAGCATAAAAAATGTCTTCCTCATATCTAGTCTAAATCTACCCTCTTTTAGTTTAAAACCATTACCCCTTGTCCTATTGCAACAGGCCCTACTAAAAAGTTTGTCCCCATCTTTCTTATAAGCCCCCTTCAGGTACTGAAAGGCCGCAGTAAGGTCTCCCCAGAGCCTTCTCTTCCCCAGGCAAACAACCCCAACTCTCTCAGCCTTTTCTCATAGGAGAGGTGTATCGTGTAAAAAGCAGGTGTATGATCCCCTTCTGTTCTGTAAATCTCTTTTTGCCCTGCAGTGTTGGTAACACACACACACAGTGATTGGCTGGGCTGGACCCTCCAGGCTCAAGGACTGAGCCTCTTATAAACAAGTACTTTCTGGTGCAGTTTTAGCCACCTTGAAAAATATGCCCACATAATCACTTCATCTGATAGTTTCCCCCACCATTGGCAAGTTCATATCATTTGGACCTGCACGTGGTTTGCACTGTGGCCTAGACTTACCACCCATTGACTGACTGGGGTTTAGGTTGATCAGGTCAAAAGTCCTTAATGTTGACCTGAGACCTCCAGCTCCCCCGCTTCCCATACACTAGCTGGTAGCTGCTCTTTCCCCAGTGCACGCTGGCAGAGCCTGGTGCTTCAGCTCTATTAGGTGAGAAAAGGGGATGTGAAGGGCCCCCTCTTACTGCACGCTCCAAACACAGCGAGGCTGATGCTTTTCCTGATTACCTACAGGGAGTTCTTCTGTCTAGGGCTCTTCTGCAGAAGAGCTCTGCGGCGCAGCGCCTTTGCTCCCCTGGCTGGAAAATACTGCAGCCCTTGCTGTGTGGTAGTGGTCACTCAACCACGCATCCAGACACAGCCTAGTCTTGAAAGCTCCCCAGGCATGGCCTTCTTTGCTCTGTGTCTGCCAGAAATTGTGCATTTGTGGCCTCAAATGCCACACGCTGACAGCAAGAATCACGAGATACCCTGCGTTGCACTTGGGTGCACCCACCCCGCCCCTCTGTTCCCTCGCAGCTTCTGGAATGGTGCTCCCTCTAGTTCAAAGAGTAGCTGCCAATACTGAGAGCAGTCACTACTTTTTAGCGGCACCATGAAACCCCCGTACTCTTTCTCATTTCCTTTTCCCAGCACTGCTGAGAGTTGCTACTTAGCTGGGATTTTCCAGATAGCCTGATGGAATTAGCCATCCAGAGCCAGTGACTTTCTGTGCATAGAGAGCATCTAATTCTCTTAAAGCCCATGGCAAATCCCAGCATTATTTCCTATGCAGATGACGGCTACAAAGAAGCAATTAGGAAGATAACCAGTATCTTCCCTTCCTCTCTTCCACTTTTAAAGCTGCAGGCGAAAATGGCAGTATTTTGGTTAAAGATAAGTATAAGCCAAACCCTAAGGTGTTGACAACCCAAAATACTTGCGTGTTTCAGTTTTGAACTAGCATCTAGATTTGTATCTTGGATATGGTCCCTGGCTTTACTTCTTTGAATAGTAAATCTTTTTCACAGTTTGAACTGTGAATATAATTTAGCATTAATGTACCGTGTATGTCTTTGATATGGCCAAAAGGGACAAGTTATGTATCTGGGTTGGAGCAGAAAGACATATCACCACGTTGGCAGGATCTTTACCGCCGGAACAGTAAGTCCAGGAATCTAAAATGCAGGAGACCTGGGGAATATTTAGGTCTGGAATCATAAAGTATGTACATACATCTAGTGGTAGCAGCCCTAGATTGGTATATACATCATGTGAGGTGTTTCAGGTCTAAAAGCGGGGTGCTGCCTTAGGGTGGTAGAGGAGGCAGAAGGGCTACTGCAAAAAAGAACCATTTTCTGTAGCTACAAGGCCTCCTCCTGTTAGGGGTCCAGCAATGGGAAGACCCTCATTCTGTTTCAGGGTTTCTTCTTGGGTAGGTTATTCTTCTTTTCTCTTCATCTGTGGACGAAAGAGAGAAAAAGGTTTTTGCTGTGTAAAATTGTTTATGGATAGAAAACTGAGCAGGAGTTCTCAGCATGATATAGTCTTGTTAAGTGACGGTCTGCTTTGGCTCCTGTTGCCTTACTGAAGAAAGAAGGAAAGAATTAGGACTCGCTAGATCTGAAGGATAGAATTAATTATGGCTGTGATTCATTATGGGCAAAACCAGCTAAACGTTTCTCTGTTATTTTTAATTTTGCGTCTGAATCACTGAGCGTATGAATCCCAAGATAGGGTCTGAATTCCTGGGAACAACTTAATTTCCAAATGCGCATGTAGCAGAATTGCCAGGAATTGGAGAGAAGGTGCAGGCAGACAACCCAATTTTTAAAGGATTGAAAAAATCCTCCATTATTTTGCAATTAATCTTAGCTGTTGGTGGTGAGAGGGAGGGATGTCCAAGGTCAAGAACAAGCTAGATGACTGAGGTTTGGTCAAGTTTGATCTGTTATTTTTTAATGTAGTCTGTGTTCTGCTCAAGGACTGGCTAACTGTGCCTCTGCTTTCTATTTCTATTTTTTTGGGGGGGTCACTATTATTATTACTACTATTGCTATTATTATTCCTAGTTTGCAGTGGTTTTTTTAGTCATCTGTGTTCAGCTCTCTTGAGAGCAATGAAAAGAAATCAAACTGCTTTTGTGAGTTGTGGCAGAAGAGTGCAAATAGATTGATTAAAAACGCTGTTTCTTTTTTTAATTTAAACAGAGCAGAGGCTTGTGGGTAATGTGCATAATGTATGCTCGGTGGTAACAAGCCACTGTGGGGAGAGGGGAGGAAAGCGAGGGAGAGAGAAAAAAAAAAATGGAAGTGGAGCCAGTGTTGTTCTGCCTTTAAACACAAGATTGATTTTACATTTTCCCTGTGTGTCACTTTCATTACTAGCAAATTAATCCTTCTCTCTGAGGCCTGAAACTTATTTCTGGGGTTTCTCATAAGAAAATAGCTTTTGGTGTGCTACCTATTCTTAAAAAGGGAGCTCGGGGCTTGACTACATGAGGAAGTTGCACCCGTTTAACCAAAGGTGTAATTTTAAAATTGACCCTGTTATGTAGGTGCACGTGGCTGGCTTATTTGGATTTTTACTTTACTATGAATCTACCTATACTGACAGAAGTATAACACTCTTGAAATGGTAGGAGAATGCTGAACAGTTAACTAAATCAATAAAAAGTTACCCCTTCACAACTATCGCGCCTTGTTCAGACAAAGTCGGCATCGACGGAGACCTGTGGCCTGAAGGAACAAACCCTCAGGAAAACCCTCTTGGGAGGAGACTGTGAGACGTTTCTGACACTGATACAGTTCTGCAGTGCAGCATCCCTTCGGAGCATGAGGGTCTGCCGGCTGCTGTAACCTGCGGGGACTCAGGGACCTTCCTGGCCTAGTAAAGGGGCAGATTTATTGAACACTCATTTTAGGCAAATGATTCTGGACAATTAAATGGTTAAGTCATTGGACTGCCTAAAGCTACAACTGTATTGCAAGTTGAGCAAACAATTTCACCACGGCTGGGTTTCTAGCAAGCGCATACTGCTGTTCTGTGGGGCTGCGCTCTCTTCAGTCTTCAGGTCATGGTACCCGTTCATAGAAATTTGGACTTGTTTTGTTTCTGTTTAAATTACCTGGCACACCTAGAGCTTAGATTACCTGTGCTGTCATTACAGAAGGGTTCCTGTTGCATTCAGGTGTTTTTTTGCGAGTTGTGATTTTTTGACATCCAGGAGATACACGTGTGCTACCATTTCTTTACAGTTGTTGGTCAGTCAAGTCATTGGCTGGTTAACAAATCCTCCTGCAGCTTTGTCTGCTTTGATGCCTCTGATGAAGCGAGAGGGCTGCTCTGATTCAGTTCTGGCCCAGAAAGCTGGTATGTGGCCCATAGACACTTCCTCACCTAGGTTAATGTTGACACTTTCATTTCTATATAAGATGAGCAGGTGGGTCACAGCCTGCCCCACTCTTTGAGGATCACTTGCCAGGCGTGGCCCAGGTCTCTCTGGAGTCCATGGTGCTGTCCCATAACAGGGCTGTGGTCTGAGATCTCTGGCGCCTGAGATCTCTGGTGGCTGCCTCGTATCTGGGTTAACACAGCAGCAATTTTTCACCATCAGTTGCTGTCACAGAATGTAAGTGCAAGAGTATGGTCTTCTGGGCTGTCCTGAGCAGAGCCCTGCAGTCCTGTCAGCAGCGGTGGCTGGTAATTAGCTTGGGAAGGGCGGGAAGAGGGGTTCCATCTTTCCTGTTAAATATCAAACAGCACACAGAAGTAGCCATTTGCAGCCACAGTGAAGACTTGCTCCTATCAGTGGAAATCCAGCATGTTTTATCTGACCATAGGTCAGGTGTTTGTTTGGATTAACAAACAAAAGGGACGCCAGATGCAAGGAGGAGAGTAACTGTTTTTAAATGAAAAGGACTCTTATTTTTTCTTCTCTGAAAACTCTAGCGGCAGCATTTCAAGACGCTTAGGCTGTGTTTCAGTGAAAATGACTGCCAACTTTTCCTTTGCTGTGCAGTAGCCAACTCTAACGGAGGATCTGGTATGTGATTAGGCTTCTTAAGTGGCAGGTGGGGGAATGCATCCACTTACAGAATTGTTGTTAAAATGAGGAGCTTTTGGGACTTCTCTGCAGGATCTCTGGATTGTTGGAAGCATTCCATCTGATTTCTCAAAAATGCTTACTTATAGCCTGGAAAACCGCAGTCTTTACTGCTACCTTTTGGATTTACTAGAGCCTTGAGCAAGCCATTGGCTTCTCTTTGAGCATGTACTGGTTTAAATACACCTGTGCAGAACAAAGGGAAAGACGTGGCCGGGCCATATTCATTTTCATTCTGACTGACTTAAAGTGAAGGGTGCCTGTGAGCATCTGCGGGTCTTGTTATTGCTCAGTGGGCAAGATCTTGTCAGAAATGTAGCGCTGATTATCTGCTACGTGAACTGTGTGGTTTCTAATTGACCGCTTTACTCCTGCCTTAGCAGAGGACGGTCTTATTTTTTATGCTTCAAACAAGTACAATTCAGAGTGAATAGATCTTCACACTGAGACCTAGGACCCAGCTCTGTTCCCTTCAGAATAATTGGCAAAAATTCCCCGAAGTTATTTTCTGGGAAGAAGGAGTTGCCATTTGGATGTCTACTCATAAGATTGTCAGTGGCAAGGCTTTAGATACCCTGTGCTACCCAAGGGACTCCAGAAAGAGGGAAACATCACAGAGATCAGAGGGAGGGGGGGAAGGAGTGTTGTGGTGGTTTGTTTATCAAGAAACAGAACTTTACTGGGACACAATATGAAACTACAAGCATATTATCCTACTGCCGTTCCAGTTCCAGCACCAGCTCTTTTCTTTTCCAGGTGAGGCATTATTGTGTTAATGCTTGCAGGAGGAGGGAAGAAACGAGTCCAAATGCCCCTGTTTGAAATGTCCTATCAGTGCATAAAATATGTCTGCGGATTTGAGAATTACGCTGACTTCACAACAGTAAATTTCAGATAAATAATTTATCTCCTGCAAACACATTTCTGTGCTCTTAACACATCCATTTGTTTCTGGAAAGCAGCGGGGGCGACGGGGAGGCAGAAGCGATTGGTGCTCGCTGGGGAACTTTCCATGGAGCCGCCCGTAGCTTGGGTGTTGTTGGCCGCTTGAGGTAGGGTTTTGTTCTCGCAGCCACCAGCTCCCACATCATAAATAAAGCCATTTTGGAAACAAGAGGCACCTTGAGCTAAAACTGGCATTTCTCACAATATTGGCAGATCAAGCCAGCAACTGTTGATTTTAAATGTTTAATGAGCAATATGTTGCTGATTCTGGTAATAATGTTGTGTTTGCCTAACCTTTCTCAGTGTGCTCCCTTCTGCTGTATTGCTGGCAAGTTTCCAGGAGAGGAGGAAAGGGAAGGAAAAAACCCAAACCCCACCAGGAAGGGTGAAGCAGGGCAGAGAGAAGAGGAAAATTGAGTGACTTAAGGAGAAGGGGCATAAAAGGCAGAGGTAGAACTTAATTAAAAGGAAGAGATAGCAGCAGGATATTGATGCCACGTCAGAGCATTAAACTGGGGATTGCAGAGAAAGACGACTTTTCCCTGCAGAGATATTCTTATTCATACTGAGGGAATTGGAAAAGAAAGGCTGGTTACGAGGAGGAGATGGACAGGAAGAGCTGTGTGGAGGTGAACCCCGGACCAGGGAGTCTCCTGAGACAGTTCAGTCAGCTGCTTAAAAGCAGGTGAATTGAACGAGAAGCAGCATTGTACAAATCAGTAAGATGCTCAGTTCCTTCCATGTCAGGCTCATATAATGCTCACTCTAAAGACTGTCTCCAGTATGCTGTATTTTTTTCCAATTTGTTTTTGTTCAATCTCAAACCCCTGAGTGGTTCAGCATAAGCCCGTTTGACACTGGCTTGCGGGTTGGCTATAGAGCGGCTTATGAGCACATGCAGGTATCTCGGGATATGAAGGAGGCTTCCTTGACCGGTGGACGTAGGAACATGCAATGGAAACAGAAAAAGGCTGCTTTTATAGCACTAAATAGCAGCTGCTTTTGCTGCCACTCTCATCCTAGACTAGACCCTCCCTCTACTGGTGTGGGTACTGACCATTGCTTGCTGTAGAAGACAGCGCTCTTGCTTAATTTATACCATGACTTGTGCGCTAGGGAAAGCACGAGACTGAAAATACTGGAAGCTGAAGTCTTTTGTCTTCTGAACTGAGAGATTTTGGGCAGCGGGGTCAAACGTTTCCCACCCTTGTGCCTTGGACCCTCCTCAGTGGGAGTTATGCGGGGAGTTACTGTGCAAAAACTATGGAAGGTTTTTCTAATGTGCTGATTGGGCTCTTGAGTGAGACTAGGCATTTTCTCATCTTTTAATCATTACCTGTTTGGCTGATGTTTAAATCAATGACTGCATGCCAAACGCTCGCTGCCATATTAGGAAGCCTCTTCTTGTTTTACATAATAGCTCATTTATTGCTTCCATTGTATGTGCGGCACAGTATATATTGTCCAAAAGGGAGATATAGATACTAGGTCATACTTGGTGAAGGAGGATTTTTCTCTTTTTAATGAGGAGAATATCGGCTTTGCAATGCTTGTTATATTTTCATTTCCAGACTGCTGCATACAAATTGCATTACCTAAAGTTGACCACACACAAATATACGTATAGAAAAGTGTGTGTTGTGACACTAGGATGTGTCTAAGAGCAGCCTTGCCAGAAAAATGACGGTGGTCTACCTAGGCCACTGTCTTTCTTCCAGCAGTAAGAGAGTTTTAAGAAGAAGATAGTGTCCTTTATTTATGTAACTGCTTGATTTATTGTTTTTCCCTCATGGGTAAACTATCACCTCCTTAAGTTACTTGCTTCCTTGTTAACAAGTGAGAGTGAAACATGGATGTATGTTCCACACGAAATTTTCCATTTTTAAGAGCAGGTATGCATCTGATAGCTGGATTGACCTTCTCTCTCTACTTTTTATTCCCTCTTTTACACCACAATATCTTCTGTTGTTTTCTTGCCTTCTTGATAAATGTCCTAAGCATGAAAGCTAGTATATGCAAAAGATTTCTAATTATCTTTGAGCTTTCCACCAGGGTCCTCAAGTACAAATAGATACAGCCCCTTATAAGTTCAAATCAAACACATCTTCAGTGGGTCATCTTCAAGGAAATTTCCAGCAGGCCAGCCCTTCAATAAGTGAAGTTCTTTGCTGCTGACACCTCCCAGTAATTTCTCTTTAGCTGTAGCATACTCCATCAGTTGTAGGGTTGGTTTTTTTCTTTTTTTTTTTTTTTTTTCTCCTTTTTCCCCCTCTGGTTCAATTCCCTACAGCTTTGAAGTAGAAGAATGAAGTCTTTCCCAGACACGTGATATGGCATCATCTCTCTTGGAGCAATCACTACATGTGTTAGCCGTGTAACAGACAACTATAAAAGCAAAACAAAGCTGCAAATATAAAAATGTTCTCATAGATGTTTCTCCCATACGCTATTCCTCCATGAATGTTTTTTGTCATTGCAATAGCTGAGCTGAGTTACAGTCAGATTTTGGTCTTTCAGACAGATTTATGAGTGGAAGGAGAAAAGGGCTGGAAGATAAGAAGGAGAATAATAGGGCAAGAGGAGGAGGGAGAGAGGGGAAGAGGGAGAAGTGAAAAGACAAAAAGAGGTATGTGAACTGAAGAAGGGGAAAAAAGGATGAGAAACTGAAAGCAGGGGTGTGATGGGTCAAAGGGCAGGAGAGGTGATTGAAGCATCTGAGATGGCAAGATCTGAGGCTTGCAAGCTCTTCTTGGCAGGGCAGAGCCCTGCAGAATGCCGTATAATCTTGAGCACGGCCTTTCAGTTTAGGGGCATATAAATGGAAGGGGGTTTATTGTGAATTCTGGTTAATAACTTTCTCAAAGGGGAAAACTCCTGTATTCTCTTTGAAATACAATTTCTTGTCTCATAAATTGAAACAGCTGCGACTGTTCCCTGTGCACACAGATTTTTTTTCATCTTTTGCCTTTTTTGCTGGGTGTATGCGTGTGATTTTGCTTAATGACTTTTCCCTGCAGAAGGAACCCAGAATGTGGTGCTGTATGCAGGTTTGTGATCAGTGTCTTTGCACAAGCACAAGAAAAATGCCTTGGGCATTTTCTGCTTTTAGAGAGGAACAAGTGTTAGGCTATTAGTCTGAATCTAACCTAGACTGCATTTCTCCTGAGAAAACTCAGTAGGAATTTCTGCAGCCTCATTCCCTCTTGCCTAAGCTGAGGTTTAATCTATCACCTACACTCCAGTCCTGGAGATGGGAAGGCTGCTAGCACCTTCATAGCTGCCATGCAGGCAGCACAGAAGGGACTATAGGTGGGCATCTCCACAGTCTATCTTCCTGCCCCAGCTCTTAAGGCATCCCCTGCTACACAGGGCTGGTGATGAGCACCGCAGTGCAGGTGGAGAGTGGGATTCCTGCCTGGAAAGGGAAGCGAGACCATCGCTCACCTTATGACTCTAAGCAGTGCTGGATACTCTCTGCCAGCATCAACCCATCTCTGTCTCTGAGGGCTCCTAAATGTCTATTCTTTTCATTTTTCTTAATTGAAAGAGCTAAGCTTGCCTTTGGGCTAGTGCAGAAATCATCCACTTCTGTGGATGACTGAGTAAACAGAAACACAGACGGGGAGTCAAACCTTCCTGCCTCCAACTCACTATCTGCTCCAAGTTAAGGTGGTCAAATCCCTGAATCATTAAGCAAGTGATATATGAGTTAACATAGCGTGCTGGCGGGAGTAGCACACACAAACGTCCTGAGGAGGTTCAAATTCAGAGGGTTATATGTCACCTTCAGCAAATTTCTGTTTGACAAGAGCTCAGGAAGGCTTTTGGGTTAAGTGTAGAAATACCTGAACAGGTATCTCAGTTTCTAATTCCCCCAGCTCTCTGCCATGACTCCCTACAAGTGCCTCCAGCTGGAAGATGAGAGGATGTAGAGAAAGCCAGGATTTTTCAGATCTGAGTGGAGAGCCTTATAGCAGACCTCAGCTGTCCCATTGTATATGACAGATGAGACCCTCTTTGGGTCATGTTGCATTAGGAGCAGACCCATGGTCTCCAGCAAGCTGGGCTTCATCTCCATCCCCTCTTGCAGCAGCTACATAGAATCACAGAATCATAGAATCATAGAATCTTCATGGTTGAAAAGGACCTTTGAGATCATCGAGTCCAACCATAGACACACACACACAAAAAAAAAAAAATAACCAAAACCAAAAAAAACCGCAACAACCTACAATCTCTGCCCTTCAGAGCATGCCCTGAAGTGCCAAATCAAGACGTTTCTTAAATACCTCTAGGGATGGTGACTCCACCACCTCCCTGGGCAGGCCGTTCCAGTGCCTGACCACTCTTTCAGTAAAGTAATTCTTCTTAATATCTAATCTAAACCTCCCCTGCCACAACCTTCAGACCATTTCCTCTGGTCCTGTCATTACTCACCTGGGAGAAGAGGCCAACGCCCACCTCTCTCCAACCTCCTTTCAGGTAGTTGTAGAGGGCAATGAGGTCTCCCCTCAGCCTCCTCTTCTCCAAACTAAACATGCCCAGCTCCCTCAGCCTCTCCTCATATGACCTGGTCTCCAGACCCTCACCAGCCTGGTAGCTCTCCTCTGGACACGCTCCAGCACTTCAGTGTCCCTCTTGTACAGAGGGGCCCAGATCTGAACACAGTACTCAAGGTGAGGCCTCACCAGTGCCGAGTACAGAGCACTCACTCTTGCGGGCTCCCTCCCATGCATGCGTCAGGCAGCCCAGCTCTGCTGCGTGACAAGCTGATGCAGCGGGAAGATGTGAGGAGCCTTTGCCAGCCAGAACAGATTTGCACCAAAACCTCAAATGACCCCAGTGACAAGCGACTGGAGAGACTCACAGTGTTTCTTTCCTCCTGAGCCTCTTAGCAGCCACACTGGCCTCCATGCAAACCAGGGCTTGTTCACAGCAAGAGCCTAGGGCAAGAAGAGGAAAAGAAACGCATGGGCACTCTTCCGAGGCTGCATGGAAAGAGCTGGAGATTATCTTCTGTATTTCCTGCAGTGCTGGGATTGTTTAGGGGTGGGACTATGGCTTCTTCCTTGTCTTTTTGATCCATGAATCACAGACTGTATCATAACGCGGAGCGTTTTATTAACTGAGACCTTCCAGGGGACTTCTCTGTGTTTGAGAAGGTAGCAATGAGAGCACTTGTTTATCTAGAAATAAGATAGTAGTTCATTGTGTATTTTATCTGCCTTTAATGTGATGAAGCAGGCAGAAAGGAAGGAGGAGGAGTCAGCACAAACGTTTCCACTCTGTTCTCCCTAGTCCTCACTATCAAAGATCCTGGGAACAGCTTACCTACCTCTCTTCCTACTTATATGTCCCGTACATGTATACATACCATCTAAGTGTCTGAGACCCTCAGCGGCACTGCCAACAGCCTTGTATTGTGTGTAAGTAGTGAAACTGTTTGCCACAGATCGATACAGCTGTAATACATCTGAAAGACTCAGGCCTCAGTTACCTCTTGGATGTTGTATTCCCAGCCGACGCTAGCGATGTTCCACACTGCTTTCCCATGGTAATTCACCTTGCTTAGACTCAGAGCTCCACTTGCTTGCCCTAACCCTCTGCATCCCCTCACTTTTTTTAATCAACCTTTCATGTATATCTCATGCTCTGTGGCTCATTTACTTATCTACTTCCTTTTTTGTCCTTCTCCTGAACACTTTTGTCTCATAAACTATCTTTTTTACGCTATTTTTTTAATTATTTTTTGTTGTCTTGCTAGTTCTTCCCCTATTCTCCATTCTCATTCCTTCTCTCTCCTTCTCTCTTCTTCCCTCTCCTTCCTGCTTGTTACATCCCCCTGTATATGCAAGCTCATACTGCCTAAAAATTATCTCAAGACCTTCTGCTCCTGAAGCAGTGAAAAAATACAGTCTGCAGGTGAATTTGGCATTTTAATGTAGTTAACATTCCTCCCCTCCTTCAACTGTTCTGCAATTGCAGGCTGCTGAGATTAGTAGCATAAAATCCCACCAGGATATTGACGTAACCTATAAACCAGGAAGCTGTTTTAATCAGACCCAGCATCCCATTTGGAATGCTGGACTTAGAAATACAAGGACAGCAGTTCTGAGAGCAGCTGAGAAATAAGGAAATAAGTGTTGGGGAGAGGGGGTTCGAAAACCTTTTTTTAATATTATCTCAATACCTTATGGTCAGAAGTTGCAGGATTATTTTTTTTTCCACTGAGTTCTCGCCTACAAAGGATGCTCAGATGGAGTATTGGTATTGGAGAGGTGATAAAAAGGAATTCGATTGGAGGGCTATTATCCAGTAAAAGTGTCAGAGGACCTCAATCCGCAGGGCATGGATGATTACTGTGGATGAATTCCTGGTCCTTGGAGGCCAGGTGGGAGGGCACAATTGTCGTGCTTCTCCCCCACCCCCAATAAAATTTAGAGCAGCCTTGGATGAGCCGCTCATAAAAATGTCTGCTATGTTGCGTGGAAACCAGTGAACCAAAGAAAGAATAGAAGATACCCGAAACTATTTGTCAGCCTCTAACTCACAAACTCCACCTCTCTCTGTTTCTCTCCGTCTGCTCTTGGGTTTCTAAAGAGGCGATCTTTGTCAGCGTGTGACTGGCATCCACGGATCAGCAGGGCGAGGACAAAGTATTGACAAGCCATTGCAGATGCTTCCAGTGGCAAAGCTGATAAAGAGGAGAAGGTGCTGCAGTAAAGGAGCGGTGACTGGATGCTGTGTACTGTGGGGCCAGTCAATATGCCTGTTGTCAATATAGTCCAGTGTTGCAACACTCTGATCTGCCAGGAGAGAGAGAAGTGGCCCATTTGCAACCGTGATTCGTGCATACAGCGGTGTGAAACCCACATAAAGCATGCAGTTTATACGTTATGGTGATGAGAGGCAAGGGGAGATTTCTGTCCCCAGCTGGTGATCAGCGTATCTGCTGAAGTATGAGGATTGATGGCACTTGTCACTATTAGCCCAGCTAATATAGCTGCAGATGCTACATTTAATCATATAAACTCTGCGGTGCAATTGCAGAACAAGGGCCTCTGGCCTGCACCACTGGAAAAGCAAGTGGAGCAGATTCCAGTGGAATCTGCTGGTGGAAAGGGCTGGTGGAGAATTGCAATGGTCCTGCACTCATGTGACAGCAAAAAGGAGGATGTGTCCCGCTTCTGCGTGGCACTCTGTGTAGGGGTATGTGTTTGTGTGCGTGCACGTGTGTAATTTACTGAGTGCGCATGAGAGAACAAAATGAAAGCATCTTGTGCATGAGATCAAGAGTATGTGTTGGAGAAAGCAGAGCTCCACTGCGTATAGAAGACAAGGAAGTAGTGCTTGGGGCAGGAGGATGTGCCCAATTCCCTTTGGCTGTCTTTCATAACACCGTATTCCTGACAACTTGTCTTGATACCTGCAGCCAAAAGGAGAGTCAGAGCATTTGAGAAGATGTGGTGCTGCCCAGCAGCACAGCTTCGTAAAGCGGGGAGCAGCTTCCACACAACTAAGACCAGAGCCCTTCAACAAGGTGTTTGAAGTGCGATGACGACAAGTTAGACAAAAAAAGAAGGGGAGGTCTGGGGTTTCTTACGGCCCACATCCTCAAACGGCAGCGTCACTCCCCTTCTGCTTTCCAGGAGTGTTTGAAACCAGCCATTACAGGTATTCAGCCATTAATGAGGCCTCTTCTCTTGTCCAACCTGCAAAAAGGTGCTTAGTCACGGGCGTGCATGAGGCTGTGCGGGTGCAGGCACCACGCAACACTTGGGACAGCAGAGGCAAACGATAGTCTGAATTGCAGTCCTCCAAGAAGGAGAGGAAACAGAGAAGCACCCGCTCCCAGGCGATGCGCAGCTCTGCTGCCCACGCGCGAGACTGCAGGCACACCCCTGCCCTCGTCCTCTCGCTACTATTTCCCGGTCTGCCAGCCTTCCCACACACACATCATCATGTTAACGCTCCAGCATACTTCCAGTCCCACATCTGTGCTTCCATGTGTATTTTTTCCACCACCCTCACACACGCGTGCAGAGTCTAATTCCTGCATACCCTTTCGCCCAACTGCATTTCCTCTCGCATCCCCACAAACTTTCGTGCTGCTCTCCTTACGATGCTGAGCAGCTCTTGCCCATGCGCCCAGCTGATACTCGTCCGTGCTCATCACACTCTCACATTCTCCGTCTCCAAGTGCCCAACTCTGCAACCCAGCTGTTAATAGTTCGGTACAGTCATGTGTGTCCTGTCAGGCACGCATCTGCAGTCAAGTGCCCCAGAACGAGACCGGCATGTATCGGGGTTAAAAATGAATATGCTGGGAACGTCCCTCTTCTCTAAACTCACACCCTGACAATATAGCCCCCAAGGGGAAGAGTTTGCAGTGTAAAGACAGCTGGTTTGTGGCTTTTACTGAAGGAGAGCGTGGGGGAGGAAAGTCCAGCCCAATACCTAGCCCTTCAAATGAAGTGACTTGTCAAGTATGCAACTGTGGCGGAGATCTGAGAAGCAGTAAATTTAGCAGCACTCACTTCCACTGACAGCCTGTCATGGGCTTGAAACATAAATAGTGGTGGAGACAAATCACTGCTGTTTTCCTATTAAGCTTTGGCCCACTGGCCTCCTAGCTTGCCAGGAGCATTTCTACCTGGCCTGCTGGCGTGCCTCAGCTCAGGGACAGATGTGCCTCCCTGTTGTAGGCTTTGGGAGAGTCAGGAAGGAAATTATCATGCTGTTATTTCCGCAGGTGTCCTTGGTGTCTGGGTGCTTGCTCATCAGCTGATGGATTTCTCACTCAGGCCGTGTGCTGCTGGCACCTCCTCCCTCCACCCAAGGTCGAGGAAACATGAACCCTCTCCCTAGAGGGCTCATGGTTTTCACCCCTGCCCCCAGTTTCTTCCACGTAGCCTTGCGAGGTCATGCTGATGGAGTAAATGAGGCAATGATTTGAATAAGGGAGTAGAGGTGAAGTTTTCCAGTGCACCTGAGTGACTTGCAAGCACAAATGCCATTGAAAGCCACTGGGTCTTGTCCTGTTAAAGCATTTAGTGGCTTTTGGAAACCCTGCTTTCAAGCATTAATTATTATATAACCATTTAATAAAACATGCCATCAGAAGCTCACATTAATCTTTGCAGAGATGAGAGACATCCCTTAGTGTTCTAAATTGAGGAACCAGGAGCAAATGGACTCAGCATATTTCCCCTTCTTCCCTCTCTCTTATCAATTTTGATTCCTCTTCCCCTCTCTCCTCAAGGAAGATGAAATCACGCTGGTGATTAAGGTGGCCTACTCTGTGTTGGTTTAATTAGAACAACTGCTGTTTCAGTTACAGTAAAACTCTCACCAGTGTGCCAGTTGCAAAGGCACTCTAATGAAACCCCTGCCTCTTCAGGAGCTTTGCGTTAAGTAGCCAGTGAGTCCTCAACATAAAATGGGTGGCTTTTCATGCTTTGTCCTGTCTTTGGGCTGCCTCTGGCCCCTGTAGGAGCTAGAGGCTCCTGTCAGAGCAAGACATTTGTCTCCCCAGAAGAGACAAATGGGTTTGGGGAGGGAAGAGGGACAGGGGAGGGGAGAGGTGTGTATTGCTGTCCATGACAGTAACAGGGGAATACAGGGGGGTGAAGCGCAGTGAGATGCTTTTGGTCGACACGATTGGCCACGGTCTTCTCATGCCAGCAGCAGCACAGTTTTTGGAAGTTTTCTGTAAGCATCATGACAAGAGAGAGTATTAGGGAATTGGGACAAAGTCGTGAAATATCTTTTTGGTTTGTCCGCAGACCCCTGCTAAACTTATGGGGTAAGCTGAAAGAAATCAGAAAGGAGTTGGTTTGAAACCGTTTCTTCTACTCATTGTTTTCTGCCTTCTCCCTTTCTGGTGAACCCCCTCTTTTTCCTGTATCCCTGCATGAGAGACCCTGTCTCACAGCCATGATTTGCCATAGTGCTGATGACCAACAGCTGCGCTTGCAATGGCAAGAGCTGCATCTGGGAGCTAAAAGAGCTCAAAATCAGAGTCTGTATTTCCTCTCTGCTTGCCTCCCCTGTAGGACTGTACAAATTGCAATATTAGTCACTGGGCAAAAGCCTTCCTCCTCCTTTGCAGTCAGTGCCGTGCAGGTTTGAGAGAGAGAGAGACTCCTTATTCTTTGGGAAGTAGGGGGGTGGCTAACAGTATAGATATCCTAGACTGAAGCAATCATTTATCTGGACCACTATCACTATGAATCAACAGCAGATACCTCAGATGATAATATCACAGGAGGCAGCCCAATTGATCAAAAGTCCCTGCGGCGTGTGAGCCCAGACAATATCTTCCCAGCACACCCCACCCTGCTCAAAACCTCTGTGATCCTTGCCTTGATACCTGGCAATGCTTCATGCCTGCTCAATCCTAAATCCAGCCATTTAGCCTCGTCTCCTGATCCCTTGTTGTGCTCCCTGGGGAATATTCCCTTTGCTCCGTCCACCAGCAGCAGATACGGGGGATGGTGTCGGGCAGTCACTGTGCTGGATCTAATTGAGAAACATTGCAGCAAGGAGCGTGGTCAACAGAAAAGCAAACAAAATGATTTTTCAAGGCTCTAATCCACCTATACAAATATTGGCACCAGGCATCACAACACACTGACATGTTTTTGAAAGGGTAAATCTTGCTGAGGGGTGGCTTAACTCTTTGACCTCATTTCCTCAGTTGAAAACTATAGCTGTGTAAAAGATCAGTGGCAAGATCCAGGCTGATATGGAAATCCCGGTCTTTGGGTTTTAGTTGTGAACTCGGTGTGTTCAGAGTAGTCTCACTGAAAACAGGGATGAGCTACAGGAACTGCCATCTTGCAAAAGCACAGGAGATTCAGGGGCTGTGTAATCTGGTCATGAAATGTTTGACTCCAGCTTGCAGAGGAAGACCCACAGGAATGTGTAAGGGTCTAAGCTAATACTCTTTCCCATTTCAAGTAAATTTGGGCCAATTTGTAATTTCTCAAGCCTTCTTCCAAGTTTCAAACATAAAAGGATGGAATTCTATGGGCTAAGTTGAATCTCTGGGGTTTTTTAAATTTATTTTTTGGTGATTTTTAAGTTAGGTTGAAGTTGGGCATTCATTTTTACCCTCTCATCCCAAGAAGTATGAGCAGACATAAGACAGAAGGGAATAAACCCATTATATTTAAAAACAGGGAAACATTTTCATGGATGCCTATGAAAGCGAGACACCTGATTCTTGCACGATAGTATATTGGGCTTGTCATGCTCTACGGAGACACAAGGCTCTTGTAAGGAACATAACAAGGATTTTAAAAGATGCCACCAAGCACAGACCCACCCTACAGTGCCTAGATTGACAAACTGTCACAGCTGGTACCACTGAGCGCCATCACATGACATTTCCTTAAGGTCTGGGACTGACATGAGGATTTCTGGAATTAAACTAGGGACTACACTGTAGTCCATCCCTGCTCACCACTGACAAGACAGAAAAAATATGGTTCAATCACACACCTTGTGAAACTTGCCCCAAATGAGACTTATTGCTGTTGATCATTTCGTTGGCCTTGGCTCTGTAAGGAAGAACTTGTCTTCAAACGGTATAACGATGATAGCATGAGTGCTTTGTCCAGAATGGGAAAACTTGCAGGGAAAGAAGTACAGGAGGCCAAATGAGAGCAAACCAGCTGACAGAGTCACCGGAGACTGTAACGGTTGACTGCTTGCTGTTGTATTTTAATTGCCTTTCATAGGTTTCCATGACATGCAAGAAAACCCAGTCCCCTGCAGCAGCTCTCGGCTTGCATTACCTTCCCGTGCTTAACACAGTGGGAAACAAACACCAATTGATTTTTTTTCCCCTCCGCTGTTCCTCTTGCCAGGGGCAACCACTTGCCCACCTTTTTTTTGTGGGTCGTGGAGGAAGAAGGGGCAGCTCCCTGCAGAGCTGACCAGGCTGCTAGGAGTGAGCGATTGGTGTGCTGCCATCAATGTGCGCACATCGAATAACCCTTATACCTGGGCTGCGATTCTTTGTCAGACCTCCTGTTTTCAACCTCTGTTCCAGCATGGTCCCCTCAGCCCTGAGGACTTCCCAACTCCTGCCTTCTTAAGACACTCCAACGGTCTGGTGTTCTCTCAGTTGATTCCTCTAGCTGACGGTGCCTTCTGCCTCATATGGTTGTAAAGTAACCTCCAAAAGGCAGCAGGCAGAAATTTGGGGATGCAGAAACAGTGCGACTATTGGTTTGTTCATGTTTATATGTCATTTTCTTGGCAGGAGAGTTAGCTCGTGATGTTTGGTAGCATAGTCATGACAACTCACATTGCAGCATGCAACATTTAGGGAGTATAATATTGTAGCTGTGACATTAGATAACTTAATTTACCTCATGGTTCATAATTTACTTTACACATTGGCATCACAGCCAAGTTTTGTTCAAGAGCAATTCATCTATCCAAAAAATGCTGTTTGTGTTCATTAAAATAGTGTTAGCAAATCTGGTTTAAATTCAGCAAGTAACTTTGAAGAAAAAGAGTAAAAAATATTTTTCTTTGATGTGAAGTCTTTTTTTTAAAAAAAATTATATCTCAAATTGAGGCAGAACATCAGTTGCTTCTTCTGGTTCAGCAAAGACCAGAAGAAAACAACTGGTCAAACGGAAGGCTTTGACCTGAAGCAGGGTTTGATTTTTTTTCAGGGGGTGGTTCCCTTTCTTTCTTGTGTTCACCTGTGGATTTTGAATGGAAAATCTAATCAGCTGCTGAGATGGAGTGGTATGTTGCACACCTGCTCCGTGCGCACACTCGGGGTTGTGTGTGAGAGAGAGTGGTGACCTTTAGTGGTCATTTATGAAGATGAGTGAAGAGGGAGTGGAGATTCAGAGATGCAGCAGACCTGCTGTGGCTGCTTCGAGCAGACGGCCCCCGCTGACATGCACCCACGGCCGGGATGCAAACTGCGTCTGAGCTGTCAGCTCTTGGCTTCCAGCTGCTGGGCAGAGACATCAGCGATGGCGAGTGGTCCCAAGTGATCCCTCCCGCTGGGTTTGGTGAGCGCTGTCCTGAGAGAGAGAGAGCACAGAGAGGTCGTTCAGCCTGGGGAGGCCGCTCTCGGCCTGGAAGGTTTTATTTGCATGCTGGATGCGTGGGGTTTGGGAAGGAAGTCCCCACAAAAATCGCAGGCTTTCTTAACCCCGGCTGTGCCAGCCGGCGCTCGGGCTGCCCCGGCTGGGGAGTTCCTCGGGCGCAGTCCTTGGCTCAGGAGTCATGGCAGCCCTTTGCACATAAGGAGAAAATGCGATCGCTGATGAGCGAGGTCCCGTGAGCGCCAGGGAAAACCATGCCAGGGTGTTTCCTCCGGATCTGACTCATTCTCATTCATGAAGCCAGAGCCAGGCCAGAGCCCTCCCTGGCACTGCGCTAGTTTTTTGGTTTATGTGTAAGAGCCACAGACCTAAGGGCATGGGAGGCATGAGGCCAGCTTAAACAATAAATACCCTGCTGTGCCTTGCTGCTTAAACAGAGTAATTACTGCTTTACTACATGTGACCCCTCTGTTCCTGTCCCTCTGGCAGTTGTTATTTCATGGCTCCCTTTACACAAGGGATGTCTGTGCCTCTCTCCGTGACGTACATCTCTGTTTGCCGCTGTCTCGCCTCTCCCGTCTTTCTCACTCCCTCTGTCTCAATGCATTTCTGTTTGTCAGTAGCTGACTACCATTTCCTCTTTTTCTCGGTCACTGAAGAATCTCACTTGGTTTGCATTTCTCTCTCCCAGCCACCGTCCCTCTCTTCATTCCTCCACATTCCTCCCTATTTTCACCACTTCCCATGCCACACTAGTTTTTCTGCCTTCCCTCCTCGCTGTAGCATCGTAGCACTAGCTGTCCCTTTGCTCATCCACCATCTGCTGCTCTCCACTGATCTCCTTGCTAAAAACAAGCTTCTTCAACTAAGGGACAGAAAAAAAATGCCAAGCTCATTGGAATCTGTGATGGCTGAGGAGACAGAGACTACTAAATGAAAACTTCAAAGTTTTGAATTAAAAAAGAAAAAAATCCCAGCTGGAAGTAAAACAAAAAAATTATGTCAAAGGCTCCCTTAGCTATTTTTGTCTTTCTGAAGCCTGTTCCTAGGGAATGTAAGGTGCAGAGGGAAGAAGGAAAGTTAGGTGAGCAAAACCATAAACAATAAATGGAGAGTGCAGAGACAACAAAAACCGCAGTTCAGCATTGGAAGTTGCTACACACAAAAAAACTTCAAATGGCATTTATTGATTTGCAGTCTTTTTTATCCCCTCGCATCTTGTTTTAGGCAGAGGAGGGCCCAACAAAGATGCATAACCCCTCTGCTCTCCCCCCTTCACAACTACAAAGAGGCTTGGAGGGAAAACAAACACAGAAGCAGGGTATCTGATCTCTTTCTCCACAAACCAAATGCAAAGAGATGCTTTCAGTGGGTCCGAACTTCAGTTTAAGACCACAACAGAAGTAAAAACAAACAGACAAAACACAACTAAAGTAATTTCTGCATAAAAAGGAGCCCAGGGGAGGATGTAACAAAATGTGGCTGCCACCTCTGCGGACTAGCTTCCCCTTTGGAGATGTAGGGAACTAGGGCATGAGGGGAAAGACCTCTGTGACGGAGCACATGGCTGAAATCATTGCTGTTCCCTTGACTACCTGAAAGAGCTGTCTGCACATAGTACAAGTGGGGGGTCGTCTAGGTGTGCGTCCTTTCTAGAAAGGGTGAGTTTAGCCTTTGGGGAAAGAGTGATGGTGCATGGCACCGCAAGGGGCCATTTGGGTGGAGGTGGGAAGGACCCATAAATACGCGGGGAGGGTGTAAGTCTATGTTTCTGCACACACAGTTGGATTTATATAAATAAAAGTATATAAAATAAGTAATATATAAAATATGGAATATAATATATGTATTTTTGTATGTCTGTCTTGTGTGTATATATATATATATGGGAGCATACGCAGTTATGCACATCAACAGGGGATGATATGCAGAGCCCATGGGGTCGTACAAGGCTATCTCCAAAGGGTGGGAGGAGAGGGGGCTTCTTGCCAGCAGGCTAGCATTGCCAAGCAGGCTTGCTGTTTGGGTTCATTATTTACTTTACTAGGTCCAATTAGGAAGCCAGGGGATAGGAAATGTGGCTGAGGCAAGCGAGCCTTCAAAGCCTTCCTCCTGCACACATCAAAGCCGTCTGCCGCAGATCCCTGTGCAAAAGGGGCTCTGCCAGCTCGGAGCAGCGGCAGGCGCCTGGCTCACTCTGCTCGGGGTCATTCCCCATTGGTTTGATTGTCAAGCCTCCCAGGCTCGTACTCTCTTATCTCCAGCCTCTAGAGCAGAAAGCTCCCCTTTCTGATTTGCTGGGACAGAGTTAAGGAGCTAGAGCTTGGCAAGACGTTGTTTAGTGGGGCTGCAGCAACAAACCAAGCTAACTATGAACATGGGAAAGGTAAAAAACCTGCAGGGAAGAAGGTTGCTTGGAGTCATGGGAGGGATGCTTTGGGATGAGAAGAGCTGCGCTGCACGAGGAGTCATCCCCTCCAGGGAAACCTGGAAGGCTCCTCACTGGGAAGGGGTTGTACCAAACCAGACAAAACAACGAGGGGACAACCCTTGTCGGTGAGGAAGGTTTGGCAGTAGGGTCAGGATTTCGTCCCTGGGTGACGTGCTCAAGGCAAATGTCTTAATGGGAATGGAGTGGGTTGCTTGCCAGGAGCTGGCAGTGCCTTTTTTCGCCTAATAGAATATGTTCATTGTTATCGGTACCAAAGAGCATTGTCCAAGCCTTCTCCCTCCCCGCTTTGATAAACTGCATAGTGACAACCATCAGCTCCCTGCCAAAGCTGGCTCCTGCACGGAAACATTTGTAAATTCGGTCAGTGTATAAAGCTCTGTTCCTGCTCCCCCCACCCCCCCTTTGCCTTAGAGGTTAGACTTAATATGACTCACCTAATCTGCCTGCCAAGGTGAATTAGTGAAAACATCTCTACAGCCCTGTGCAAGATATCACAACCTGACATTTTTCTAACACACCGTGATACATCTTTCCTCTCCCTGATCTGTACTATGACACCTCAATTTCATATAAATGCTTTTTGTTAGAAATGGTTAATGTACTCTTAGAGGGGACAGGACTGCCAGCAAAAGGGTCTGTCTTGCAAGTGAGAATAGACGAGTTCTTCTACCAAAATGTTGATGCCCAGGGTTGAAACAGGCCACCAGTTCAGGGACAAGAACACTGCTACTGCTGTTTCAGCAAGAGACCGCCACAGAAACTTTCCCTGAAGCGTTATGCTCATATCTCTGTCCTGGAGCAGGGCAATGAGGAGCCGAATAGGCCTATTGATGTCTTTGGCATGCCCTTTGTAGCAAAAGACCTCCCTTTCACTCGTTCCCAGAGACCTCCACTGGGAAAACCAGCAGCTCGTCATCTCTTGGGAAGGGTTGTGTGTAGCTGTGAAAGCTCTCCTGCTGGACATGGTGCATGGTTTAGATTTTAAGTCCATATATGTATGCAGGGGAGAAGCTGAAAAACATCTTCCCTTGTGAAAGTATGTACCCTTTTAAGATACTTTGGAACTCCATTGATGTGGTTCTCTGATAGACAGACTTAACAGCACCCTTAATGAGGGTGCCACTCCATTAGAGCTGGTAAGTCACCCTCAACCTTCTTTTCATTACGGTGACAGTCTTGTGACAAGGGCAAATTGCAGGAGAAGCAAGTCCCACTTGGGATGAACCCTGTGTATAAACAAGGCAGAATTGCAGAGCAAATGATTTGCAAAGTAGAGGCACATTACATTTTAACCTTTTCTTTGTGAGTCTTTCCCTGATGTCTGATTAACTTTCCAGTCAACTGGCTGACCTACCAACTGGGAGTGCTGCTGTAAAAGGAGGGGAGTGTTAGTTGTCAGCTCAAATTGGGGGTGGGATTTCAAAGAGTATTATTAGCAGGTAGCTGTATGTGATAAGAAGATCTGGGAATTAAAAGAGTTCCCAACCAAAAATGAATCATGCTATGGCAAAACCACAATGTATTGGCTGTACAGACAGCAGCACAGCACAGAAGTTGCCATGCAATCCTTAATCTGTGGTCAGCCATGGCAACACCTCGTTTGAAATGCTGTGTTCAATGTGGGGTGTTGCACTTCCAGAAAAATGTGAACTTGTCAGAGAGGTTTAAAAGGAAAGAGCAAGAATGATCAAAGGTCTAAAAAAACCCCTCGCCTACAGGGGAAGGTTGAAAGACCTGGCCATGTTCAGCCACAAAAAAAAAAAAAAAAAAAAAAAGAAAGGAAAGATGACAACTGAGGGAAGAACATAAGTGATTTAAAAGTTGATAAAAGGCTGTTGCAGAGAAGGAGGGAATGATTTGTTCTTTCTGTCTATAGTGGCTAAGACAAAAATAATAGCTTTAAATTGCAGCAAGGCAGACTCAGGTCAAACTTCAGGGAAGCTGCTCCAGTGGTAAGGCCAGTGAAGCACGGGAGCAGGTCGTCTGGGGCGGTTGCAGAGTCTCCGCCGCTGGAGGGCAGAGGATGTCTGTCTCCCTGACATAACCCATGTGTCCTGCCTTGAGGTCGGGGAATGGGCTAAATGGTGACTGAAGTCCCTGTGACTCACCTAACTCTGGTCCTACAGAAGTTAAGATTTCCTAACGTGTTCGTGAGTTACAGCGAGAAAAAGCACCTCTGAAAATCCCACCCTGCTGTCTTCTCCACTGACTCTCCAGAGCATCAGCCCCAGTGTCCCAGAGCACTGGGCGGGCAGCAGGAGCCAACTTTGCCTCCCTACCTTGTAAAATACACTGCTGCCATGCAGTAAGGCCCTTCAGCAGACTGTCAGGGGACGTGAAAACGTGCGTCAAAGCAGCTGTAAGTTTAGACATAGCAGTGAGATTTCCGCTGACCTGAAGATCTGGTAGGAGCTGGAGACGGGACTGCTGGTTAGCCCCGCTGAAGGAGAGGGGAAACCTTGTCTTTGCACGAGTTTGATAGGTACACTGCTGTTCTCATGCTGAGTCTCTGTGACGGGGGGTGGTTTTTCCCTAGAACGGTTCTGAAAATTGCCCCGGAAAAAAAATAAATTAAGAAGGCAAAAATAATTGTGTAAGGGACAGACTTCTGAGCAGATTTTGAAGTTGCTGAAGTCCCTGTCTCCGATGCAGAAGGAAAATACACGCAAAACCTGTGCCTGTGTGATGCGACTCATTGCAGGTGGCTCCATGAGAACTTCAGCTCCAGAGATGGGGCTTATCCACTGCTTTCACACAGTGCTGCAGAGCCGAGGACAACAGCCCTGTCCTCGCAGGCACTGTTTGAACGCCATCAAACAACTTAAGCAAAGTGGGCAGGCTTTCAGAAGTGCTCAGCACCTATGAGGCAGAAAATGTCTTCTGGGCAGAGAGTTGCTTTGGAAAATCTGACCACTCTCTGAGGAACCTGAATGGGAGCCCTTGTGAGCTGACCTTTTTTTTTTTCCTCGGAAATCTGTCTTTTGCCCTTTGAGAGCTGGGGGATGCATACACAGGCACGCAACGGGGGCTTGTGGCTTTGGATGCTGCAGACCAGTGCTTGCAGCCCTCCCTTTACACTGCTGCCAGCGCGGTTCAGATTCTTTCCAAGAGGAGCCTTACTTTGCTTTCTGAAGGAATAGGGTAGATATACTAATCCTAATATTTCATGCTTCCCTGGCACTTTTCATCCAACGATTCTAATGTGTTTTACGTGGGTTAACCTCACCGCCCTTCTCTGACCAGGAGGTGATGGGAGAGGGGACCTATTATCTGCAGTTCACAGAGGGAGAGCAAGGCAGTGACTCACCCAAGGTCATACAGTGAATTAAAAGCAAGGCCACAGACCTCCCCTGATTCCTGCCCCCGGCTGTAACCCCAGCGCTCAACTCACTGCTTTCAAAACTGTGTTAGTGAGGCAGCACGGTTTAAATATATAATTTCCTATGTATATGAAATTATATCAGGGATTCGTGATGATTATTGGTCTCCGTGGATCAAATTACACTTTCTTTCTCTCAGTTTGCCTGTGTTTAACGGTAGCTCGATCTGATCGGTGGCACTTGAGGGTGGTGGTTGCTCTGAGAGACAGAAAGACATTTTTCACAGTTTTGCAGTGGAGAAAAGGGTGCTGACAATACACCACCACATCTGAGGACCCAGCTAGCCCTGAACCAGCCCATCAGCCACAGGCTGACTAACCTCCCCTCGTCATCGGCCATCACACCAGTGAGCTTACTCCGGTTTTATGTGGTGGAGATTTTGCATCTTGGCCTGGACAGCCTGTGAGATGCAACGTTTTGGTAGCACTTTTATGCTTCCTTCCAGATTTTCAGAACCCAAGTTTTCCATAACTAAATAAAATGCTAGTATCTTGCTGATATGGCTTCTGAAATAACTTTAAAATTGCTCGTGACTGTTGTTTATTTGCAGAATCCCTGTTGTGATTGTTCCTCCACAGCAATTAAGCAGAAGGCTTCCCAAATCTGAACGTCTAACAGAGCCACCATCTGTATTTTTCTGTCCTACCAGGCAGAGAGTTTGAAGGCGAGGAAGAGTATCTGGAGATCCTAGGGATCACACGAGAGCAATCGGGCAAGTACGAATGCAAAGCTGCCAACGAGGTTGCTTCAGCAGACGTCAAGCAAGTCCGGGTCACTGTGAACTGTGAGTATATCGCAACTGGAGTGGGTCAACGGGGAGAGATGTACTCGCTGGCAGGGGTGACTTCAGGATAAATAGAGAAGCCTTTCTGGGTTTATATTATGTGATCTGAAAGCAGGGGGAGCGCTGAGAAAACTATCTGCAATCAGACACTTATCGCAGGGTATAGTTTGTGCTTTAAACCTGGTAATATATAAGAAAAGAAAGAAAAAAAGAGAGGAGCTGTGAGGTGCCCCTGTCTCTCCCCTCAGAAACGCTGGCGATGCCTTGTTTTCACTCATTGTTATTCAGGAGAACAATAGCATGAAGAGAAGCTTCAGCAAGGCAGCAAGGAAAGATAAGGGAGGGAACACATGCCTGCCTGCACCCAGCCATCTCAGCAGTGCCTACGTGGGCATCACTGCCCAGGGGCCTGGGGCGACGTGCGGTAGAGACATGTGTTCATGAGAGGGTGCAAAAACTTGACTTTTGTGCTGGTTTCAGGTCACTAACATAAAGTCCTCTCTAAGAGACCCTCTGTGCAGCAATGAAATGCAGAACTGACCAAAGGATACGGCAATCCACCTAAAAACACCGAGAGGCACAGTGAGCTACATGGCTTACATCCACACCTATGTACGAGTGGGGCATGGATCCTATCGCCCATACGTGCTTAGACAGATGTCCACTTCACTCTGCTGGCATGCTCCTCTCACAGTGACCAAAATATTTTGTTACTCTTTTAATCCTGCGTGTGTATATGTCCACCTCCATATTTGTATGGCTTATATTTGGCACTGGAATGATTTAAAGTGAATATCCCCACCTACCTGCTCTGTTCCGTGCTTGGAGGCTAACATCGTCTGCAGCAGGGATGGATGGATGGATGGATGGATGGATGGATGGATGGATGGATGGATGGGTGGATGGGAGGTATGTCCTCTCCCAACCTTCATCAGTTTACACACCAGAATATTAACTTAAACTGAAAATAGAGATGGTTTCAGACATATTTCAGGGTGCACGTGCATGGCCTTGATTCACAGGTGGCACTTTCGGGGGGTGGGATAGGGCAGAGAGCTGACGGCAGGAAGTGCTTCAGCCCATCCTAGTTTAATTTGCCACCACAGGTGATTTTAGCACATTTTAGTACCCTTCTTGTTCTTTGTCTCTTTGTTTCCCTTTGGGCCATCACATCAGATCAACTTGTCTGTCTTGCTTAGATATCAAGGTTATAGCTCCCTGCAGCATCTTCAGAATCCACAGAGTTTTTTATAATTCCCTTAGAAATTGCGTGGCAGTGGTTTAATACCAGCTGCTTCATGGGCCAAATTTGGCATTAATGTGAAACTGTAGTAGCAGATTTTCTGCACTAAAACTGGTAAAGGTTTTTTCCTGTCAAAAACAGCTGAGTTTATAAACCCAAGACATTCCATGAGAACGAATTAATATTTTCAAATATTTCTGTGAAACATAATTTCAACGATGCTTTTAACATGGTTGAAACAGATTGTTTGTATAAAGTCAAAATGTTTGATTTTGACTTAGTTTCAACTCATAATAACTATGCTACAGTAAGATCTTAAACATTTTTACTGTTGGAATATATGAAAATATAATGTGATAGAGTATTGTAATATTATTAGGTGGCCCAATTTGTAATGTAAGAAACTTATAAATTCCCTAAGGACAGATCTTTTCTTTCGAAACAAAGGGGAAAAGTCTAAGAAGTCCTAAGGACCAGGAAAAAAATCAGTCCTGTTTGGGGAATGAAAGCTAGGCATTTGCATACGTCTTTCCTTATCTTGCTTCCGTAAACTACACCACAAGCAGCAGAAAGTGGGAAAACTACAGTAAGTTTGAAAACTACAGTAAGTTTGACCTGCCCAACCTCAGGAGCTTCCTGGCCTCATCCTGCTGACACTGTGGATGGAGCACGAAGCTTGTCAGCCCCGACTGCCGGAGAGAGCATCCTCGCTTTGCTTTGGTCTCACACTACCACCTTCAGGCTTCCCGAGAAATGGCCATTGCACATCACAGACAGGGAAACTGAGGCAAGAGCAGGAGGAAAACAGCTAAAGGGAACGCACTCCTGGCTTCCCTGGCAGCAAACAGCTGAACACAGAGCAGCTGCTTTTGGGTACAACAGGCTGGTTTGTTCAGGGCCACCGCCTGTGACTTCTCCTGGGAGAGGACTGGAACAAGCAGACTGCCCTTCACTGAGCGGGCAGCCTCGGGGCTGGCAGTGCCTTAACAAAAGCAGTGGCAGGTGAGGTATGGCTTATCCACAGGTCTGGACTCTGGTCTTTGAAAAGGCAAGGAGGGAGGCTAAGGCAGGGGCTGCTCAGAGCGAGGGGCTGGGCTCCTTGGCAGCAGCCCGGGGAGCACATGCCTGCCGGGGTCATTTTGTGGGCCCACAGAAAGGTGCTCATTCATTTTCCGACTCGCCTCTTGCGCTGGATTCAGTGAAATGGAAAAGGTTTGTCTCGCTGCGGACAGCAAGAAGATATACCGCCCGAACGAAAAAATCGAAGAAGGATGCTTAAAAAATCACCTTCACTATCCTTTTATTACCCCTCCTCCTTTCCAAATTAAAATATTTACGTGAACCCACAGCCTTTGAATGTAGGATCCTATTTATGTACACTTATTAATATTTATGATGTTAGAGGGCGCACTGCAATATCCCTAAAGCCCTGCATAAAATCCCGATTAAGGTCAGGAAAGGGACCACATTGAGATGGCTAATGTGTTCACAAACAAACTTCTTTCCATACATTTTCCAGACAGAATTATATTTCCTTTGACTGACACAATCCCTTTTGATTCTTTTTTTGGCCTTTCAGTGCTGGGATGGATACAGACAGTGAAGCTGTACTCTGTACACACAGACCGTGCTTTACGGTAACTTGAGTCTCAGCAAAGTAGCCATCTGAGTTGCAGCCCTGTAATCTCAGGGTATGCAAGTATTAGTGATGAGAGACAGGTGGAAATAATTCCGCCTTTTAACATGTAAAGCCTGTCGCTTAACATTTTGAACATGGTGCTGGGATTGGAGGATGCCAGTGCCTACCCTACCTGGCACCCAGCCAGCGCTGAGGCCTGGGTCCAGCGGAGCACACCTATATGTTTCCTGAGTTTTGTTTGCCCGTGGCGCAACTCTCAGGCTTCAAAGTAGAGCAATCATGAGCAAGCCCTCTTGGAACCTGTGACCAAGCATCACGTCCGGGAAGGTTTGGGCAGGATTTGTAACTTCAGACACCTAAGGGAAGTGTCTCAAGAAGTGGTCTGGCTCTCAAAGGTGCACCCACAGCTTCTCTAAAGCTCCCCCCTTTTAAGCTGTGAATGTATTTCTGTCTCATACATGTTGCCTCAGTCCTTTCCTTTCTTATAGTTTTGACACAGAGGTTGTATGGAAAATAATTTTCATGCTAGTGTTCCTACTGTATTCCTTTTACGTTTGCTGTCTTCCTTTACCCTTGACAAAGTGTTTCTCTCATCCTCTTCTCTCTGATGACCCCATGTGAACTAGAGATCCACAGGTAAATATTCATAAATTACAGAAGTCCATCATTAACCTTAACTCTGCCTGTGTATGCCTATGCATTTATGACAGAACTTTCTTCAGTGTTGCTGAAGAGAAGCACGCGTAAGGAGCGATGCTAACGCGGTGTATTAGGGAGAGTTCAAAGAGGAGGTATTCTCCAGAGGAGCAGGGGGGACCATGTGCCACAGCAAGCAGCAGCCGTGGGCCTCCATCGGCTCAAATGGTTTGCATGAGGAAGCCAGGCTTGACATAGTTTCACTGTTCCGTTCCACCTGGAAGTGTGTGAAGTGACCACATGTTTCCTTCCTGCAGACCCTCCCACTATCACAGAGTCCAAGAGCAATGAAGCAGCCACGGGACGACAAGCCTTACTCCGCTGCGAGGCGTCAGCAGTGCCCACGCCTGATTTCGAGTGGTACAGAGATGATACCAGGTAAGACCCTTAGCTTGCCTCTTCCCTTCTCTCCTTTTCGGTCCACTCAATAGAGGATTCTCCTTAGAGAATCACCTATCATACTCCACAGCTCTTCTCCTCAAATTGCTCTTCACAAACCACAGGAAGTCTCAATGGTCCCATCAGACTCAGCAGAGGCAGCATGGTCAGGGCTGGAGGAGGCAATCCCTCTCTGTGCTAGGGGCGCTGAAGGAAGTGCAGAGGATGGAATTCTTGCCTTTAAATCCATTATGGGCGAATACACAATTAGACATCAATATTGCTTTCTTCCTGATGATGTTCATGCATGCCCATGATACAGCCAAAAAAATAGGCAATGTTAGTCTCCAAGTAGGTAATGCCGTTCTAGATGCCTTCATCTGGGGGAAGGTGCTGCTGAGGTGTAGGATTCCCCCATCTGTGTGACCTGAGCCTCCCGGATTTGCATATGGGAGAAAATGAGAAGAGGAAAGGGATCTGTCCCTTATCCCTGAGCATTTACCTGGCATAAAGAAGGTTGTGTTACTATGCTAGTTTTTAACGTGACCCATGTGCACAGGCTCAGGAGTAACTCAGCTTCAGTATATGCACATATTGGAACAGATGAATTGATGCGTTTCACTAAAAACCTTTTGTTCAAGTACAGGCTAGCCCTCAGCTGGCCATGGTGTGTTCATTTCCAAGTGTTAGTTGGTGCTGGGTAAAGGCTTCCTCCCTTTCCCTCAGCTTTTCTTGTTTCTCCACTGCTTTACCTGTGGCATTTCTCCCCAGTGTGCTCCTTCTTCCTTTCATTCCCTCCTTCTACCTTCCGTCAATGCCTTCTTTGGCCTCTTTCTTCTCACATCTCTTTCCCAGCTCCCTCCATCCTCACCTACCAGCTGGACTGAATGACTGGTTTACTGCCTGCCTGGCAGTGATTTACTTCCCAGTGCACAACTACCATTGCACTATGCACCTCTTCCCCTGTCTTCACAGGATAAACAGCGCCAACGGTCTGGAGATAAAGAGCACGGGGACCCAGTCTCTGCTGATGGTGGCCAACGTCACTGAGGAACACTACGGGAACTACACCTGCGTGGCTGCCAACAAGCTGGGAGTCACAAATGCCAGCCTATACCTTTACAGTAAGTATGGGAGAGGGTGAAGGGAGGTCCAGATCGCTCTCACAAAGACCAGGCTATGTAGGACGCACACGGTGACCAAAACTTGGGAAAGCCACCCCCATTCCCCCAAACCTCCAACCATGAACTGGCTTTCAGCATTCTGCTTCAGATACCTACAGGTTCATACTGACCATGAAACACAAACACAGCCCAATTGAAAGGTTTACAGTCCATCCCTTCGATTGACTTTCTTTGCTGAAGTCAGATTTTGTTAAAATAATAAAAACATGTTTGTTTTAAAGCTGGAAACAAAAAACTCTGTAGAATGACAGCCCCTTTAATAAGGAGACAGAAGGCCAGGGCTCAGAGGGTCTGTGACAGCTGAGAAATGACAAGTAATTCAGAGAGATGGAGAGAACTAGCCACTGAGCCTGAGGAGAACAAGAGAGAGTCAAGAAAAAGAGAAATGAGTTTGAAAATGGAAGGGAAAGAAGTGGGAAAAGACAGAATGATTTAAAGGGGCATACCATAGGGAACACGGAGGAAAAGGTAATCAGCAGATGAAATATGGAATAAAATTCCTTGGATCTCATTCTGCTACCTTTGAGTTACTGAGTTTGTCATAGTAAGTGTAAACAGACAGAAGTTGGGACTAGGCCAAATTCTAGAGCAGAGTTAACCTGCTGGTTCCGAATTTTGAAGCTGATTCAAACCTGACCCTTAACAGAGCCACTGCCCCTCACCTACCACCCATGCACACGTACACACTGTGGCGTATTCAAAACGCAGTTCCCCATTCCAGGACCAAAACTTGGGCTCAACTTGGACCACGCATTGTTATTGCCACCAGAAATAGACTGCAGCAGAATGACCCACCCACAAGAATGGACATACGGATGCAAAAGTGACTTAGGGCTGTATTCCTCTGACATTCCCAAATTGAATTAAAACACTCAGGCCATGCCCTGCATGTCCTTTTAAAGACAAAAAAGATAAGCGCTGTAAAGCAGTCATAGTGTGGCACGCAGTTTAGTGTAGTGTCTGCTGTGTATGCTCACATTAATCAAGCCAGCAGAAAAACAATGTTTTGGTTTGGTTATTTTTTAACAGATGTAGTGCAAAAGGATAAATCCATTGGCATTCTTTGTTTACCACCCCTGGATTTATTTCATGGCAGTTTGAATTTTTGCAAAATTTGGGTGTATTCTGTGGAATTTTTTTTCCTAAAGAACAGATATTATCATAAAAGAACATATATTTGATTTCCTGTAGCATTGCAGCACACAAAGCAAATTTCTCCTTTGAAAGTCTTTACACCCTGGTCTTGTGACTGTCATGAGATTCAAATAAAATCCTCAGGCAGCAATCTGGAACACAATTTTCAAATACTCCAGATTTGTTCTTGCTGATATTAATATAATGCTAAGTTTAGAATCCCTTATTTGTGGCTGAATTCTAAATTTGGCCCTCTCTGTTGGTTCCTGTTACACAGATGAGCCGAAATGCATCACTGAAACAAAATATAAGATGAAATTCCATAATGTATGTATGCGCACATGATTTTAGCTGGGGGGTTGGTTTTGCTAGAAAAGCATTTTGCATGACTTCAGAACTTCACCTCAAAGGATCTCAAAGGATTTGCTAGCAATGAATATTTTAACATCCCTGGTTACGTAGAAATGGGTGAGCATTATTAGCACCATTTTGCAGTAGGAAACTAAGGTACAAAGAGAAGAGTGGTTTACCCATGGTCGTAAAATGAGCGGCAGAACCTGTAAGAGACCCAGGGAGATCTTGTAAAGTGGCCGTTAACTATTCCAGGAGGAAATGTGGCAACTATTAAAGATGCCTTGCAACAGCGAGGGTCCTATTTTAGCCTCCTTTTGATGTGCAAGAAGCAAACTTTCATTCTTTCAAGTTGTCGGATTTTGTTTATCATTTTCACCTTAGAAATTCAAGGCCTATTTATGCTGGAAAACACTAGAGAACTTCACAAGAGCCAGAAGAATGGAGGTGCGGGAGCAGAGCGAGATTTGATGATTTTCAGTGTTTCTAACTTTTAACCGTTCCTAACTTTGTTGCTTAGTTAATCCTTATTTCTTCAGTGTGTAATTGCTTCATATTGTTTCAGGAAATCTCTGTTCTCCTTCTAGTTAGCGTGGAAGAGAGAAAAAAAAATAAATTCAGGCAGACTACGGCTGGTATTTCTAAGGTTAGGAAATCAGGGGTGAAATGAGTGAAGGGAATCCAGCCTCATAAAGATAAAGAAACAGCTGAAAAAGTCTACAAGCACAGATGAAAAAAATGCTGTGGTGATCACACAGTAGCTGAAATAACAGGTAATGCACACTCCCAGCCACACACCCAGGTAGAAAAAGAAAGCAGTGCCCAGTTTTTGCAAGGTACAGCCGATACTCAAATACTTTGGCGTGGTTTTGATCCCTAGAATCAGGGATTTTATTTCTTTTTTAAATAGAGAACAAGCTCACTGTAGGGCAACATCCCACGAGGGAGGCAGATACAGTGATGGTTCCTCAGCATCCCATTGCAGCACAAAAAAAGAGCAGCAGCCAGGAGTGAAGAAACAACTAGAGAGTTAATAATGAGGTACTGGCAGCTTTGCCTGAGGTGGAGGGCAGAAGGGGAGCTAGCAAAATGATGTGAAAGAACAGTTTAGCAATAGACGAAATTGGGTGACTACAATTCCAGGAAATCTCAGCCAGCATTGAAAAACTCTCGGAGAGACCAAGTGCCTTAGATGTCAATGCCATAGACAGAAGATGCATTAAAATAGAAAAGCGGCTCCCTTGAGCTGTATGAATAGATAGCTGGTGATCTTCCTTAAAGGATGTAGCAGCAGGATTGCCTGCTGTAGGTGGTGAGATTTATACCCCTCACTCCTGGAGACTGAGTTTACAACAACATAAAAATGGCCATACCAAAGGTCTGTCTTACCCAGGAACCTGTCTCCAACAGCAATATGGAATAGGTTCGCAGAGAGGGTACTCAGGTACAGTTTGATGATACAACTGATCTAATAGCTTGCCACCATCCCTTCCTCCCCACTCCTGCTGCTCACCCCACTCTCCGCCACTGCTTTTGTTGTTTCCCATATTCTGGTACTCGGTGAACCCCATGCTGAGCCAGTTCAACCTGCTAAACCAGTCAAAATGTAATTGAGCTTTACCACCTACCCCCCAAAGTGCCCCCAAACGTTGTCTTTTGTTGTACTGAGCTGAATTAGTTCAGGGAAGGGCTCAACAAGCACCAGAGCCCGTGTAAGAGGGGAAGCCATATCACGCGTCTGTGGACATGAGGAGTTGGGAGGTAGGACCATGTTCTGCAGCATTAGCAAGGCAGGAGGTTGATTCAGCTCCGCAGAGACTAGGAAAAGGGTTTGTAACCCCCAAGCACAAAATACTGTGAGACCTAGGAAAGGGGCAGGAACCTTCATGAGAGTGCGGATCTCTGTGAAAGTTACCTGACAGAGAGGCCAAGCCAGGGCTGCCATCGCAGAGCAACAGAGGTGAAAAGTGCTACACAGAACTAACTAATTAACTCACTAAATGTGCATATATATACACCAGGTACACATCTGCTGTACAAGCATATAGATACGTAGGTTTATGTGTACGCGAGTACGTATACATTCGCGTGCACCTGTGTGATGTATAAGCAAGCACACACACCCCGACAGGCACACAGAAGCAGACACGGCACCTGGTGCATTCTAGCAAGGCAGTGAAAAGAAATGAAAGCTCTTCCAAATTAGTTGCCTCCTGCCTCCCGCAGAGCTAGCCCATCCCAGAGGATAAACCAGGAGACAACAGGGCAGTGCTGCACATCCTTACACAGGCCTGCTGGCTAAATTGTCTCAATTACAGGCGACAGCCACCTCGGCGGGTCCCCTGCTGCATCCTCTGTGGATTGCATCCTCTGCACCCTTCAGGGAGCAGGGAAACATGGAGGTGAAGCAGCAGCTGGCAAGGCCCCTGCCAATTAGATGCAGCAGCAGCAGACAGGATCCCACCCCTGTCTCCTCCAGAGGCTTCAGGTAGAGTTATCATTTCAGTCCAGCAGTTTTGATCCCAGCGAGAGGCACGTTACGAAGAAGAGCTGGCACTTGCCTCTAACTTGCCGTTATTTGTTAGCGCCCCAGCACAAGTGCTGGCTGTGTGCCCACGCTTACACCCCTTCTCCTAACTCCCTGCCGGCGCTTTGTGGCACATGAGCATTTGCTGAGGGTGGCCACTGCTAGGGTTTGGAGCGTAACTATGGTCAAAAACTCTCTTAGCAGCTCGTGGTGCAAACCCCGTGTTTTACCAGGGGCTGCCAATCATGGGTCGATTGGGAGAGGAGGGAAGTGGTTGGGGTGACAGCTAGATGGGGCAAGGCTGAGCCACTGCTAATGCGCCAGGGTGGAGCAATAAAGGCAGTGCGCAGCGGGCGAGGGGAACAGAGGTAGAGTCCTTGAATAGAAAGCAGCATGATAATGAGGCCGTAGTGCTTTGCTTTAACTGCTTATGCTGTGCAGTCTGCAGCCTGCTGTGCAGGAAGAAGGTAAAGGGGAGCTGAGTTATTTAACCAAACTAAATAACAAGGAAGTCATGTCAGCACAACAGCCTGCTTTCGCAGAACAATAGTCCCCTGTTGCTACATAAACACAGAGATCCAGGCTAGCCGTGTATTTTCTATGCGAGAGACAATCTCCCCTGTGCCTGCTGTGGATTCAAACAGCTCTATTTCCACCACGAGGGCAGGAGATCTGCCAGTGTCACAGGGATGGCCCTGGCCTGCTACATCCTCCTGGGCTCCAGCGAGTCAGAAACTAGCTCCTTGCACCAAGGGTGCTGTGTAAAGAGTATTGGCCTCCAAAAAGCTGGACCTGAGTAGATCAGAGAATAATAGTGGACTACTGGTGTATCCTGCCAAGCACTATGTCCATCAGCAGTGATGTTAGCACCATCCTCACAGGTAAACCAGGAGACAACTCATTGCTCCAGGCCTACCAGCTGCTGCACAGTGGCATATCTCTACTACTAAATCTCTACTTACTGATCAGTTCATGAGTCGGAGCTTGTCTCAGTCAGTACGAGGCATCCAGCAAGCTCTGAAGGTAATGAAAGGAGACCCAGTGATTAGAGTCAGGCCTGGGGAACTTGAATTCTTGGTTCTGTTCCTGGCTCTGCCAACAGTTCAGTATTTGACCTTGGGCAAATTGCTTCCTTGCTCTGTGCATCAACTGCACGATCTCTAAAATGGAATTAACACTGCTGGTAGCCTCAGACTGAGGTCTCTGACACTGGTTTCCCTCAGTCTCTGTGCAATTCTTTTGAGATCCTTGTGTGGAAGAAGCAAAGCGTGAAGCCAGCAGTGACGTATAACAAGGTCCTGCTGTGACGTAGAACGAGGAGGATGCATTGTAAAAACCCTGTAACTAAAACAGCAGGCTCTGGGTGGCACTAGAGGTTGATGAGTCTGAAAAAACTCTGTTCCCATTGAAGACAAAAGCTCAAAAGAAGCAGAATGCCCTTGAGGATTCTCCAGGGTGACTGCGCCCATGCTCAGATCCTCAGGGGACCTGTCACTGGCAAGAAATCCATTGTGGAGAAGGTTGTGGGGAGGCAGCGACTACCCATGGAGGACTTCCATAACTCGCCTCTCTGCCAAGACTAGCTTCCAGCCAGAGGTGTAGCTAAGAGGAGTTGTAGTGTGATGACACGAGTGGTCTTGAAAGTCAGAGGGGAGATATGGCCCATCAACTCCAATTACCTTCACTGCAGGTGCTTAATCCCTCTTGCTGTGTGGATATTATTTGTTTAGTTTTTCAAATTACTTCTCTCTGACTCGCAGTCCCAGGGGATGCTGATGTGTATTAGGTGTGTTGCTAGCAAAACGCTGCGTATATGAAACCTACTCTAGTTCATCTAATTTGGGGATGGACACCTCCATCAGGTTTGTATCTGCTGCTTGCTTGGTGTGAAAAGTGGCTTTTCCTTTTCTCCTGCATGTTGCTTATTGTTTTTTTTCCCCCCTTAGAACGAGTTTTACCCACACTCCCCAATCCTTTTCCAGGTCAGTATCTGTTTTATGTTGAAGTAGCTCTTTAGCCGGGTCATTCTCCATCATCCTGACAAAAGCTCAGAGCTAGGGATGGGCAAAACAGCTCAGAAATGCAGGAAAAGAAGGGCTTTCCCTTCTTGTCTACATGTCATTTGGTCTCTTCTGCTCACCTTCCTCATCCTTCCCCTTTCCTTCTCCCTTTTCAAAAAAACCAATCAACTAAACAGCAACAACCTTTAGCCAAGCTTTGAGCCATGACATTGTGTCCTCACCCAGGTCTGGACAGTCTTCAGTGAGGTTCAATTTGTCTGCAGACCTACTCATAATATGTATTCTCATCCTAAGCTGTCTTTGCCCACATGTTGTGATTTGGATCAAAAGCATAAGCAGACCTAAAATTTTGCAGAAGGGACAAGTGAGAAGCTAAAAATTAAATTGCTGCCAGGAGGTTTTTTCCCTCTAGTTGTGCAAACTATTCACAGTGAAACACTTTTTTTTCTCATTCCTCTGTCATACCCCCCCCCAAGTCTGCCAGTCACATAGTGCTGCATTTGAGGCAGAGAGCGTGAAAAGAGGTGCACGATGAGATGTTTCTGTCTGCTTTATTCCAAGGGAAGAAGGTATGAAGGCAAAACAGGGTCTGAGTATTTTTCCTGTCTCTGTGCTTCCCAAGCATGCCTCAGGTCCTGAGGTTTGGATGTGACCTTGAGGTTCTGAAAAAGCGCAGAGACTGGGCACTTCCAGAAAGCAGGCTACAGTGTCTGGAAGCAGCGTTTGAAACTAAATCAATAAGGCAGCCAGTCCCCGTATTCGCTTAAAAAATCTTGGCCTAGGGCACCTTAGTATCTTTGTTTTACCGCCATGCGATGAAGATACACTCAACTCATGGGATGTTCAGAGGCCTAAATAGTTAATGTCTGCGCAGAGCTTTGGAGTAGAGTGTTATTATGAACCCATGTTGTTTTGCAAAAGGGCACCTACCCAAGTAAAGCACCTGCAGGTACTCCCATAAAAGAACAATAAATGCTGGGTGTTACACCAGCTCCGTTTAACTACTCTACTCTTTCAAATCAAGCTCTGCTCTTGGCAACTTACTCAGGCTCAGGATGTAGTCACAATTGCCTATTTAAAAGGCAAATCCACAAATACAATTAAAGAAAAGTACCTACAAAAAAAAGGAGGGGGGAGGGAGGGGAGAAATCAAGCTACCATTAAAATTAAATCCCAGAGAGTGATTTGTAAATAACATTCAAGGAGCTGAGAAAAGGAGTAAAGTAGGCCATTGGGAACCTAGTGTGGAAAAATAAATCCAATTAAACAGCATTATCGTATGTATTGCAAATGAAACTTGTGCTTGGGTATGAAATTAAAGTTGCTGAGGCTGTTTGGGATGTAAGGTTTTGAGGAGTTTTCCAATTTTGGGTGTTCTTTTTTTAAGCAGAATTTTCAATGACAAATATTTTTGTCTGATGGAAAACCCAGGGCTCTTTCTTTTTATGATTATTTTTATTATATATCCTTAAATTCCACAGGCAGGCAGTGTTAATTTTTTTCATAGCCAGTTCTGTTTACAGCTGGTTTTGAATTAGTAGCCCATTAAGCTAAATGATAAAGCAAAAACCGCAAGTGAGCAAGGCCAGGTTTTCCATACCAAATACCCCTCCTAATCAAGCTGCCAAGGCCATCCTGCACAGCCTTAGTCAATCCTTTAAAACACTTCCTCCTCTGTCTTTGAAGTTGTTATTTTTTTCCTTTTACTGCTCCCCAGTCTCCTGAGATCATCTTGAAGGACATCCTGGTGTGACATCACTTCTGTGAGGAGTCTCCAGGACTTTGTGGTGCCAAATGCTGGGATATGTCCAGTGACCCAGGACACACAAAGCGGATTTTGCAGAGGGGGGAAATAGAATTTAAATGTTCTGGACCTTGTTTGTTTTCTGAAAGCGCCTACCAGCTTCTCTGATGTGGGTGTTCAGCACAGGCGCTTACCTCAACGTTTGCTTTTACTTTGCTGTTCACCTTCAAAGAAACCTTAGGCATAAAATTTTCTTCTTAGACCTTTTTCTCCCTATGAGTTGATGTTCTGAGATGCAGTCCTCAGCTCTCAAATAAGCCTCTCCTCAATGACCAGAATCACAGCCTCCTCCCTTTTTCTCCCTCAATTTCCACTTCTCTTAAGCCTCAGTAACACTTCCCTGCCCTGTGGGGTTTTGAGCATTAATTTAAAAGGAAGGCGTTTTGAGATGAAGAGCACTGTAGTCATGCTAAGCATTGCTATCATTAATGAGCTGCTGTGGAAACATCTTGCTTTCAGGCAGGCTGGAGACTCAGAAACAGCCCATTCAACTAAACACATGGGACTTGAATTTGATGAGGCAGCTTCCTAAAAGGCTGGTGGAGCCCAGCTGATTCAACTCTCAACTGAATTGTCCTTGGTAAATTTTCCAGCCCTCCTGACTTTGCAGCCAGGCACTCAAAATGCCCTGAAATGTCTTCTGGGATGATGCCACATCACCATGTCTTCCTGTCTGCATTGTAACATCATGTTATAATGGGATGACACGAGACCTGGCTGTCACAAAGGGAGCCTTATTGCATCATCAGGTGGCTTTTCGAAAGGGTTTTCTTCTGGAAAAGGAGAATTTACTCATTCCACACCACAGCTGCCAACAACAGGGCAAGTGGGGTTGCTGTTGAACCTCAAAGGGGTCTGTCACAATTATGGCACTAGCTCCATGTCTGTCCTCCATTGTCCTTTGTCCTCAGCCCTTTGAATATAGACTTCCTCCCCTGTGATTAGCACCTAGTGTCCACATCAGAATGGCTTAGCCAGACCCGATGCGCTTCAAAACCCAGGAGTCTTCCTCACAGGAGTTTTTTGATGAGATCTTACCACAGACTAACCAGGGGTTTCCTCAGCGCGGTTAGCTGGAATGCCCTGGGAGCTCTGCAAGGGAGATGGTGTGTTTCCCAGAGAGCGGCAAATCCAGAACTGCCTGCGGGGCATCAAGTGTGCCAGTCTTTGGGGCCTGATCAGACAAAGTCACGGGCATCAACAGGGTGACAAAAGATTTATAGCAATAGTGTGTTAGTAATTAGTGGAGGGGGAGGGAAAAGGAGAATGAGCAGTCCTGTCTTTCTGCCAAAACACACACTGATTGGAGAATGACCCTGTCTGACTGTAGATCGTAGCTAGTCTCCATTTAGCTGTAGCCCGTGTAGCCTGTTCTGTCACTAATGCCTTCATCAGGTGGGCGGGAGCTGGGGGAAGGGAGAAAAGAGATGTTCATTTGGGTTGATGACCAGAGTGGGAAACAGACAGCATTTTTCTTTCTAATACCCTCTCAGTCCTTTTCCCTCCCCATGGAGGTCCTAGCCGTGGAGAAGAGGGTTCATGTGTTGCGGTGGTCACCGCCACCCATCCCTGCTCTCCTTTCACTTTCTCCTGTGCGTGGCCCTGTTGGTCCTGCTGCAGCTCTTGTGTCAGTGGAGTCTACTTTGGCAAAAGGACAAACATCTGAATGTCTTAAAGCTAAGGAGAGAAGCATGAGGGAAAACATCTGAGAGGACAGACAGTAAGGGGTTAACACATTATGGGCGTTTGCTGACTAGGCCGTGGTGTGGGACCAGTTCACAGAAACCAGCCCTCCCAGCATGGTGTGGCCAGCTAAAGAACCCGTCTGTCTCTGTAGTCCTCTTCACTGAGGCCAGAGGGTGATTTCTCAGATGGGATCCAAGAAGTGGTCATTGAAAATCCAGGCCTTCAGAGCCTTTGAAACAAACTAGTTGGCAGAGCTGGGGAAGCTGTAGCACAAATAGGTCAAAATAGCCAATGTTGTCCTATCGTGATCCTGACATAGAAACTACCAGCAGAGAAAAATAATGGCCATAGGGACCAAGCATAGAAGGGCATTTGTGGAGCCATGTGAGAGTCTGGTATTCCCCTAAATCCGCAGGCATTCAGAGGCCATAGTTCAGCTGTATTCTTCACTGTGCAGTGCTGCGTGCCTGCCTACTTGGAGCATGCCTCTCTTCCCTGAAAGCTGACTGAGCCCCGGGCATTGGCACCTGATAACCCCCATGACCCTGGGCGGGAAGCACAACTCACGTCTCTCCTTGCTTCCGGATGGTGGTATCCGGCCGGATTTTCCAAAGAGCTCATTCTCCATTTGCTGAGTGCAGAAGAGGGTGTCTTTGCAGGGTGGATGCTCAAGCAGGTTAAGCTTCTCTTGCTGCCTGGGGTCAATGTCCATCCCTGCCATGTCTGCAGGCAGTGAAGGCTGGGATCCCGTTGAGTGCCAAGCCTGCAGGGGTCTCAGGCCAAGGGAATAGGAAGGAAAAGACAGGGTGAAGGCAGAAAGCCAACATCATATTAATTGTTTCTTGCTATTTCATAGGTACCAGGCAAGGGGTGGCAGTGTATCTTATTTAGAGCGTGTGGTTAAAAATGAATAAAATCAAAGTCAGAGATGATGACAGTGCCTTCCAAAAGGGGTAGTAGGGATGTATCTGGAAACAGCATTTTAGGGAAAAAGAGAAATGCCAAGAATTATTTCTACTACAGCTACGAGCATTGCTTGACAGGTTTTTCTGGATAGCAACAGTTTCTGTTTGCTGAGATTGCTTAAAAAAATTAAAAACTGTTCTGCTTCTCCCCCGCCAAAAAAAGCATAAAGAAAAGAAACCAGCTTTCTTAAAGAAAAAAGAGAGACACAGGGGGAAAGAGAGAGAAATGGCTTTATTGCTTGATCTGTTTCTCTGCTTTTTGTTCATTAATTTTAATTTAGATTGATTTATTCCAAAATGAGCCCTGGGTTGCATATATTTGCATAACCCTCTCCAGTAGCAATGCTGTGGAGAATCCAGCGAGTGAGGAAGAGCAGTGGCAGAGGGTAGGAACTGAGACTGGAAGTCCCAGAAAGATATTCCTCTGAGATGGGCCCTTGCACTGGGATAGGGAAGGCATTTCAAGGTCTGCTTAGTCACAGGTGTGGCTTTGCCTGCACGCAGAACAGCCCTGCAAAGCAGAGGTCGGGGCACAGCAGTCAGGTGGGAGAGTGGAGGTTGGGTGAAACCAGTGAGGGAGAAAACACACAACTGCACTGCAGAGATTAGAAACAAACCATGGAAGAGTAACTGCCATGGAAAATCAGTTGGCCGGTAGGGACACTGATAGTGTCAGCAGTGCAGCATGGACAGATTACCCTGCAGAGCAGAGCTTGGGCAGGCTACAACCCTCCTGAGACAGATATCCTCAGCCCGGAGGACACTCACAGCCTGATACCATCTGTATGTTAGATGAGTTTTTGAAGCCATCAACTGAACTTTCCTCCTTAGAGAGGATGAAGGCAATTTATACTCACTGCGCAGCAGGTCTACCTAAATCCTTTCCCTCTTGCTCTCCTTACTTCCCGTGTTGAGCCGCCAGCTGGGCTGACTGGGACCGAAGTGTGGAGGGCAGCAGGGAGGAGGATGAAGAACAGCTACGGTTGTCTTGATTTAATCCTTGCGCACACACAAAAATTCCTCCCACCCCTGAGAGAAAATGACCAAAGCGTAATTCCCACCTTCATCCTCCTCCTCCTCCCCCTTCCATTTCCAGTGTAAACCACTCAAGAATTTGCCTAACAAATTGGCCTCCCGTCTGGTTATTGTCCCAAGTGAACAGTCTCTCCATTCACTAACCCATGATGGTAAGTCGGTTTGGGAAGCGGCAGGTTTATCTACCCAGCTCAGGCACTGCACCGGGCCCGCTTGTGAACCAGTTGCCATTCAGTGTCTGTTCTGCTGTTGATAAAGCACATTACACATGGCTGGGCTTGCATGATTAATACAGCTGTCTAAGCGCTCTCTCTAAAAACAAAAACAACCGGGAGAAGGGAGGTGTGAGGTTTGGGAGGGAGGGGGTGCACAACGAAAAAGGCAACCATTCCAAAGAAATCAGGCTTGCAGAAAAAGCAGAGTGCTCCTGGCAAGCCTTCCCTCCTGTGGGCGAGCAGGTCTGTCAGCAAAGCTCCTCTGCAAAAGGGAGAGGTCTAGCGGCAAGATGGGCAAAGGAGAAATGTGCTTGGCCCTTCCCCACCATCACCTGCATGTCCCCCTGCTATCTGGAGAATGAGTGCATGGACAGGAGCGGAGGCTCAGGCCATGGAGAAGGATGTGCTATAACCAGCATAGCTTCAGTGAGGTCTGGCCAGGCAGCCTCTACGGTAGGTGTTGCAGATACGGATGCTCACTGGTGGATGAGTACGCTCCTGTGGCAGTCACCTTATGCACCGTACGCGCACACCCCATGCTCCAAGGCACATCACACAGTCACCGAGCAATTTCCAAGCACCCTAGAACATCTAAAGGATGAACCAAAGGGGCTGCAGGGATCTTTTCTATTGCCCCCATTCATCCAGCTGAAGCTTAGCTGCCTGTGTAAGCTGTAGTAAGTTACCCCTTTTAATTACTGTTTGGGGCATGGGCTGTGGGAAGCCACTGTGGCTTTCTGCTCCAGCTTTCCCCATGCCTGGCCCAGACATGAAAGCCATGCTTGCACTGTTAGGGCGTTAAGGTGACCAGGAGTCTCACTTTGGAATTGCAGACACATACATGCATCTATACTTGGATGAGGACTACAGGTGACATGAAGTAATATTTACTTAGACCATATGCTTTAGAGACATACACCAGTCTCTGGGCCCAGCCTGACTCCCGTGAAATCTCTAATTCACTGAAATGCTGAGAGAAGTGCACAGGCTTCTTGACAGTTTGCCCATGATACAGGTCCCATACTTCTCGTTGTTCACAAGGAAACCTTGACAAAGGCTACCTGAAGCCTCCTCCTAGCTTGTTCCACTCCTGGGCAAGGAGGTATGGGGACAAGGGTTGGTTTCCACTAAGCTCACTGCAAGGGAGTCCGCAGAGAGGAGTGGTGGCCCTAAGTAGACCTCAGGGACAGGTAAGGGGGGAAACATGCTGCAGGTACTAGAGAAGAAGGATAGGAAGGGCAGAGGCAGTGATACGACTGGATTTCAGTACCAGAGCAACCTCAAGCATCCTGGTCATGCTCCACCCTGATTGAGTTCTCCTGCTCCAGTCTCTTTTCCCGTCACCCCTCGGTGTGTCCCTTCCTCTTCATTTTTGCTCACAGCCACTCAAATCTGCCAAATATCCAGCAAAGCTTGTGGAAGACCATAGCAGGGATGAAGTGGGTAAACAGACAGACATGAAGCTGATGAAAATATTAATTTTTCAAGAGGTTCCAGAGCCTCCAATTAGCAAACTTGCTTCCTGGGGCTGTATGTGCTCTGGGTGAGGTGGGCTATGCTGTTTGTTCCCTATTGAGGCACCAGACGGTGTGCTGGTGTCACCTTTGGTCTGCTGTGCACTACACATGTGCTTGTGAGGTGAGCAGGGGAAGGATTGCTGTATCCTAGGAAAGTGAAAAGCAGAAAAAGCTCAGATCTTCCCTGTGATGGACCCTGAAAAAATCTGTGCTGTGTATTTTTTTGGATGTTTTGCTTGTGAGATGAGAGTCTTCAATGAATGGTTTGAAGACAAAGCAGTTTTAAGTAACTGATTTTGTATCAGTAGTTTGCCAAGTGTTTGGTTTTTTTTTAAAATCTCCTCCAGCTGCTAGGTGAATGGAACCGGTGGGAGAACTATTTTTCAGCTGTGAGAAAACCTTCAAACTTTTTGATATCTACAGGATCTGGTAATGAAAGATCTGTGTAACCTTGCAATGTAGGTGGTTTTCTAGCCACCACCAGCCTCACTGGTCAGGATAACAGTTCAATTCTAGACTAGGAGTACTGTAAACCAGCTCCAGGATAAATGGCATAAGCAGCCAGCTCCTGAAAACCACGACCTTCTCAGAAAGACGCTGAGAAATACAATTTCAGGGATATTCTTTAGACCTCAGGGAAGGATGGGTGCGCTGCATTACAGAATGAATCTTCACTAAGACATGAGGTATGATAGATGAGTACTTAGTACACCATGAACGAGCTCCAAAACATGGGGAAGAACTGTTCAGTGCAAAAAAAGCACACGCAAATTCTGAAATACATTAAACCGTGTGCTAAGATTGATAGACATCAGAGACATTTCCTTAATCTTGTTGGAGAGTTGCTGGAGGGCATCCTCCCTAGTTTACACAGTGGTACTTCCACCTCTAGAAAAGCCAGCCTATTGCCACTGCAGTCACAGTCAAGTTTTAATTACAGGAGCAGGACTGGTAGTGAGAACGGGGTACAAGCAGATAATGAACAAAACAGCCTCAACATTAAGAACAGGGAGTGAAAAATCGTGTCTTCTTCTCAAAGGGGAGGGGGGACACACAAGAAAGTAGTAAGAAAAGAGCCCCAAATGAACCCTGGTAAGTAGAAGCTGCTAATCCCTAAAGCCTCAGAGTAGAGTGCAAAGCCCTGGAAGAAAGAAATTAATAACTTTCAAAGTATGACCTTGAAAATGGAATTAACAGTATTCCTCCCTTTTAAGCCTTCATGATAATAAAGATTTCATCTTCTGAAGCCCTGGCAAGAGAGTCAACAGACTAGAAAAATTACTTCCTGCAGAGGAGCTGGCAAGTGTAAACCCTAAGACCTCTCCAGGCCCCAGGGAGTGAGATGACAGAGAGAGACCTATATGGTGCACATCCCCTTTCCCTTGCGCCTTCTCCGTTCCTTCATTCTTTCTTTCATTCCTCCCTCATTTTTGGTCCTCCTCTTTGCTCAAGAAGCACGTCTCCAGCCTTCACTGTAAGTGGAGTCAGCCTGTCAACAGCATGGAGCCCAGAGCCACTCAGGGTGGAAAGCACTTGGAAAAACAACAGGCCAGCTCTACTTGGTTTGCCATCACTCCTTCCTTCCCATCACAGACAAGTCCTCCTAGCCTGTCCCATGCCTCCTCCTGGCCTCACTTCCATTTAGAAACTCATGGGGGCTGATTGTCCTCTTACACCAGGTTTTACCTCGTGTTCTTTGACAGGGTCCCAGGGGAGGATCCCCCAAAGCAAATAAGAAACCTGTAGCTCTCTGGTGCCCTTTGAAACTTCTCTGTAGGCACTTGTCCATCAGCACTGCAGATATGTCAAGCCCTGGAGTCTTGTTAATGTAAATAAGAGAAAAACTGTCACCCGCTGTCTCTTTTCCTGTCTACGTTTTGGTTTACTCAGAGGATGGTACCCAGGACCCAGCAGAATATTCTAGATTGGCGAATGTGGGTGTGAAATGTGTAGACGGGTGGGTGATTTTTTCCCTCTGGGTATGGACCAGAAATACATCTGCTTTCTGCTTGCATCTCAAGTGACCCTTCTTAAAAGTCTGTATTAGGAATCTTGAAAGGCGTAGGTTCAATTTCTGCTGGCGGTGATCATGTCGCTCACAGCATTTGGAGGCATGCCTCTCTGCTACCAAGAGGACTTGTGGTTTTGCTTTCAAGTCTGACCTAGTTTGCCTGTTCAGCAAGGGTGACATGGCATGGCACAGCCTGTATCCCCCTCTCTTACGGGCCCCTTCAGAGGTGCAGAAGGTGTTGCAAACGGGAGCTGGAGGGAGTGAGGGGAGAGAAGGGGGAATATCTGTGTGGAGGAAGTAGGACAGGCTAGAAACTTTACCACCACTCCCTGCAACCTCGGCTGCTTGCTGCTGTAGTGGGTAGGTGTCTTGCTTTTGATGGGGATGACCAACCAGCAGATCAGATCTGCCCCCCCCCCCCCCCCCACACACACACACAAAGTACGAAGGATACTGCTGCGTAGTGGTTGTGGAGAGACACAAACCGATGGGGATCAGGTTCCGTGCCACAAAAACATGGCCATATTGGGCTGCCTCAGGCAAAAAGTGGCTCAGAGCCACGCAGAGCTGGCACCCTTTCTTTAGCGGGGGCGCTGCTGTGCAGGACCCCGGGGTTTTCCCGCAGGCGTGCCCAGCCACGAACCCCGCCGCGTCCCTGCCCCCCCGTGCTATTCCCTGCCCGCAGGTTTGCCTGGGGATGGGAGGCGGGCCGGATTTTCGGTTTTTTTTCCGGCCTTCGGCTGCCACCTCGCGGGCAAGAGGCGACTTGGCCACAGCGGCGGCTCGCCCGGCTCCCCGCGCTCCCGGGATGCGGCTCCCGCCGCCGGTCTGTGGCCGAAGACGCGCCAAGCGGCCCCAGCAAAGCCCCTGGCCCTGCTGCTGGGCGGCGGCGGGGCGGGGGGGGGGAAGGTTGTGTGTGCCAACCAGGGAGTTTGTGCAGGGCACCCGAGGGGCGAGCGCTGGCCGCCTGCATGCCACAGAGCCGGCAGCGCCCCTTCACACGCCGCTCCTGCTCTCTCTCATACCCGTTTGTTGGCATTTGAGCTGCACCTGGCACCGCATCCATGCCTAAACAGCTCTCTGGGAATCCCCACTTTTTCTCCTGTAGTTCTGGACCAGGCACTGGTACTGACTCCTTGCCTTTGCATTCCTAGTGCTGACTCCCTCCTCCCATAAACAGCATCATTCCCCCATACCTGCCTCTCTCCCGCCATCCCTGCTACCCTGTGCCTGATCTGGGTTTGCTTTCCTCTCTTCATTTCCCCTTCTCCCAGGACCTCTTCTCATTACCTGCATGCTCCTCCATTTCCCCGTCCTCACCCTGGCTGACATTTCTTCCTCTTGCCATCTTCAGTGTCCTGAGCCGCCTGTGCCTATGTTGCCCTTTCAGTGGAAGACCTGGTATCGTTTCCTGTGCTGCAGCCCTGCATTGGTACAAGTGTAAAGCTCATCATATTGCCTCAGTCCATATTACCCCTGCCTTATATCCTCCATCGCAGTGGCCTTTTCCTATGTGTCTGACCTGCTACAGTCTTCCTCCCATATTTATCACCTCCTCAAGCAGCCCCCAACCCTGAATGGGCACTACAGGCTTTGAGAGGCTAACGCTAGCCACGAGGCAGGTCATGTAGAGGGCTACCAAGCAGCATTCTGACCTTGGCCACTGCTGCCAAGGCAGTGTGTTGCAGTGTCTGGTAGCACTATAAATTCAAGGCTTGAAGGCAAGCAGGGAGAAAAAGGGCCCTTTTAATCACAGAATCATAGAATGGTAGGGTTGGAAGGGACCTCTGGAGATCATCTAGTCCAACCCCCCTGCCAGAGCAGGGTCACCTAGAGCAGGCTGCACAGGAACACGTCCAGGTGGGTTTTGAATGTCTCCAGAGTTGGAGACTCCACCACCTCCCTGGGCAGCCTGTTCCAGTGCTCTGTCACCCTCAAAGTAAAGAAGTTCCTCCTCATGTCTAGGTGGAACTTCCTATGTTAAGTTTGTGCCCATTGCCCCTTGTCCTGTCGCTGGGCACCACTGAAAAGAGCCTGGCCCCATCCTCCTGACACCCACCCTTTAAGTATTTATAAGTGTTGATAAGGTCCCCCCTCAGTCATTTTATTCCCCAGACTGAAAAGACACAAATCCCTCAGCCTTTCTTCATAACACAGATGTTCCACTCCCCTAATCGTCTTTGTAGCCCTTTTAATCATCCCACAAAGGTCAGACCTCGGAAGCCTGCTCCCCTCTCGGTGATTTCTGCAGCTAGTCTCATCTCTGGAGGTTGAGCCTGTGCCTCAGAGGATGCACCACTGGAGTCTCAGTTGCTTAGGCCTTGGGGGCATCATAGCAAGCCCTCTCACAACTAAATTGTGCTCCCTTCAGCCACCTGGCTCGCATCCACTGAGAGCTCATTAACAGCTGTGCCCCGGGTTTGGTAGGGAGACTTGCAGCTCTGCGATTCAGGACTTGAGCATTCAGTGGCCACCAACCTCTTGACACCGGCTAGCTTCTTTCTTAGCAGTTTCCTTGACAAAAAGCTCACCTCAGGGAGATCTGAACACACCCCAGATAATTCTTCCCATAGCAAGTGCTTTCCTTAGCCTGCTTCTCTGGCAGTCAGCAGAGGAGACTGCAGAGCAAGGAGTGACTAAGTTTTTAATCTAGCCAGTTCAGGTAGCAATTAGTAATGGGCAGCATGCCAGGCTTTCTCTTAAGCCCAAGGTCTTAAAGTCATTGGAGAACATAACACCCAAACTTAATCTGTGGCTGACATATCACTGTTGGCAGCTGACTGCTACGGTGCTCCTTAGAAGTTGAGGGAGGTTGTGAATATGGAAGGCTTCAGGCAGTCCGGAAATGGCTGGACAAGCTCATGGAAGAAAAAAAATGCATCTGTCAAGGAGTGCAGCTTCCACTGCCTCAGGATGACCATGAAGCACCCCAGGCAGGCCAATATGGTGCCATACCAGCCATGTGCTCCCAGCTAGCCCCCACCCAGCACCTGCAGGGGACAGGACTGAAGGCTAGACAAGACCCTTGGACTAACCCAGTAGAGCTGGGCTTGTCTTGTGGTATGGTCCTCTTGGAGGCAGGCTGTTTTTGAGGAAGAGAGCTTTACAGTCTTGCTGTGGCTTGCTGTGAACGTAAGCAGCACCCTGCTTTTCCCCTCTCCTTCCACCATCTCGCCCAAGCCCCACCACCCTTCTTGCCATGTCTTTTCCTACACACAAACACACACACGCTGTGCTGTGACAGTGGTCCGGGGGGGGGCCTAAATCCTGTGAGGGGCCAAAGCACTGACCAAGTGAGGTGGTCCCAGGAAAGTAATTCAAGATATATGAAGTATGTGGGGGAGCCCTCCCCAGGGGCGTTGAAGGCAGATGGTTTTGTGTAGCTATTTGCACCTAAGGGGCACGCTGCACACGAGCGCGTGCAGCGACTCTTCTGCCTCCTGCTGTGTGCAAGAGTTTGCCTGCAAGAGGGTGAGGGCAGTGGGTGAAATCGCTCAAGTCCCATGTGGGCTAGCTGGCCCTTCCATGTCCCCACCTGAAAGTGTGGAGGTGGTCTCCCAGAAGTGTCAGGAAAAGATCCCTGGATCCTCTCGTGCGAGGCAATAACACGCAGGTGGGCAGGAGCAGCATGGCTCTGTTTTTCCCACGGTTGAATTTAAGGACATGGCTTGGGTTACCCTGCCTTGGGGAGAGGAGTGGGACACGATTTCCTTCAGCCCTGAGAGCTCTAAATCTCAGCCAAAGCTACGTCGTGCCACGACCCCAAGGCAGATCACCCTGGCTGAACGCGTGGCACAGACAAGCCCTCAGAAGCACGGGGCACACTCCTGTGAGGCTGTTGCAGCACGGTTAGTCACCATGTCAGGGGTCCACCTGCATCTGCGCTGGGTATCTAAGTCTCTCACTACTTGAAGCAAGGAAAGGAAGTGCAGTTGTTTTGCCCTTGCCAATTTCCAGTCTGTTCCTTCTTGATTTGATTAATGTGATCCGACTTGGTCAGCCATTTGGGGTCGGGGGTCCCTTAAGGGTTTACTTGTGAAATGCTGCCAGATATTCATATTAACTCATCATCATCAGAAACCCAATTTCCTTCCCCGGCTGCCATGGAAGAAAACCCCCTTCAAAGCTGTTGAGTGGTCATGAACTTTGCAGGGCTGCCAAATTGCAGGGGAGCGATTAGCCCGGGGGATTAGCTTGCGGCGCGGACTCCCAGAGCACAGGATCAAGGTTACGAAAGCGGGAGAGTGGGAGGCGGTGGGAGGGGGGGGGGAAATCTCACTCCTTTGCCAAAGCCCCCGTGCCCGCTTGCCAGGGTCGCTTCTCTGCTTTTGGAGCCAAGGGGGGGACGGGTTTTGCTCAGCGCGGCGGTGGCCGAGCTCCGAGCCGGGGGCCGGGCGCGGCGGCTGGAGCCCGAGCCCGAGCCGAGCCAGGCGGGGGGAGCGCGGCCGGGGGCGGCGCGGGGCTTCGCTGGGGCTCTCCCCGGGATGCTCGATCGAGTGGCGGTGGCGGCGGCTCGGTGGGGCGGGGAGGCGGCCGCCAGGTGGCGGCGGAGACCGCGGCGTGGTCCCTGCTGCCGCGGAACCGGGGTGCGGGGCGGGGGGTACCTGCCTGCGGGTCTCGGGGGTGCGGGGGTGGAGGGCTGTGTGTGTGTGTGGAGGGCTGTGCGTGTGTGTGTACACGCGTGGGGCTGGCGGGGGGGTTGCACACAGGTGCATGGGTGCACCTGTGACACACACACACACACACACACACACACACGAGTATTTTATTTTATTCTAGCATTCTAACTTCTCAAAGTTTTCAGGATTTTATTTTGTGGTTGAACTTCCCACATTTTTATAATGCGTGTGATAGTAAACCTGGTGTATGTGTAACACACAGATATCACACAAGTTTCCCTGTAGCCCCCAGGGTTACGTGCCGGGGCTGCAGCGGCTTTGACCCATAGTGGGTCCCAGGGCTCCAGGTCAGCTTAACTCGCTGCCTGGCACCCACACAGCTACACAGGGGCAAAACACTGCTGGTGTTAGCCTGTGGTGGTGGTGTGCAGATGATCAGGGCTGCACGTGGAGGGCCTTCTGCGACCAGCCCCACCGACTCACTGGCGCATGCAGGGATCTTAGCAGGGAAACAGGAGGACGTATAACTCGCACTATTTTTCAGCCATGGAAACAGGAGTCTTGGCTTGTCAGATACCCTCAAACTTACTCACGCAAGGTCAAGCAGAGCAGAAGCTGGTGTGACCCTCTCCTCTCCCCAGACCTTCATCAAACCATGCCTTGTGTGTCCTCCCTTATACTTGGGTATTGCAGAAGGTCATCTCTTCTTACACCATACCATACTCCTACCCTCCCCAAAGAAACAAACGCCAAGCCATGCACTTACGCATATTAAGGCCACAGTACCCAGGCAAGGCCAAGCGTACCTCTCCCCCTGCTGTGCTAGGTGTGTGTGCATTGTCTACCTCCATAGCTACATACACCTTTGCTCTGGTTGCACATGCACCCTAGAAAAGTGGCAAGGAGGTGGCTGGTTGCCACATGTATGTGCCACATGCGTGTCTGTGTATATGTTAGACAAACAGTATTTTAGCCAAATAGTGAAAATGTGATGGCTGAAAACATTTTGTGGGCAACACACCCTGGCTGGTGTGTTCCTGATTTTTTGCTGGGCCAGAGAAGTCATGTTTTGGGACTTTTTCACTGCCAACATGGCATGCAAATAGTCTCAAACATCCTCCCCCCAGTCATTTGACCATGAAAGATGCTTTCTCTAACACATAGGTCAGGTAAGTGTGGTAGCTAAACTTGAACTTGTTTCTGAGCTCAGAGGGGAAAATGAGTTGCTGTTACCCAAACAAGGAGTGCAAAACCAATGTTGTAGGATTTGTGTGGCAAACTACAAAAAGCCAAGCAGGGAATGATTGAAAAAAGAAGCCATAGATGGAATATAAATTTTCCACACAATTCAGCACCTACTTAATAATTAGAAAATAGAGTTGGGGCACAAACAGCTGATCTAGTAAGCAATGGGCTACATTAGGAAGAAATCACAGAAATTAAAGTGCTACAGAATTTCAGGGGCTCTGGGGACATCTTTCTTGGGTTTGCCGCCTTTTAGTCACCAGCTAGAGTTTAATAGTGACCGTGCTGCTGAGCACGCCTGTGGCACCCGAGCTCCACCCAGCAGAGAGGGGCTCGTCGCCTGGTAGACTCTGTGGGTTGTGAGAGGGGGCAAGTGCTTTTCTGTCCCATGGGGCTCTCTGGAACAAGGGGCTTTTTTTTTTTTTTTTTTGGCGGGGTGTTCCCCCGCCGTTAGAAATAGCTCTTCTTGGGAGTAAGCATGTCTTCTTCCTTCCACAGCAGGATCAGTCCCGACATATAGACTGCTCTCCATCTCCACACTTCAGCATCTTCCTGCACCCTTTCTGCGTAAAACACTGTATATACATACACATGTATGGATATGTGTATGTATATGTGCACGCACATGTACATATACATATTGTGTAGATACATATGTATTTAAACATATGTGTACATACACGTACATGCATGTGTACATATACATGTACATAATATATGTATATAGCTATATGTACGTATACATGAGCATGCATTACAAAACCGTAGCCAGATACACCTCCCTACCCCATTGTAAAGAAAAGGCTGCCAGGGCTTGGTATTGCAGGATGAATTTAAAACAGCATCGCTGCCTTTAAAGCCATCCAGAAAAGGGAACCCGTAAATGAGAGGATGAATGAGAAGATGTCAGGAGTGTTAGCACTTAATATTCCTGGAGCGAGGCTGCGTTATTTGTTGCTGCGGCAGAGCGCTCCTCCCTGCCCCCCCGTGCACACATGCCTGCATGTTCATTTCCCACCCTCATGAAAAATCAACCTCCCGGGCACACCCTGCGCCCTCACCCCATAGGTGTCGTGCCACAGGGCCATAAACACAACAGCGAAGCCTCCCTCCACCCTGATTAAGAAATAAATAATTGCGACGCAGTCCCTGGGAGGGGAGGCGTCCGCTGGTTGGGCCCATGTTTTATTGATCGGACCGCTGTGATGAATCAGCCCCCACGGAGCCGGTGTCTGGCTGCAGACAGGCACTGGCCACCGCGCAGAATTACAACAAGCCCTGCCTGGCATCCTAGGGCCACCGCCAGGAAGGTGGTAGAGTGGGGAGACGCAGGGCTGGTGACCCAGGGGTTGCGCCATGCAAAGGTGTAAGTTGTACCCCAGCAGCTCCCAGTCGGTGGCACCGTGAGGGATGGGATGGGGTCGGCAGACAGGGTTTGAGCCTTCCCATTTGCTTCAGGCCCTGTTTCTCCAGCTTGGGTGTTGCTTAGGGAAAATCCTAGAATCATAGACAGGTTTAGGTTGGAAGGGAACTTAAAGATCATCCCCCTGCCATGGGACAGGGACGCCTCGCACTAGACCAGGTTGCTCAAAGCCACGTGCCGTTGGAGCACGGGGCGGGAGGGGAGGATGCTCAGGAGCCTGCAGTTGGGCTGGATGGAGGCTCACCGAAGTGGGAAGGTGGCTGTGCCCTGCAGCCCCGGCCCCCGGCCGCAGGAGCAGCCCGGGAGCAAAGCGCTGTGTTCCTGTGTTACCCTTGTCTCGCCCAGCCGCGTGTAATCTTGTCCTTTTTTCTCTCCCTTCTCGCACCCTGCAGGACCCGGCACAGGGAGAGTAGACAACGGCTCCATGAGTTTGGCCGTCCCACTGTGGCTGCTGGCAGCGTCCCTGATCTGCCTACTCAGCAAATGTTAATACAAATCAGAATTAAAAATAATAATAATAATAATAATAATAATTAAAAAAAAACCCAACACGACAACAACAACAACAACAACAACACACAAAGCAAAACGCGTTATACAGGAGACAGAGCGAAGAGAGGGGAGAGAGAAAAAAGAGAGGGGAGGGGAGAGAGAGAGAGGACTGTTTCTTTCACAACTTTTGTGTGTTCAGGAGCGAAGAGGGGGGAGAGGAAAAATTACAGCAAAGAAGACTCAGCAACATTTAATCCAAAACCTGACAAGCCGGCTGTCAAGTCACCGACCGTCTAGGAGGCAACACGAAGCAAGGGAGAGAATGGGACACCAGCAAGGATCGTGTCGCCGGAGGATGCTGCAATGCAAACAATCCAACAAAACCCGCAAAGCCAATTGAACAGAAGATCCCTTTTCTTTTCTCTCCTCCTTCCTCTTTTCCATGCTCCCTCACCTTCCTTCCTTCCTCCTCTTTCTTTCTTTTGCGGAAAGAGGTCTTTGCTTCGGTGTCTATAGCCACTTAACTTTTTGGATGCCCTGGGTCATTTTTGTGAGCCGATGCTCAGCCAGCTCATACTTTTGAAAACAAAAAAAAGAAAAAGAAAAGAAAAAGAAAAAAAAAAAAGCCACAAACCAGAGTAAGTCACCTGAAGCTCTCTGCACACTGGTGTCCTGTGAAGAACCCCTTCCCCTCTTCACCCTGCGCTCCTGTGCGCCCAGCCCTTGCTAAACCCCTTCTTTTCTGTCCCCTCTTCCATGCATCATCACACTCGCTGGCCTGCACTAAAGCTGTGTCAAACTCTACTGAAAACATACTTTTCTTTTTCTTTTTTTAATTCTCTTCCTCTCCCACCTCAGTGCGACCAGGTGTCTTTCTCCCGTGTATGCCTGTGTGCGTGCGTGCATGCGTGTATGCGCGGCTCTCGCTCCGTCTTCTCTCTCTTTCTTTCTCGTGTTCTCTCTAAGCATGCAAAAGGAACAGTCCATGTGTACATATGCTCATCCTGCTGTAGATAATGTCCTGCCTTCTAAGTGTGAGACAAGACGCTGAGAGATCACTCAGGCAGAGAAGAGGGGTGAGGAGAGAGGGGCAGCTGCAACACAGGTTCCCGTGGTGTCCCCTCACCGCCGTCCTCACTCAGGCTTTTCGACTCCTGGCCACCTTGCCTGCAAGAGGCAGTCTGCACCCTTGTTTAGCCTTTTTTTCTCTCTCACCTGCAACCAGTCTGGCTCTCAGCCTTCAAGTACCAGCACAGCAGCCCCTGCTATGCATGAGTGCTTCACACGCACGTGGGGGTCTGCACGCGTGTGCATTTGTCCAAATAAGCAGAAGAAACCAGGCCTGGCCTGCAGCGCTATGGAGCACAGAGGGGAAGGGGAGGCCGGGCCGGTGGGATGGGAGTGATGAGACCTTGGGCATCGCTGAGCAGCCATTCCCATAGATATAGTGTGCGCGCAGGAACCATGCCTCAACGTGAAAACCACAATCTGGTCATCCCTAACCGTTTTTGGTAGTCATGCAAAAATAGAGCCAATACTCTTTTTTGTTGTTCTTACTGTCCTCCCTGTTATAAAAGGAAACGTATGCTGTGTAAGGGTCAGTGCGCGCATGCACGCGTGTGTGTGTGTGTGTGTGTATTGTACACTATTGCTGCTACAAAGCTCACTTTACAAACTCCACACTTGAAACAAATCGGGTAGAAAATGTCCAAGACGTGTGAATGTAAGAAGCAAAACAAATGTCAGGTCCAAAATCCTGGGCTTACAAAGAAGGAGCTTAAAGTGGTGCAGCAAAGAACTAGGCAGCATAATTCCCCCTTGCTCCTCTCTTTTCTCATCTGAAGGGTGCTGGCCTTGCCGGGGAGGGCTATCGCTTGCCATCGCCCTTCCCATGGCAGAATCACGTGGAAAGGTGCCAACAGGAGACGTTGCAGTGGCTCCTGAGAGAGGAGAAGGAGAAGGAGAGAACGGTCTGTGAGAAACGGGGTTAAGAAAACACTGGGTGGTGGCTGGAAATTGCCGCACCACCAACAGGTCTGCTGCGGGGGACAGAGCGGGCAGTGGGAGAGGGGAGGCCAGCAGTCCTACGCTCCGGTGGCTGCAGTGCGTGTGTGCAGGCAGGGGCCGGGGGGGGGAGAAGACTCCTGTGTTACCCGGCCAGCCACGAGCCCTAGCATCCGTAGCAGCAACGATGATAGAAGACAGGGTTTATCAGGTAACCACTTGGTTTTGTTGTGGGGAGGGATGTGCAGGGGGGAACTCGAGTTAGCCCACAGAAGTTGAGTAACCATCCCATGGCAGTACAGCGTTTCACGGGTGCTTGGCACCCCTGAGCTTTCAAGCACCAGCGAGCTTGCTTTTTTTCTCTCTGCCGTGCGACTGGGTGCAGCGGCAGCACCCTTGCTCGCACCCTCTTGAAGGCGAGGGGGGGAGCCAGCTTGGCCTTGCCGCCCTGCGGTGTGCGGGAGGGGATACCCACCGGGTGGTCCCCTGCTGGGAAGGAGAGCGGGAATTGCTGTCCGTGAGCCCCTCTCCATCTTTGCACGGCCGGGGCATGCTCGGCCGAGGCCTCTCGCTGCCGCTCGGCACGGCGCTTTCACCTTGCACTGCGGCACTGCCGGCGCTGGCCTCCTCGCTGCTGAGCTCAGCTGTTTTGGGCAGCGGCAGGCAGGCAATTAAGCAGGCGGTCCAGGGCTCCTCCAAGACAGGCAGCCAGAACGAGAAAGGAAATATTGAAGAGAGACACGAGAGGCTGAAGTTTGGGTGGTGGCAGACCTGCTGTAGGTCTGCTGTGGGTTTGGGTGGTGGTAAATTATGCTCCCCCTGCTCCTCCAGGCCCCAAAGCCATACCATGGGGGTGTTTGTGCCTTGGTGCAAGATGGGGGAGCTGGGCAACAGGTGCTTGAAATCTGCCCAAGGCATCCAGGGACGGCTCCTCCCTTCCGAGACAGGACAGTCATTGATGGGACTTGTGCATCTGCTTTGGAGACTGGCGTATTGTGGCCCAGGAAAAAAAAATAAAATGCCCCGTATCCTTCAGAGGATTCAGACACCCCATTTCTTGTGCCTACCTCTCAGGAGGGTCGTGTCATTTGGTGTCTCAGTAATAACTCCAGATTTCCTGCTGCAGGAGGGCTCCTCATCCCCCTGGCACAGCTGCGAGCTGATGCTGGTCCCAGAAGCCAGGGCTGGGAGCTACACCCTCTCCAGCACACTGGCAAGAGGGAAGACACTACATGGCTGGCATTTCTCATTCTCGGGGCTGTACCTAACGCCTGGATTTTATCGTCACAGGCTTGTTGCAAGAAGTTGGGCAGCCTGCAGTGACTTGCTATCACAGGCTGTTCCTAAGGGCTGGGTCAAGCCCACCCTTTTCTGTAGGTTGAGGCTTCTCTTTGATGTCAGCCTGGTTGCTATTGTAAGGTCTCTCCTGCGTGTTGTCCTCTGCATGTGTTTTTGTCGCTGTGGGGTCACTTCTGGGCACTGGGTTCACACACGTCAGAGCCCTGTGGTGTGGTGGTGGTCACAAGTCCCGGCACCTTGTTGTCTCTCATCTTCTGTGGTTTGAAGGAGTTTTGAGGGGATATTTTTTTTAGGTGTAAAGGCACAGAGGCTTACGGTTAAAGGGAAAAATATTACTAAAAACAGGACACCCGTTTTTTGAAGCCATCTGCCTATTGGCTAGAAAAAACAGCCACAACCCAGGTGCTGGGAACTGGTCTTGCCTGCAGGACCTGGCCATATCTGTGCCTCTGTCGCCTGGCTGTGAAACAGGGTTAAAGACAGTTATTTGCAGACGTGTCTGAGCAAGCCACAAACACCAAGTATGGCTGTTACCTGCAGCAGCGCTGGGAGCCCCACTCCTGGCAATGGCTGTTCCTGGCAGGGCTGGGGGAGTCGTGGGTAGGCCAGAGCTTGATTTACTCCGAGAAGCTAATCCTGTGAGCTGCCGCGTGCATCACGGGATGCTGTGAACATCCCTCTGTTTCTCCTGAACTCGAGCAGGGCTCACTCAAAGCATCTGTCGAGAGGAGAGCCCCAGGTGAGCATAGGAAACACAGGCAAGGTCAAACGCTTTTCCCCATTCTCTTTCTCCCCTCCGCCCTTTGACAGAGATGTTGCAAAGGGTTTTCTCATGTCTCAGGCCCTTTTCTCTGAAGCTGCTTCTCCTCCTCACCTCTACTCCACGTTCATGTTGCTATCTTCCCTATCTCCTCTGAAAAAGCTGCGCTCTTGTTTCCTGCTGCCTCTTAGCTGGTTGGGGACTGGGGGAGAAGGGAGTTTGGAATGGGACACCAGTTCCTTGAGCTTGTCAGTGTAATTGTGTTTGATTGATGGAGATTTAACATTTAGTGTTATAAAAAGAAATGAACAAAATGGAAAAAAAAAAAAAAGAAAAAAGAAAAAAATTGTATTTCTTCTACTGGTTTGTAAATATTACAAGAGTTACATGAGATGTCTGGTAATGTCCAAGCAGAGGAACAAAGACTTAGATTTAATATATGGCCCCATACCTGCTAGCAGATTTCTAACCCTTTTCAGATGACCGAGAGGAGGGGTGAAGGCAAGTCTTTCTGAAAGGAACTGGACAGGGGGGAATGCAGCCACCCCGAGCCACATGAACTCCATGCATGACTGTAGCATGTTGCTTGGAGCGTGTGTCTGGCCAGATGGAAAACGAAGCAGACGCCGGTCTCTGAATGGCTGGGAAGGGCAATGTGGGACGCTCCAGCGACCCCTGTATCTTGGCAGTTGTGTTCATTTTCGTTCGTTTGCAGCCCCGCTGCTCGTGGGTGTGTTGCTCAGTGATGCACTCCCCTCCTCCCCACCTTCCTGCTTTCTTCACCAGTGAAGTTGTGTCGCCCCATGCTAGCACCAAGTGCATGTTAACGTGCCATTCATGAAGATTTCATTGGTGACATGCATTGTGTCGAGAGTTAGTCTTCGTCTGCACACCTTTCTCATGCCACTGACTGTTCACCGCTTGGGCAGATCTCTCGTGTACTGCTGCTTGCCCCACTTTTGGTCAAAGTATATCCAAGCCCCACCAGCTCTTCTTAGCTCCAGGTGCATTGAGACCATGCCCCCAGGCCACCTGTCTGAGCAACCCCATTTTGAAAGTCCAAGCTCATGGCATGGACAAAGTTGCCGCCAATAGCCATATGGTCTCCAGGCTGAGTGGAAGCTGCATATCTGGAAGGAATTTGGGGGAGCAACAGTGAGTCCTGGTGATTCAAGAAGATTTGTGGAAGAGGATCTGGGAAGTTGGAGGAGCTACTTTAGAGTCCTTCACAGTCCTGCTACCATGTGATGTTTCAGCTTAATCTTTGTGCAGTGCTTTACCACTTCGCCCCTCCCCAGTGAGGGAATCTGTGGGCACAGGGAAACAGCTCTTCTCCTCCCAACCCCTCTCACACGTCTGCTTCCTCTCCTCCAAGCACACTGGCGTGCAGCCCAAATCATCATGGTGCTTGATGTGATGTAGCAACTGAAACCGAGGATGGCTAACCAAGACAGTCCTACAGAGGAGATGCTAGGGGGTGAGCAGTTTTTTTCTCTCTCTCTCTCTTCTGATGGTGCACAGTCTCACTGCTTCTCTGACTCGAGTACATAAAACTTCTTGAGTTGGGCATGCCAGGAGCAAACTGTCTCATGGAAAGAGCAGAACCTCAAGCAGGGAACTGATGGAGAAACTGGATGGTAATTTTCAAGATGTGATGTCGGTGGAAAAGGGTAGGGATGAGTGCTGTCCATCGTCCATGCACAAAACTCCCAGGTTCACCAGCGAGGAGACCATGGCCTCTCAATGCTACTCTTAGAGTGGCTTCATTTCCACTGGGATGCCCAGAAGATTTTTTTTTTTAACTGCATGACTCCTGCTGACTAAGACCTGTGTCACACCATTAAAACCTCTTTCTCTTTTCCTTCTTGTAACTTGCTGGAACAATGTTCAGGCAGCTCCTACAGGCCCCCTCAATTTTACTTGATGGTTGGCTCCCATTAGGGCAATATGAGGTGTTTGCTTGTTGATTCACTCACCATACTAGGAAAGCAGAAGTCAGCTTGGTGATGATACGTTGGTGCAGTCCTCTGTATCTCTGTGGCTTGGGGCAAAGAGTGTGAAACAAGGAGACCAGCCAAGACAGAGCTTGGGAAAGAGGAGCAGCTCTCCTAATTATCCCAGACAGGTGGCAAGCAAAGGGTCCTTCAGTTATTGCAGGCTGAGGTTAGCTGGTGCTACAGCAACTCAGCCTGCCCTGCAAGCCTTGTAGAAGTGTTCAGGCAGCAGAGGAGGAAGGGGCTGTGCAAGTCAGGAGGACATGACTGCAGCATGGGTGGGGGGGCTGCCTGCACAGCAGGGCTCCTTGGGAAGCACGGCTGGGGAAGGGGCAGAGATCTTACCCAAGAAGGGCTGTTCCCAGGTAGGGCAGGACCTTCCTTCACTGCCTGTGCTCCCAGTGCATCAGGTGCTCACCTCCCACCTGCCCTGGGACATGCACACCACGCTGCGATGGGCCTCGGTGAGCGATGCAGTGTGAGACAGCAGTGGCTCCAACTGTGCCCCAGGAAGAAGCATGTGGATGTTTCTGCACGTAACATATGGGCCATGGATGGAGATAAGGAGCAAGACCACCTAGGAGCCAGCTAGTGAGGAGAGCACCTCCCAGGTGGGGCTGTCCTTCTCTGAAACTGTGACGTTTGGTCCCCATTTTGGCCACGTGCAGGCACACACACACCCCCCTGCAACCTCTGCCGCACACATGCTACAGTGGTCCTCATGGCTACCAAACAGGTGCTCTCCTTTCCCACGCCCTCCATCACACACGCAGCCAGACACGCACTCCTCCACTTGCTCCTCGCGGTGGCTCCATCTGCCCGCACAGCTACGTGGTGACCTCCTGAGGAGACCAGGAGAAAGCGCGTGTGTGCCTGCACCGTAGGTGCGGGAGTACACACGTGTGCCAGGAAAGGGAGGAGGGGGCAAAGACCAGGAACCTGCCCCCACGGTGCCACCGTCACCTCCCAAAACCTTTCAACTTTCCCAGCTGGAGCCAAGTTTCATCCTCTAGACCTTGAGAACGAAGGCCAGTCCCTTCTTCTTGCTACACGGTGGGGTGGTTAGAACTCTCCTCATTAACAGTGTTATATACATATAAATATATATATATATCTATATCTTTATATATATTTTTCCCCAGCACTGTAGACATGAGCTGAACTTCTCTTTATCGAAACGAGAAAACGGCCATTTTATTTTTTGCCATTGGTTTGTTTTTGGAACTAGCTCTGTGAAAGAAAATTTTAAAAGCGCAAGTGTGTGTGTAAAAGAACCAATCAAAAAAACAAAATAACCCAACAAATGAATGAACAAAGCCCAGTGATGGAAAAAAGAGAAGCTTTTTATTTTTTCTTTTCTCAATGTATTTAACTTCTGTTATCTCGTTTCTGTTTCTTTACATGTATGAATGCTCTGCTCTTCTGTGATCTTAAAAAAAAATACAAAAAAATACAAAAATTAAATAAACGTGAAAAGGAGGTAATGTTTCTTCATTTCCCCTCCCTTCCTTGCATACCCTGGCTTGTCTCCTCTCTGATCATGTCTTGTGATGACTTCCCAGCCCACCCGGGGGACACGGGCCAGGCTGCTCCTTCCCTTACCTTCCTTGGTGAGGCAAGTTGGTGCAGGGCTGCCAGCAGGGCAGGGGCAAGTGGCTCGCGGCTGAGGGTGCCGGGTCACCCCTAGCAGACTGGCCCCTGGGGTGCAGTGCCTGGGGGTGAAGGCAGCAGGCTGGCTGTAAATAGGCGTGAATTGGGGCGGCCAGGAGGAGAGGAGGGGTGCCAAGGCTGTCCACAGCTGGGTGGCATGGGCGATACTGCAGTGCCCAGCCCTGAGGCCAGCGCTTGCCTCAGCTCTTGCAAATAATCACATTTTTTTAAATGAAATAGCATAATTGTATGTGTGCAGGTACGGGTCCGGATCAGGGTTGCCTTCCCAGGAAGGGAAGAGGGAAGAAGCAGATGGAAGGGATGGGCTGGGGCTGAGCAGCACAGGCGAGCACAGGAGAGGAGCACCAAAAGGCAGAGCACGATGGTGGAGACGGAGGAGGAGGGCAGTGGGGAAGGAGGCAGGAAATTCTGGCCAAGAAAACAGAACAGGACACAGCACTGGCGAGGCCAGGTTTTATGTTGAGGAGGGAGCGGGGAGACAGGGGAAGGGAGAAGGCCTGGGGCTTGGAGTGAGAGCAGCCGGGACAAGGGGGAGTGGGGCAGGAGTCGTCCCACTGGCACAAGCAGGCATGAAAAGAACAGGTTAGAAGGAGAGCAGAAGAGAGGGAGCGGGCAGCAGAATAGCCAGGGCAGGTTTGCAGGAAAACACAGCCAAACGGGTGAAGAAACCAATAAGCGGGATCCAGGGAGTGTGGTGAAAGGAGAAAGCAGCACCTGGGATATCTCAGCATGAGGGATGGAGACCCAGGACATCTACAACCAAATCGTTCCAATGGCGGGATATGTCCAGCACACAAGTACCACCTGGTTGTCACAGCCTTGTGACACCCTCCTTGTCCCGGTGGGAGAACCTGTATTTCCTGGCGGGCCCTTGGGGACACAGGTAAATGTGCCACTGCACAAGGCAGCGGTGGGGCTGGGGTCCAGGCCCTGGTTGTGTGTCAGTGGGGCTGGGACAGCGTGGGTCGGAACAGCGTGTGGATGCACCTGGGGAAAGGCAACCCCAACACTGGAGCAGCAGCAGGAGGCTGCATGTGGCCGGGCTCAGCGGGCAGCATGGTACAGCCTGGCTGCAGCGCTGCGAGGTGGTCTCGTCCTCACACCCTGCTGGAGAGCGGAAAAAACCAGGGCTTCTTACTTCTTGGTCTGCCATGCCCAGCATCGGTGTGGTGCCTTCGCTGCCTCTGCTTCACATTCCACCTTCTCCTCTGCTGCCCATTTTCGGTTCGCTGGGGCAGAGACTCGAGACCTACGTAAAAAACAGGTGTATGTTCCATCAAAACGTTTATCTAATTTTGTTTCTGGAACATAACACATAGGACAATGAAATCCTGGTTTTCAATAGTGCACAGACTTGTTTCTTAAATTGCATGAAATTAAAAAAGCAGCTCAGCACAAGCGGCGTGCTAAGCAGAGGTACATCAGTGAGCACTAGGCGTAAGCAGGACCGTGAACATGAACCTGGCTAGTGCTTACCACACCTTTGTTGTTCGAGAGCGAGAAGAAGCGATGGATTATGAAGTGTCCTCCATCACCATCATTCTCCCCTGTGGTGCTGGGAGAGCCGGGGGGTTGCGGGGCGGGGGGGGCACAGGCAGAGCTGGTGGGGGGAGCCCCGGGCTGAGGTATCAGTGTGCTGTACGGATATGAAGGTCAGTACTGTGCTTTACTGGCCTGTCGCTGGGGTGGAAACAAGTCCCGCTTCTGGTGCTGTAAATGGATGTCACCAGGGCTCCACCTCGATGTCTGCTCTGAACGCACCTGGAAAAGCCGTCTGTGCCTTTTCGCCTCCACCACCTTAAAGCTGAGAGAAAAAAGAAGACAAGCAAACCCCTGGCAAGCACAACCTTTCTTTTCATTAACATTTTAAATGGTTATTTTTAATGGTACATTTAACTAACACTAACTTATCCATGGGAAGAGAATTTGGCTGTTAACACTGGCATCTGCTTAACAAACTGAAGCTCTGCATTTGGTGAGGCGTGAGCATAACACCAATAGTATTACTTGCTAACAGCAGACTCATTAGCATTAATTGCTGCGTTTACTACCACAAAGAGCTTTCTGTATCTGTAACAGCAGTTATTAGATGTACCCCATTCTCATTGGAAAAGGTACATAGGAAATTATTAGCAGTGATGCAGACCTATGGGTAAATGAGGATCTAAATTCTTGGCACTTACCATAACCCAAAATTTCCAGAAGAGTGAGAAAAGCGATGAGACATTCTGAGGACTCTCTTCTTCATCTTTCGTCACTGGAGAACTATGTTCAAACACGGCTAAATTGCAATTGGAAATGAGTTTAAGGGTTATGGTGCTCAAAGGCCATAGGAAAATATGTGTCCATAAAAATATCTTGCAATTCAGCCAAGACTGGCTTTTGCTATCCAAAGCAGGCGTTGTCAGAATGGGCAAAGAGCTGGGTTTAGAGAGATAAACTGCAATGGATGTTTGATCAGGTTTGCCACGACTATGCCCTGGTTGGCACGATTAAGATTGACAGACCTTGTCGCTTGTGCCCATCAGCAGCTGGAATCCCAACGCAGCTTATTTGTCTTAGACAATCCATATTTTGATGCTTGGGAAGTGAAATAGGGTTGGTTTGTTCTTTTTTTCAGAAGATTTCTCAAAATGTGACGCTTCAGGCTGTGTCATAAATGTCACAATTTATCACAAAATCCAGACCCAAGCATCCCAGAAGCGTGGGGGCATCTTTGAGTGGCTGTGACATGGGATACCTATGAGAGCTGGAAATTGCAGTGACTTGCTTCCAGAGAGAGAGAATGATAGAATCATAGAATGTGTTGGGTTGGAAGGGACCTTTAAAGGTCATCTAGTCCAACCCCCCTGCAGTAAGCAGGGACATCTTGAACTAGATCAGATTGCTCAGAGCCTCAGATAGCTGTACCTCGCACCTTGTTACTGGTCTGTCATCTGTGTTATGAACCCTGTCCACACGTGGCAGGTGTGGTGTCTGTAAAAACCTGAGAAAACGTGGAGATTATGATCTTTACCCAATGCTTTCTGATGATTGATACTTTCATGGTATATGGTTTGTAGAATATTTATTACTTCTTCAAAAGTGCTGCCTTTCCAGTTTGTCTTTAAAATGGTGCAATGACCAGGAAGTTAGAGGAATGAACGTTTGAACCATTTTTCACAGAGAGGAAGGTTCTAATTGAAATGCAGAATAGAGCAGTCATACTTTCCAATAAACTTGGTCATAAATCTCATTTCGGGTCTTTTGAAATATTACAACTAAAATGCAAAACACTAAGCAGGAATAACTCTACTCTGCCAGATGAGAGCTGCGCTAAAATTGTCATAGGGCTGGAGGGCAACGAGGCACCCTTTAGGCTTGGTTTGGAAATCACACCTCTGCATTGATCTGCTCTCGCTCTTTCCTTGGGTGCTGATTTTTTAACCAGCTCTGTGCCTTCGACTTGAGGGTTGCAGTCCCCTGATGCCTGTGGTGACAGGCTGCAGTGCTAGCATTGGGAGAGTTTGTGGAAGTCATTGGTAGAAGTGGAGAGTCCCACCTTCTTCTGCCAGATCAACACATGGATCTGGGTTTTCCACCTCCTGGAGCCCAGCCTCCAAGACTGCATCTTTAGCTTGCAACCCGTTTTGCAACCCAGTCCTCCCAACTGGATAAAACACTCCCAGGCCTGAGCCCCCTCGAGGATACCGCCCAGACAGAGGACCCTCTGGGGATGCACAAGGCATTTGACATGAGGGCAGGAATCTAGCAGAGCTCCGGTCCCTCACAGTGCACCTGGCTCCCAGTCCTGGCCCTGCATTCAGCCCTATGTGATCACACATAGCTCCAATAGTCGTGCAGGCTTGTTCCCTGTAGATACCTGAATTAAGCTGGGTTTTATTTTTGCCCTATTGTTCTGTTGGGTTTCCTTCCCAGCGCTGAAGCCATGCACTTTGTCTAGCATCAACATTTTCATGGGGAATAATGGTCCAGTCCCCAGCGCAGGCAAGTGTCAAGAGTCGGGATCAAAAGATGCATGCTGTTATGAGAGAAGTGATTTTGCTTTCAGGCCGAGGGATATGGCAGCACAGAAAGCAAGTATCTTGCACCAAAGAGTGTGCAGGGGTACTCCTTGCCACCCATCCCCCAGACAAGTGAACGCGTGGCAAGTAAGCAAGCTGAAACAACCACAGGGAGAAGCTCTGACTCCAGCTGGGCTTCCCCCATCCCCTCCCACCCAGACATATAGAATCATAGAATCATAGAATGTGTTGGGCTGGAAGGGACCTTTAAAGGTCACCTAGTCCAACCCCCCTGCAGTAAGCAGGGACATCTTGAACTGGATCAGGTTGCTCAGAGCCTCATCCAGCCTGGCCTTGAATGTCTCCAGGGATGGGGCTTCCACCACCTCTCTGGGCAACCTGTGCCAGTGTCTCACCACCCTCATTGTAAAGAACTTCTTCCTAATGTCTACTCTAAACCTACCCTGCTCTAGTTTAAAACCATTGCCCCTCGTCCTATCACTACATGCCCTTGCAAACAGCCCCTCCCCAGCTTTCTTATGGGCCCCCTTCAGGTACTGGAAGGCCGCTATAAGGTCTCCCTGGAGCCTTCTCTTCTTCAGGCTGAACAACCCCAACTCTCTCCATGCCATCTCCAAATCCTCGTTCTCTCAGTGTCATGCACGGGCGGAGGAACCACCAGGGATCCTGGCAGAGAAGCAGGAGGTCCTCCTTGAGACTGATGGTGGGAGCCGTGCCTCCAGCTGGCTGACTGGCAGCCAGAACCCCTCCATTGCTGCCCAGCAGGCAGCACGTGAAGGGCTCCTAGAGGTGCCCAAGCCTGCAGCAAGTAACAGCAAAAGCCAGGTCACACAAGGAGGCAGCCGGGTCTCTGGATATAACGTTGACACAACCATCATTACTGGAGGACCTCTGCCTCAGGGACATACTGCTCACTTAAAGTGGCTTCAGTTGTCACAAGTCATGGAAAACACAGGCACTGTGCATTTGGCCAGAGCACCCATGAGCTGATGGTGAGCTTGAGATAAGACTATGCATCCTCTCTGCAATGTGGTTTGGGAAGCCTCCGCAAATAAAAGCTGTCATGCCTGCCTGTGGGTCCATCACACATTTGTAGAGTGGCCTGAAAAGTTCTCCAGCCGTGGGGAACCTCTCCCAGCTCATCTCACTGGATGCAAACTTTACAGGTTTGCTTAGCAGAGCCAAGAGAACACCCTTCCCAACACCAGTGCTTGTGTGTTGGTTGCCTGTCTTGTGAGGGAAGGGGTGGGCTCACCATACCTTTCCATGACAGGTACTGTACCCAGCCTGAGGTCTTCCTTCCACCACACAGCCATGCACGCTTTCAGCATAGCCTCCTGCCACTGACCAAAGCGCTTCTCCACGACACAGAAACTAAGATGCCCAGACGTTCATTGCTGAAGGCAGCTGCTAGTGACAGCCCCTGCTGCACCTCTGGTACCCCAACACGGCATCCAGCCTCTCACTGTGGCTGAGGCAGTGCAGGGAGCAGTGCTGCTGCTTCCATCCACACCACACGGTGGGGATGAACACAGCGCCATGCTTGAGAAGGAAGCTACTCTTGCTGGTAGTGGTGCATTGCTCTTCCACAAGGTTTTGCTGGGGTGGCGGTTGGCACAGGAGAGCTGCTGACAGGCATCAGGGCAAGCCTCCCACACTGCGGGATGGGGCTCCAGCTGACACGGCCCTGGTACCCGTCAGTATAAGCCGTACTGTATGCTCTGTGAGCAGGACAGAAATGTGATCATACGCCCGAACGCAGACAGGCCTTTTACTGCCAAGCGATCTGGCAGCAAGTGGCTGTGAGAGGGATGGGTGTGCAACCATGGCCTCGGGCTGCTGTCTCCTTGAGGATGATGTAAGGGGGCATCTCTCTAGGGACCTGCACCTCTTGGTGTGCTTGGGGACCTGAGGGCTGGGGAGAAGACGTGAGTATTTGTGCTGCTGGAAGCAGAGAAGGATTTACTTCCTGGGGGGCCACAACTGAGCGCCTCTCTGTAAGGAGCCAGCAGCTGAGAGCCATCTCCTGCCTCCAAGCAAACCCTGAATCAGCAGGAGGGCAAGGACCACAGGCTCAGAGGGCATTTGCAATGCTGTCCAAAGCCTTCCTGCTCTGCTCGTTACCCCCATTAGCTAATTGGAATGGAAATAAGGAAAAAGACCAAACATCTCAGGTGGTGGAGGGATGGGCCATCCTGAGGCAGCCAGATCCGACTAACAGGAGCCAGTTGCAACTGAGTGATGGCAGAGTTAACAAACCAAGAGGCACTAAGGAGGGTGACTGAAGAAAAGGAAAAGACAATGGAGGCACTTTGCGCTTCTAATGATGGCTGCCATGCGGCAAATGAGGGAAAATTAGCACCAGACAGACAAATGGAAACTCATTTCAAGAGGCACTGAATGAGACAAAATTGTGATGAGAAGCTCAGGAGATTAACTCGGTAGCAATGAAACTTTATCTCCCAAGGAATCCAGTGCTCCTGCACACTCCCGTGCTTGCTGTCTGTACTCTCAGAGCTCTCCCTCCCTGCCCTTTAGTGATCCCCCTCGCTCTTACATAGATACTAGAGCTGAGAAAACATTCATTCAGAGCAGCAGGGTGAATTTGCTTCGATGCTATCCTCCCTCCCACCTTTTTAAATTCGTATCTGCAACAAACAGTTGCTGTCTGCAGCGAAGGTGAACAGCAGTGCGAAGTCAACACTACTCCGGTGGCCAAAAGCTGACCTCGTGCTCAGCTTCACGCAACAGCCTGAGAAACTGGGATGGCCTGATCACAGTTAGGGTCAGGGAGGTTTTGCCTTGTGGCACAAGGACTGGCTGTGTAAGATGGTTTTTGCTTGTATACCAAGGGGAATAGCTCCCTTCCTCGGCCGGTTGGACAATTTCACTTAATGAATTGCTGAACCCTGTCCCTGTCCATCTCCGAAACACTGGCAATGCCATTGTGGTCTCCTGCTCTGTCTCTGTGACATGTGGTTGTTTTTTTAGCTTTGTACACTCTTGCCCTAAGAGACATAAGCTCGCCAAGGGTGGAAAGAGGTGCGTGTCATGGGGAGGGAGCCTGTGCACCACTCTGTGCATCCTTCTGCACCTGGTGCACACTCCAGGGTCACCTGTGACCGAGGAACAAGGCTTGAGAGCCAGGCCTGGGTCTATGTGCTCAGACAGTCAAAGCAATACAGTAATTTAGGGAGTGGGGAAGCCTACAGTGTGGGACTCTGCTGGGACTCTTGCTGTGGTAGCAGTTTCGGTACAATGCTTACAAATAGTAGGGTTTCATACCAGAGATATAGACCAGTCCCTGCCTGAAGTCCTTATTGACACCTCCTGAGCCACCTGTGCCAGACCTGACTCATTGCACCGGCTTTCACCTCACTTCAAAAGGATGGCACCGGCGTGGTGTGAGAGGTTACTCGGTGGCGAATCAGGTGCGAGTGGGGTTTGGTTTTTTTCCGTATATGCTCATTCTCAGTGCCTGTGGATAACCCCAAGACAAACAGCACGATGACACTATTTGTGCCCATCCAACTGCACTGTTACCTGAAAAGATTACTGTGTACTTCCTGTTCTAGGCACAGACACCTCCTTTAAGGGCCAGATACCCGCGTGGTGAAAATCAGCATCGATTTACTGACACCAACGAGTCTGCTGTGCTGGCTAGTGAGCTCCTCTCTTATGGCTGAGTTATTATTATATGTAGAACCTATCAAACAGGAGAGATTCACTCATGTCATATAGTGATTGGACTCTGCTTGACAGATGCCACAGAGGGAAAGGACAGGTATAATGTGTGGCATCTACTCTGGAGCCTTGAAGCCATGCTGTTCCATAATGGCAATCTTGCCCTAGGAATTTAATTTACTGGACAGCCCGTTGAGCTGAGCTGCCCGTCGTACAGCAGAGGCAGCCCTTGGGAAGGGCTTCCCGGGTTGTGCCTGCTTTGTGCACACCCTGTGCCTGCAACAGGACCCCCGACGCTGGGCTCAGTGGTCCCTCTGATGCTGATCGCATATCTACATCCCTCCAGTGCCGGCAAATGGCACTGTGGCAAACCGTGGGCAAACCTGTCAGAGGCACGGGCAGTGGGACCCTGCTGAGCGTGGTGGCAGGTACCAGGCTGCCCTAATAATTTCCTTGTAATGAGAAAATTAGCTAAAATCGAATCCAGTCTCGAGATATTTTATGAACAGATGAAAGAAGCGTGGCTACATAGGGAAGTGTTTCATGGCTGCTCAACTCCCTCATTCTCTACTCTAATTCTCTTTTTTCTCCGTTACTCAAATCTCCTTTCCACCTTTATTGGTGTTAGGTAGTTAGTCTTGCAGGGTTAGTGTTTGTCTCTTCCGTTTCTGTTCCTAGTGCATGATTTCGTTGAGCAAGCACGAGCCATTTGGCCCACATTGATTATTTATGAAGGTGGAAACCTTTTATCTCAGCTGCTTAGTAACTTAACAGTGGTGTAGAAAGAGGCTGTCTAGAAGTAGGCGCACGTCTTGCGGGAGCTGGGAGACAGGGAAGGAGACAGAGGTGCTGCAGTATCCGATAGGAAGGGAGTAGAGAAGGGAGACAAATCAGGCTGAACTCACTGTAAAGGGTGATTTATCTATCATGCCGCCAGAAAGCAGGGGTAAAATGATACCCTTGGGATTTGATAGCGCTTTGCATTCACCTTGCAGAGGTGCTAAGAAAATATCAGTAAATAATGAGGCCCGTTATTATAATTTCCAAACGGAAGGGACGAAATTTTCAGGAGTGAGGGCAATGAGAACATTGCACCTCTGCTTGTGATGGGCTGGAAGCTCGTCCCTCACCGTGCGCAGGCAGATGCTCCGCAGTTGCCTGGGTGCCGGCTGCACAGCCTGACTCTGCGAGCGAGGGCAGAGCCGAAGAGAACAAAGGATTTCCAGCTCAAGCCAGGCTTTAGTGGGAGAGGCGTTGCAACCCTCCGGTGAGACCGCATACCGTGATTTTTGCAAAACCAGGCAAGTCACGCACTTGTAATGGGTCACTGGGACCTGGTCAGGTGGAAACAGAAAATGAGTTTCCCTCCCTAGCCCCCGCCCTTTCCTAGCCCAGCCTTTTGTAGTTTCTCTCTTTTCGTTGCTTATCTGCTCAAATTGCCCTCTACTAGTCCAGAAGATGGGAAAAGAAACACAGCTGACCAAGTGTTCACAAAGAGATGTGCAGAGGGACACCCATATGAAATAACGCACCATTGAGAGGATACGTTCCCAGGATCCAACACACAAATACAAGGCTGGCAGCCTGGAAAGGTATTGTCTCTTTCCCTTACACAAAAGTACACAGGAAGGCAAATCCATTGTATGTTGAAAACCACTCTAGAGCAAAAAAAAAAATAGATCAACGCTAAAGGACAGGAGCTGAACTCTTTTATGAATGGAGATGCTATTAGAGTCTGCTGCAAACAGGATAATGGAATACCAGCTCAAATGTCACTTTGCTATTACTACTAAATCAGAATCCCACACAGAGTTTAATATAGTTCTCCTAAAAATTTCTTGTCGTTTCTGCTCTTCCCTTCATCCAGCGACAGCTGAACCTGTCAGATTCCAATCTGTCCCACGGCTTATGAAAAAAATGTTTCATGGAAAAAATATTTTATGGGAACATAAATTTAAATGCTGCTCCAGCATCAGTGCCTTTCAGACAGAAAATGTTACAGGAGCTGCCTCTGAGGTGACCAGCCAGAATACAGTACGGTTAATTGTGAGGAAAGAAGGAGGGCAGGCTGTCCCCTCCTTCATCTGCATGTCGTCAGGATGTGCCATGACATTCTCCAGTGGGACAAAAACGGGCCAAGGGCAGGGCGCATCTGGGAGGCATCTGCAGTCAGCCAAGGAAGTACATGCATGCACCATGGGTCTTGAGCTTGGTTTAGCAAAGGATGAATCCCAAGGATCTCCCTCATCGTTTAGAAGTATGGCTTGCTCCACTACAAGCAGGCCAGCGGGGATAGCTGCTGAGGAGGCTGATGTCTCAGTGGCAGGCACGCAGTACCTCTACCCCAGGGTGAGCTGTCAGAGCCAGCTGAGAGAGGAGAAGGTACAACTCTCGGGGTCCCTCTCAGCTGAGACAATACCCAAGTGCACGCACCACGAGCGGGTTCTGCTTTTCCACCAGCCGCCGAGCTGAGGCTTTCCGTGAGACTTGCTGAACAAAAGGCAAATCTAATTTTCCCCTCCAGCAGTCTCAACAGCAGCAGAGAGCAGGGCTGGTCTGTTTTGAGCAGCACAGGGATGTTTGGCTGGGGCTGCCGTGCAGGCTGCATGGCTCTCCGGCTTCCCCGTCTCCGAAACTTGCAGCGCTACCGGGGTGCTGCCACCCCTGACTCCCCTCTTCCCCGGCTCGGTGCAAGGGGTGCACCCCCAGTCACCGATCCAGCTGTGCTTTGCCTTCCTTATGCCAAGGCCTCCTAAAATCCTCGTTCTCTTCCTTTATCACACCAGCTACCATGTCACCACATGGCAAAGGCTGCGTGGTTCAGGTGGCCGTCGCTGTACTGCCAGTTCAATGACAGTGGTATTTAAACCTGGATATTACTAAAAGCTTAAGGGGTGGCTGACAGCGCTTGTGTGCAAGCGGAGGCCCGTGCCCATGTGCAGTGCACAGCTCAGCTGGCGCAGAGCGGCTACTGACGAGCAGCCGAGTGAGCTAAAAAGGTGTTTCTAGCTTAAAATTTGATTTTATGAGCTTAAGAAAGATGAATTAAAATAAAGCCTTAGCGTACACGTGTAGAGTTTTCCATGACTCCTGCAGGCTTATTCAGAGCCGCAAGGACGGGAAGTGGTATTTGGGGAAAGACAGAGGTAGGCAGCGCTCTGCACGCGTATGTGATCTCCCGAGGCATTTCACTTAGCGGAGCATTCACCTACAGAGGCAGTCCCGAGAAGCCTTTTCCCTGCTGGGTGTTTTGCTTACAGAGGCGTTCCCCAGAGATCATCCCTGGAGACGCTTTTACCCTTAGAAGACAGCTGCCTTAGTGGCATGTATTTTTAACAAGGCTTAAAGGTATGTTTTATTCCCATCCTCTTCCCTCCAGAATAAATACTTCAGAGCAGGGTAGTTATTGATCTGATCTGCACGGGATCCCGGGAGACGGGCTCTGCGGTGCGCTCTGCCGCGGCCGCTTCCCGCGCCCCTGGGCAAGTGGCAGAGCCCTGCTCCACAAACCAGGCAGGAGGCCTCACAAAAATGTTTTGAGGGTCTAAGCCTTCACCGCCCTGTGTTGTCATCATCAGCCTTCGCATGGGGCTCCAGGGGTTGCGAAGATAATGTTAGAGTACTGACAGCTCCTGGGTACAGCGTGACAGAGATACTGTGGCACTACGGCTGGCAGAGTTCTGGGGTCAGGAGGCATCGCCAGCGATGTGAGACAGTCCTTTAGTCTTGGCATTGCTAAGGCCCAAATTCGAACGGCTAGAGCTGGTGGCCAGCCATTTGGGCACCCAGACATTGCTGGAGCATCTTATTTACTTGTGATGGCAATCAACAGCCAAGTGCCTGTGTGAGCGATGGCCTGTTCATACAAAGGGTCTTGAATAGCTAACAAATTGGGACGTGGAAGATTTGGAAAAATGGTTTCTGGCCATTTTAGAATTTTCCTGTATGAACAGAGAGGAAAAGTCACACCTCCTGTGTGTAATCATGCTTGGGTGGAGAAGTGAACCTGTGTTTGTGAGCTTTCCCCCTTGCTTCAGATCAAAATTGTGTGGTTTGATCACATCTCTGCTTCAGGGCACACCTGACACCAGGATTTGTACTTTAAAAGAAGGGAGACTTCCTGCCATGTGATGGCAGGCAATGTAGAGACAGAAAGGGGTTCCCTGGTTCTGTGCTCTGTGGTCCTCCAAGCTCCACAAGAAAGCAATAAACTAGAGAAGTGTGACCTTAATGGCCTTAAATGCTTCCAGTCTGTGTAATATTGTGGTAGGATCATCACGTGGGTTTTGCTAGTGCAATGCCACAGGGGAGGAAATGAGGACAGCTACAGTTGCGTGAAGAGTCCAAACCTTGTCAGGCTAAACAGAGGCAGATGGTAACTACAGAGCGGTGAGGGGGAGCCTGAATCTTTCTTCCATCTGTGCTTTGTACCCCTGTGAAATCACCTGAGAAGTTACACGAGGGCTTGTTTGCTGTGGGGCTGATAGAAAGTGCACTGAGAGAAAGTGAAGTCATGACCACAACCTTTGCAGATGCCCACAGCCTCAGTCCAGAAGATCCTTCAGAAAAGTTCTGATGAGCTCTGGTGCTCCTTCTTAGAGGAGATACACTTTGCTACCTAAGAGAGTGACTTCTTTTCTTACCTCGGCACTGAGTTTTCTGACTGCCTCAGCCAAACCAAGTGGTTTTTTGGTTCTTTTCCAAGTGGCTATCTGCTGAGCACCTGTATGTGTCAGGGTGCGACCTGGGGAAAGAAAAACTTCGTAGGTTCATACTTCTTGGTACTTAGATTCTTGATTTGTGCCTTTTCTACAAGAGAGAGTTAATTGCCAGACTATGGACCTGGCATGTTTAAACCTCTGATCTGGGTTGTTTAAAAAACTGGGATAATTCATGTCTCTATCCTGCGTGGGCGGAGTGACACAAAAAGGTATAGATAGCCAAGTCTCGCCCTGAGATGTTCTCCGTGCCTGCTCGTGCACTGCCACCGCTTTACAAAGTTTTCTCTCCCTGCCTGAAAATAAATAAATAACCAGACAACCCAACAGCTCCGATATAAGGGCTTGAGCTCTTAATCACGAGCAGCGTTTGGCAGCAGGGTAAAAGCATGCAGACTCATTCATAGAGATGCTGCGTGGAGCTGCTGTGGAAGAGCCTGTGGGCGTATGATGAATACTTAGTAATTAAGCTGATTCTGGGCACGTTGATTATCATTTCAGGGAGTCGTGGAACATCCTGCAAATACTTACATAAACATCTGATTCCCAGGGCACACGCGCACGCGTGTGTGTGTGTGTGTCTGTATGGGAGGGAAGGGGAAGCAGCCTGACAAGTGTTTTGAGAGTAAGTAAAATAGGTGCTGTTGCATCTGTGACTGTGTTCTGGTGTTTAATCCAGCAGGGAGGAACCACAGGAATTTGTACATTTATAATGCCGCTTTCTGTCTCTGTCAACCAGAGTGAACAACTTGTTAGTGTGAAGATTTTGCTCTTCTGGTTTGTGCAAGTACTAATGCAGAGCAAAGCCACGCGGACTTGGGAGCCCCTTGCTGAGCACCTCTTGGCCTTTTTGCTGTGATAGCACTGGTGCAGGAAAAATCTGTTTCCTCAGGGCACTATCCACGTCCTACTGTAGTCTGTGGAGTCCTTGATAAAAACTTACTTAGGACTTTAAGCTGCAAGTGTTAGGAGTGTAACTGCTGCAAAAGAGGTCTGAATCTGGAGCAGAGATTTGCACCACTCCCCACCACCAAATTCTCAGAGACATTTGGTTCTGGGACTTTGGTGGGGACATATCAGTTAGTTAGACTATTAGAGCCTCTGTTTAGTACCTAACAGGTTTGGAAGATGTCAAACTGGAGAGACAGAAAGCAAGAAAATGGAAATGAGTATACCTGAGAAGGATCTATATCATGGTGGGATGCGCCACAAGACCAGTTGTTCTTATTTTGTGCAAGGTGGGGATGATGCAGATGATGCTCTGAGATCCCACCTGGCCCTGATCTTTTGGGACATTTCATATAGCAGACTGCAATGGCACTATTTATTACACCCTTTCTCCGCACTTCCCAGCAGGCTCCTTGCCGTGCTGGGTACTGCAGGCAGGGCGTCCAAAATCCAACACGCTTCTGCACTGTCTCATCCAAGCCCTGGACCTTACCTGTATCCTAGCACAGCGTTAGTGCTGAGGCAAGGAGGAAACTAATTGCCTCCAGGCATTTTTTGTCAGCCTGTGCGATTCTCACAGAGCTCCTGGCCTTGCAGATTATGAAGACGGGCAGGGAGGCAGACGTGGGGTGTACGCGTGTGACAGGGGTAGCAGGGGCAGCAACTCCAGATAGCGCACTCTGCTTAATTGGCTTCCTTCCTTTCCTGCTGTATTAATGACCTCCCTGTGTGTGCTGCCCAGGGCTCATTTCGAGTCATTTTGCAGGCCTGGTGAGAGGGACGGGGAGTGGATCACTTCCCAGCAGCCCCTGGTCAGAGCCACAGGTCCCTTTATCTGTCTCCCCGGCTCCACAGAAGCGTATTTCCCACCCAGTCCCTCTTCGATGCTCTCTAATGGAGGAGGAGGTGAGCATGAAATGGACTGCTAAAACCTATGAATATTTCAGAGGAAAAAGTCAAGGGACTCCATTAAATCCTCTTCAGTCTCTGCAAATGGAGCTGGGGGGCGGGTGCTCTGGTTAATGAGAAACTCCAGCGGCATTCAGGCGATGTCAGGAATGCGCCCGGCAACTTCCAGGCTGGTATGACCGCTTGATGCTTTCCAAAGCCTCCCCCTTGCGCTGTCCCCATAGAGCCACCCAGCACTGCTGCCATCCTCTCCTTCCCCAGACAAGCCCAAAAAACTCTGCCGTCAGCCATGTCTTCTGCTGCTGCAGCCTACCCCTGCATCCCTACCCGATATTCACCACCCAGCTTACCCCAGTTGTCGTCAGGGGCACTTCTTCCCACTGACACACTCATAGCATGCCAGACACCCCCTGAGCTGCCCAGCAGCCCTTTGGCTGGCTTTTAACCCAGTGCCCTCCTATAGCAGCCCACCACCTACCAGCACACTGTTTACCAGCATCCCTCACTTGCCAGCTCACTTGCCATCTTCCCCCAGCCCCTTACCAAGCCCCCATCCTCATCACAGCCTCCTCAAGATGGCTTTTACTCTTCCCTGTCAGCAAACAGCTCGAGCAGCGGCGGCAGCTTTCAGAGCAACAGCCAGACAGAGCCTGACAGCCCCATATGTTTCGGCAGAGACAGTTCCTCCCTCTAATGGGCCCAGAGGAGCGCGGCTTTCAAAGGATTCAGCATGGAAGTGACAGGCTGGAAAGCCTTATTAATGGGCTCTCCATCGGCGAGGGGCTGGGATGCAGACACTGCCAACAGCCCGGTGGTGCGGCAGAGCCAGCCCTCCCCAGCCACCAGCCTTCACGGCGGCGAGCGAGCCTTCCTCACCCTCCCCTCGGATATGAGACAGGGTGGTGATGCCCCCAGCGTCTTCAGCTTTTTCCTAGGGACCAGTGAGCATGTGAAGTCTCTCAAGTCTATGCCCCCTACACTGCACTCTGCTCTTCCAGCCCCAACTCCCAACCATGCCCCGTCTGGCACCAGGCTTGGCTGTCATGAGTGGAGAGGAGCCTGGGGGCAGCAACCCATGGCTGTAGGTCTCCTGTCTCTTTGCTACTGAGAAGCGGTGGGGTCAGGAAGCCGAAGTGTCATTGCTCAGAAAATGCTCACTTCTTTGCCGGGTGCTGGCCTTCAACCAGGAATTGTCTTTTGGTCTTCAGGTGGCTTCTAGAGAGGGTGACCCATCATCACACACAGGGCTGGTCCTCGTGGGTTTCTTCTCCATGGGTTCCAGGAACATTGGTCCCCCACATCCAAAGCCACCGGTGTCTCCCCTGTTAGACACCAGAACCCCTTAGGCCACCATTAAATCTGGCAGTTTCTTAGCTTTTGCTGTGTTGCTCACTCAGGTCTGCCTCAAAATGAAAGAGACTCAAGAAGGAAAGCCTCAGGTCCTGGGCAAACACAAGAAAGAAGTCTCTGCCCCACAGCACCCACAGTGACATCGTCCCTGCACGTAAAAATGAGCTGCTGCACAGGCAGGAGTTGAATGAGGCTAATCAAAACTGAAAACACGGACTGACCGTGTGGATAAATGGCCAAGGACGGGCGCACCCAGTGTAGAGAGGGAAAATTGAACCTTCTCCGTTAGACCTCTCCTCCAATGAGAGAAAATGTTTTTACCTCTCTGGGTCAGGGTCCTGAGGATGGCCACAAAACCCTTCAGAAGATGACTGAAAAAAAAGTCTAATCATGGGCTCAGTAGAGAGACCTCACCCGCAGTTTTTGGTTCACCCCAATTAACCCTTCCTTGTTATCCAGCCGGAGATGACCTGTACCACCTTTCCTCTCTCCCACCACAGATAATGAGTCTTTCTCTCTCTCTAGCATCCACCCTTTGCTCCCAAAGTGCTAATTACATTTTACTCATAACTTGCTTAATCAACTACAATAATTAAATTAAGTACGAAGCAGTGCCTTTCTACCTGTACCCAGCTTGTAGTTTGGGTTGTAGGCTGGTGCATTTATAGAGACTGAAGTACCCCAAGCCTGTTTCTGCAGCTATGGCCCCCTCTGCAAACCCTGCCTCTCAGCCACAGAGTCAGCACTGCTCCTCTGAGAGAAATGGACTTTTACTTCCTTGCCTCTCTTATTATTCATATTCACCGTTCCGTGCCAAGCTGCATGAAAATTATTTCCCCTTTAATGAACAAAAGTGGCCCTACATGGAGAAAAATAGTTTCATTTTTAATAAACAAAAGTGATCCTAGGTACAGAAGCGCGTAATTTCCTTTGTCTGGCTTTTTCTGCTCATCTTCAGAGGGCAGCAGCCCCTGTCAGTCTGGATGCCAGCTCCGCATACAATGGTAAAACAGGGCAAAGCGTAGCAGATTAGGAGATGGTTAAGTGTCTATTACAGGGTGCTTCGTGCTGCCTGGTGGGTAAAGGATAGCAGACTTTTAGAAATTTGAGTGATAGTATGAGAAACACCGGTCTTTCGCTGGTGACCCTCATAGAGCAATGAAGGTGTCAAGTCTGCCTTGAAGCTGTTGGCGTTGTCAAAAACCAGGCAAACCTGAAGCTCCTGTTGCTGTTTCCCCGAGGAGAGGAGGCTTTTCCCAGCCCACTGTGGGTTAAGCTGGGGGACCACCATGAGAATGGGAAACACATCACGCACTGACGTCTCAGAGAAGCTGGGGAAAGGCTGTTGGTGCAGCCTATGAATGCAATCAGTGATCTGAAGGGGGTTCACTTGGGCAGAGAGGAGATGGGGGACGAACACCCAAGGCGAGTCGCGGATCATCTTGTACGATTCAGGCAGAAAGTTTATTTCCAGCTCACAGTGGCAAGAGCGCGACACTGGAAATCACACACAACGAGCTTTGTGTGCCTGGTTAGAAAGCCTCTGGGGGAGATTTACGTTGGGCTGAGTGTTTCAGCTGACACACGTGCCATGGGACAACGGTTCAGCCCCCTGCCCCCCTCCCCTCCTCCTGCTGTGTACAAGACAAAAGAGTGCAAGGCAGCCTTGCTACCCCACCATAACCATTTACTTGGAGGGAGGCCCTTGGATGCCCCTTTACAGCTGTTTTGCCCCAGTGAAGCAAAGCCAATCTGCCAGGGTCGAGCCCTGCAATCTAGCGATGTGGCTAATTGAAACCACTTGATTTTGAATGCTAAATATTTGTTTGCACACAAGCTGGAGACCACGCCTTTTTTGGAGAAGCCACGGGGCAACTGATGATTACATGCAAGAATACAGACATCTAATTGTGTCATTTTCATTTGTAAATTGGCACTTTGTCCAGAACCCATGTGAGGTGCCGAGGTCTGCTCTGTTTCCCAGGCAGCTCCTTGGAGCCTCATCAGGAATTTTCCTGGGCCCTTGCTAAGCCAGCTGCTGTATTTTAGAGATGAGTTGCAAGTGATTTCTAAATAGTGGTTGCAAAGCTTCCTGGGATGAATAGATGTGATAAAAATGCTTGATTTCAGCTCTGCTCTTGAGCTGCTGACAGATACAGCACAGCATTAAGTCAGCAGCCGAGCGCAGCTTGGGCAGCAATTGCTGCTCTGTTCATATTTCATTGCACTTGGCACAAAGCCGATACTGAGGGGAGAACTTGGTGGGACTTCTTAGGTGCTGAAATATATATTCCTGTCTCAAAAACTTCTGGAGTGAACTACCGAAGCTTTAAACCCAATGAGGAATTTGATACCTTTAGATACGCTTGCACAAGGTGGCCTAATTGTCTAAAAAAAATTATTCCATTTTGTACTCACTTTTCTTTAAACATGCTGAGTGCTTTACTGAATGGTGACCCACATCACCATTTCTACACCCAAGCAGATTTCCTTACTCGCAACATCCCAGGCCCGGCATCTTGCCATGGGCGTTTTGCTGGTACGTGGTGCCGAAGCACAACTTTCCTCTGTTCCCCCTGGTTTCAGGCAGTCTCTAGACAGCCACACACTAGCCTTTCCTGGGTCAAGAGCATCTGCAGCGATGTCTGTTTCTTATTATGTAAATACCTAGTTCTTATGCACAGGGAGACCACGTTTTGCATCAGGCCTGTGTCTTCTACCTCAATAGATACTTAACAATGGTAAAAACATACCAGATCTTTTACTTCACCCTTTCATTTTAACGCAGCTTTTTGCCCAGACAGAATAAGTAGAAAGTATTTCTTTCCACAGGAATAGGACTTGACTGAGAAGGTCAAGGGAGAGTAGAATGAGATTTTTCATAAAAGCACTGAAATCCCACACAAGGGAAAAACTTCTATTCTAGGAGCAAATAATTGCACACAACTACACGTAGCTATAAGTGAGAGACTTTATTTGAACCAATTTTTCAAATACAGACATCTGTATTATTCTCACTTCTCGGGAATGTTTTCTGCTCATTTTTGAAGCTTGCAACCTTAGGACAATATTCAGGACATATGTGTACATTAGATCTCTGCAGATGGACACATTCATAATGCACAAGTACAATGAGTGAGAGACTCTTTCCAGATCCTCACACAAGAGCACCGGAAATGGGCCGCTCTAATCGTCAAATTCTGCTCTTATTAGCCTCCAGACACGTCACAGTTCTTGATACTCTCTAGGCTGTAGCCGCCTTCTTCAGGCCCTGATTTACTACTGTGTTACTTCAGCTGTATGCCAGTGTAACTCCTCAAAATAGGGCTTAGGTGATGCACAGGGATGTGTTTCATTCATTGGGAACAGGCATGAGCAGAAAAACCAAGCTGTTGGATGAACGGTTCACCTAGGATTTTCTTTTGTGAGAGTAGTCTAGGTCTCAGGCTGGGATTTTTTTTTTGGGGAAGTGACCAGTGGTTCTGGATGTGTAATACATGAAACTTGATGTTCAGAGGATACAGGGGACCTGTGGATTGGGCCCCAGCAAGGCGTCTCTTAAGTTGGGCACTCCAGACGTGAGCCACTGGGGTCACTAGCCTGTTCTACAAAATCTCAGCCTTCACCTCTTCTTCCAAGTATTGCTCAACAGAGGAATGTAGTAATAAAGCATTGTAGGCAAGAATGCAGGCTCGCACATGACCTGAGATCAACACCCTGAAAAATGGATAGAGGGTAGAGCTTTCAGGACCACCTAAATGGCTCATGATCTTCAGTCCCATTTGGAAAATGACCGGAGGATTTTAGGTCCCAGGTCCCAGATTCGCTGCAGAGAGGAGTTTCGACATCCTTCAGCATTTGGGCCTTAGGAGCTTACATCTCTTTGAAAGCCAGTGAAATGTGTGCTCTCAAGTGCCCACATCACTTAGGTTATTCTGAAAACTGTACCCTATATACATACGGGTAGATAAGGGGCAGACTTTCACAGGCACAAGTGGCAGTTAGACATGTAACTCCCATTGATTTTTTTTTCCCCCTCGGGGACCTGGAAAATCCCCCCCCGAGGAGTTGAATCCTCCTCTCGCATTATTTTCACACCAGATTAACACCACTGGTTCCAGTGGAGCGACTCCTGAGTTACCCCGGTGTGAGCGAGAGGAGAACCAGTCCTGAGGTGCTCTAAATATCCAGTGAAAGTGCTAATGTGGCAATGCGGAAAAGCAGGGAATCTGAGCACAGGCCTGGAAGAGGACCACCACCACCACCCCCGCATCACTGAGCTGCAGGTGACCACCGAACAGACTTCTTAGCCAAGAGCGGCCACAGAAACATTCATTCAGACCCTTCCCTCCACCTCCACAAACCACAGCTGCTCTCTTTCCTTCCTAAGACACCTATGACAAACACCAGACCTTCAGTACAAAAAGCCTCACGTGCTAGTTTGCCATTCGGAGAGCTGAGGAAAAAAGAAATATCTCCCGCGGGGAGTTTGGTATGAACTCCCTCTTTCTTTTTTTCTTCTTTCCTTTCTTTCTAAAACCCTCTCCTCCGGTCATGGCCATTTCTTTCGTTTAGAGTGACATGCTCCCCAAGCGATGGTGTTTACATTCTCACCATAGGTGAGCTCCTTCTAGCTAAGGCCTCTCACAGGGCTGCATTAGGGTTTGGGGTTGGAAAATACCAGGTCTGAAGGGATCTCAGCAGTATGCCCTTCCCCCTCCCTTTGGAATGTGGCTCACGGTGGAGCTTCTTGGCTGATGCAACTATGGCAAGGGTTGTGGGTTTTTATACGCTATCAAGGCAGACAGTCTGTGGATGCCACAAGCGTTGCAATGCAGACCAAATTCATGTGAATGATCTACTGCATTGATGGGGGGTGTTAGGTTGGGATGTTTTATACTTTTCCAAGGCTTAGTCTAGATGAGGTGAAATGTCAAGAGCTGGCCTACAGCTGGTACAAGCATTCAGTATAGATGTGGATCACTAGCATATCTTTCTACAGAGGCATGGAAAAAGCCCCTATTGGACTCTGAATTTCCACAGCACTTTACGTGAGGTCAGGCAGCATCTTCCCAGAGTGAGTCATTCTGACAAGCCCTTCCTGCTCCATACATAAAGTAACAACCACAAACACCTCCAGGCAAATCCTCTTCAGGGAGAGAGGATTAGATATATACTCCCTGGGGAATTCGTGTTGGTTGTTGCATCAGGAAAAGCTTCAACTACTCTGCTGGGTACTCTTTGCTCCACTCTTTCCTTCTGGGACCTCCTGCCTCTTGTGCTGCTCTCAGCTCACTTGATATCCTGCTAGAAAAATTGTTCCTCAAATACCCCTGTTCTCCTTCCAGCTTCCGTCCCATGCTACATCCTTTATACTGTTTCCTTTCAGCCTTTTACAATCTGGCTGAAGAGGCAACTCAAGGAAATCCAAATGCTTTTCTCTGCTCTCTTCCTGTACCCTGAAGACAGCCCAGCTTCCTATACAAATCTTGTGTATTACACATTAAACCACTGCCTGCTGAAGGCAGGGTTTGTCTGTGTGCTCTCTCTCACGCTCTCTTTGCCCTGACTCTCTGGCAGGATCAGGACACGGTACAATAAGAAAGATAGGGGGGTGCTTGGTTACAGCTAGTAATTTTAAACTGGAACCAAGGGAGAGGAATTACTATCTAAATTATTTAGGTTTGCAGTTGGTAACCACATACCCCGTTCTCTTTGTGGGGGGAAAAACCCAAAACACAAAACGCAACCCTTTGTTCTCTAAGCAACATGGCAAAGTATGTTCTTAAGAACGGTGACAAAACACGCGCGATGCCCCAACCATCAGCCAAGGGGGAGGCAACATGCGAAATGCAAAGATAAAACATCCCCAGGGAGAGAAAAATGTTTCTGTTTTTTGAGGAGGGAGGAAGGCCTATGTCCAGGAAGGCATGAGAGGCAGTTTTCTTTTCCTTATAAAGTTAAAAACAGTAATAGTAAAGTGGAGGTAAGATGAAAAGTTGGGGGTCTGAAGTCAAAAAAGCAGGGAGGCCACACAGCCTTTGCAGAAACAGGCAAGACAGTCCTTAAGAAAACTCTTTTAAATGGTCATGACAGAAGATAAGGCTAAACAAAAACCGTGCTCTCTCCTTCCTACCTCCTCCCAAACACCTCTCCCAGAAATCCTGGGAGCTGAACCTCAGTTCTCTCGACTCAGTGCTAGAGACACGGGGCATCTGCAACGTCCGAGCTGGGCTGAGCACCTCATGTGCTACGAACAGCAAACATACTCTATGCCTCTCCTCCCTACGCCTCGGCCCCCGTGTCCATCAGAGCGCTCTCCCTCCCCAAACACCAGCCACCCCCCTGCCGCTTCCGCGGCAGAAACGGGCAGGGTGGTGAGACCTGACATACGGTCCAAGCAATGCCTGATGTCCGCGCTACATTTGCTGAATTGAGGTCAGGCTGGAAGGTGTCTCAGGGTTTACCACCCATCATGACATGGGAATATTAGCATATATATCGTTTATGAAGTATGACACAATACCTATCTGTCAGTCAGCCCATCCTTCTACCTATTTAGTCTGTCTAATCTACTTTAGCTAGCTACGTTTCACTATCTCTATCAATCATCTATTGCTCCATATTATCTAATTTCTTCCTGTCTCTCTCTCATCTTTTTCACTCTAATCTTTCTTACTCTAGCTATACTCCCCTCTCTCTCCCTATCATCCATCTATCCACTCGAAAATCTTTCCCTCCCTCATCTCTCTAATCCCTGTTTTTAAAAATCTCTGTCCAATCTCTCTCCCACTCTCTCTTTCCCTCTCTTTTTTAAAATCCTCCCACTCTCTCTCTCTCTTATTTCTACCCAACACCAGGAAGCACATGGAAATGAATCCTGATGCCTTTTGATGGCACTTCCAGTGAGCGGTCCACGTTCAAACCGATCATCTCTGAGGAGACACCGTTCATCTTTTCTCCCTATTTCCAACAAAGAGATGGAGGAGAACAAAGGAGTAGGGCAGCCCTCTGAAGGCTGTGGGGCTGCTACTCCCAGCATCAGCCACCAAGGGACGGTGAGGCTGTCAGCAGACCCATCTTTTTGGTCTTACTGCCGTGAGGCCAATTTAATCATGGCCCTGCAGCATCGTACAGCAATCCTGCAGAGTACCCTGGCTGTCACTGCCAATACGTCCAGGAAACCACGCACAGACTGGTGGGGAAGCACATGATAATAATCAGGGGCAGTGAAAGAGCAATAACTGGGCTTTTATGAAAGCCCACTTATTACTGAATACGTTTGGACTGTTCACTCTTGCAGCTCATAAACAGAACGGCAGACCCTCACAGCCATTCAACCTCAGGGCCAGGCAGCTGCCAGTCCTCCACCGGGACAGGCCGGGTTTACGGGCGCGCAGTTGGCACACACCAGGGAACATCCCACACCCCGTGGAAAGTGTCAGTGGAGACTGACAAGGTGGTGCTCTGCCTGTGGCACCAAGCCTGCGCCAGGCTTTTAACTGGCCGTGGGGGAAGGCCATAAACAACAGCTAAAAGCCTTGGCCCTCATTAGAGCTGGGTGAACCAACCCGGGTTCCACCAGGGAGCAGGAATGAGGTATTTCTCAAACTGCTCTCAACTGGCTCTGATGCTACCAGACCTTGTCCTCCCTACGTACCTATTTACTCAATGCATTGGCCAAATTTATTTTGCCAAACAACATTTTGGAGGGCCACGCTATGTTACTCAAGAAATTCTCCAACCCCAGCCTGGTGGGGCGAGCATCACCCTGCTGCTGGGGGGAGCTCAGGCCCCAGGACCCTGTCCCCTCATGGCCTCCAGTGGGGCCCTCAGCAGGAGTCAGACCTTCAGCGTGGACCAAAGCTAGTCCCTCTGCTGGGACCCACAGGGCTGCCCAGGGTTATCCCTCCAAGGTCACCATGCTTCTCCAAATCAGGGCCTAGAGGTCTCCTAGAGGGCTGCTTATTTTGTTCTTTCCTAAAACAGACTTTGCTACTTTCATTATTTATGTTAGTTGGTGCTAATGCCTCATTCAAAATCCAAGCCTGCTTCCCTTAAAAATCCCCTCATCAGTGCCAGGGAGTGTGGTTGGTCACTGACCGGTGGCCGAGGAGCACAGTGGGGCCACGCAAGAAGTGGCCCACCATTTGGCTGGCAGCCCAGCAGGATGTACGGCAGCATAGAAATGCGACACGGTGGTATTAATGATCATTATTCTCATTTATTATAATTATTGTTCAGTTTGAAAAAGGAGCCTGGAGCCAAGCATTACGCTAATTGGCACATTTTTTTTGTTGTTGATCTAGTTCTGAAAACAAACTGGGGTTTAGTATGATTTTTCATTCATTTGTTTGTTGGGTTTGGTCTTTTTTTTTTTTTTTCTTTCGTTCATTCCATCACATTGAAAAAGGAAGAAAAGGAATTTCTTTTTTTTCCTCTTTTGTTTTAACTCACTCGGTAAGTCTGGACTCCTCGGATGAACGTAACATTGCACACACACACACTTGGAGAAGAGAGAGAGGAGAGAGAGAGAGAGAGAGAGCGCTCGCGGTGGGCAGACAGACACACGCACGCGCCAGGTCAAAGAACTCTGATACAGTGCAAGAATTTTCCCAAAATGATTGGATCATCATTACCAAAAAACTCGCCATAACAACACCAAGAAACAAAGAAATGTTTAAGCCACACTGTTTGACTGGGATTTTTCCTGCTTTTTTTTTTTTTTTCTTTAAATGTTTGCCACACAGAGAGAAAAAGGGTTTAAGTGGGATTGGGAGAGGGACAGACAGGCTCACAGATGTGAGCAGGAAGGGGGGAGATTGAGATTGGGATGGGAAGGAAGGATAGAAGATAGGGGGAGGGAGGGAGGGGCAACGGGGAGTCATTTCTTAATGTTCAGGCATTTTCTTGGTCCGCCTTGCTCTCTTCTTCTTTCATCTCTTCCTGCTGGGCACTTTCAGTAGGTTTGGTTTCTTCTACAGCATCTAGTGGGGAAAGAGATGGTCCAGGGTTAGTCAGCCATGATCTAGAGCATCCTGCATGTGCACACAGCGATCGCATGATGGACTGCATGGCTTTAGGCTTCTCTCTCCCCAAAGTGACCCAGGTCTCAAAGTCCCTGGCATTTCTGCAGCATGGAAAGAATGTGCCAGGGTTCGGCCCAAGTGTGCAGCTCTCACAAAACACCTCCGGCCCTGCCAGAAAGCATGTGCAACTGGAAGGAACCACCTAGCTCGCTGCTGATGGGGCAGGCAACCACCATTCATTTCATCAGATGCATTGATTAGGCTCTTGGTTTACCAGCTAGATCACACACCCTTTTACTGAACCCACTGACTGCGACAGCCACTGTTGAATTGTTGCCCCCTAATTACTGCTACACATCCTCCCAGCCGAGACTTAAAGAAGTCATGATGAGAAAAGTCTACACGCACTTGAAGCTTGCAAGACCCAAAGGGAAAAACTTTATAACCTGTAACTCAGACTTCTCTTACACTGAACAGAGATCTAGAGAAATGGGAGCCTTCATGTAGGAGGCTGTCATGTCTCCCGTTTTCTGGGCTCTCCCGGGGGAGAGCTGCCCCGGGGGGAAGCAATGAGTGTAACTGGGGGCTGGGTCTGCCTGACAATCAGACACCTTGTTCTGGCACATTGTTCATTGAGAAGTTAAAATGAACGCTAGGAGCAATCCCACAACAATGAACTAGACAGGGATCAGAACCAAGGGGAAGGCAGAGGCAGCTGGGAGGGACAAGGCAAATGAAAGGAGCACCCCTCAAGCTGGAGTGATCTTGCTGTTGGGTTCATCCAGCCCAAGATATCATGCCCCCTTCATTGCAGCAGGACAGATTTATTTGTCTCCAAGTTCCTGCTGATCAGCTCTCATCACCTTTAGATACAGGTACACAAACATGTCCTGGGCCTCTTTCAGAAACCCCACTAAAGTCTATGCATCATGTGGATTGCTTCTTACAGGAGAAGGTGATGGTTCACCCAGGGCTGTAAGGTAGACTAATGCACAAGGGTCTTAGTGCACTGCAGTGGCTGGTCGGCTGCATCGTCTCCCCATTCTTCACTGACTCCCCCTCCCACACAGACCATGGAGAGGCCAAGCAAGCAGCACCACTCCAGACTTGGGATAAAGAACAGGGAAAAGAAAAAAATACTGAAGGGCTGGGTGGTGTGGGACAGACCACAAGATTGGTATGTCACATACCTCAGTGCTGGCACTCAATATACCTCCGTAGCATCACTGTATCTCTGATGGTCATTCAGAGAGGACTGTGGGGTCCCTGGACAGTTCCTGGCTTCTCTGATGAGCTATCAGATTATCTCATACCAGTAAATAAAATGGGCCAGGGACTACTCTCTGGCCCCGAGGCCAGCTGGCACCACACAGCTCATGTCCATATGGCTAAACTCCCTTACTCTCCAGAACAGGGTGGCTGTGTCTGGGAGCTGGCTGAGGCAAAGCTAGTTGGCATATTCAAAAATCTCACCGTGGCCCATGCTGTCAGCTTAACAATATGGACGTTCACAAGCGGATGTTTAGTTTGTGAGGATTAGCATCCTCACACCCACATTTAGCATTAGTGAGACTGTTAATTGGGATGTGAAACTTTCCTTACTGACACCATTCATGCATTTTGGCCTGGTCCATTCGATGCCATCAGATGGCAGACTTGTATTTGCTTCCAACACTGGCAGTAGGTGTTGCATTCCGGCTTCCCAACCCCCTCGGCTCTTTCGCCTAGCTTTTAAATATGTTCCTAGGCACCACTTCCATATGGATCACCTTTAAGATGTGTGTACTTCTTATCCTGAACCATCTTCATTAAAGGCTCTGCTTCTGGACCTTCAAATTCTTTTTGCCTTAGTAAACTCTGACCATTGATTTTCCAAAAGGAAAAAGTCTGTGGGAACATCCCCATGGCCTGAGCCCCTGCATTTGCAACCCCCCTGTCAGCAAAAACATCTGTGGACTTTCTTTCCCTTGATACTGAACAGCAAAACAGAATGCTACTTGAGGACTCCTTTTATGTATGGAACTGCTACAACCATGAACCAAGGACAAAACAAGCTACTGATTAAAATAGGATGCAAGTATTGTTGCAAGGCAAAGCAGGCCAACTTGCCCTAGTTTTGTTAGTTTTCCTGAATGACTTAATCACACTCCACTGGGAGGGAGGGAAGTCCTTTTAATCATGCTCTTCTCCAAGGCATTCATAGCAGGAGACATGTTGCATTACGGGGCCAAGAGCAGAATCCTAATGCACAACCATCCACCCCTAAGTTTGAGCCAAAAGACTATTGTTAGCCAGCAACAAAGCATGCTTTTCTATAAGGCTCTGATAGATCCTAGTAAGGCAGAACTTCTGTTTTTTTCTGCACATAAATGCAAGATGAATGGAAGAGCAACAAAGGAGAGGCAACGCAGCTTCAGGAACGCAAGCCCTGACGCTATATTTCACTATGTTTAAAACTTTCTGTGTCTTCCTACTGAAAATATGCATAGATTTTATCTGGCAGTGCCCACAGCCTCCTCAGGACAGCAGAACAGAAGGGACTGTAAGGCAGCAAGCACAGGGATAGACGCTGGGAGGTCCTGATACCTGCTACGATACTGAGTGCCTTGGCCAAGACATACAAACCGCGAAATCGCACAGATTCCCCCATTACATCAGCAGCTGAAAGTGGGGTCCAGCTCCTACAGCGGTAGGCTCTTGACAACTGACCTAGCAAGATGGGCAGGAAATCCACATGTACTCAAAGTGGGGGAGTTGGCAACCTCGGTGACGTGGGGTAGCTCACAATGTTTCCCATGCTGTTCTTGCTCTTAGGTTAAGCAGGCCGGTTGAAACACGATTTTCTGCCATGTTTTGTTCCCCGTTGAGTCCCCGCAGTGGCAAATCTAATTTCCAGGGAGTGCCCACGGCACCCAGAGATCCCTGGCTGGCAGAGGAATTGCACGGGGGTGCCTCACTGCCCCTGTTGCTCTTCTCTGGGGAGCAGTTAGTGGTAGTCAGATGACTCACTGGTGAAGCAGCCCAAAGACTGCACTGATTTCTGCCATGGCTGAAATAGCCTGGACTGACTCTGAGGTCATGGAGCAGCAGAAAGGATTTAAAGTCACTTCACCACATCTTCGAGTCAACAGAGAGAAATCATTCAACCCAAATGCCGGACACATCGCAAACTAGAACAAATTTTCATGATTGTGGATGTCCCGAGTATAAACAAGAGGTCTACCTTTTTGAACAGGAATTATCACAGAAAATTCAGCCAGTCACTCTCCCTCTTTCTTCTTGCATAGTGTTGAAGCAATAAGGGGAAACACCCTACACCTTGCTTCACCTTGCTAAGCTATGTCTTACTTCCTAGCAGCTTGAGCAGCATTTCATTGATCTTTCGGATGAGTGAAAAGAAGCAACCTGGTGTTATTATACAGTAATGAACTTTAGCAAGAAGTAATACCAAAAAGGATAAAAAATTCAGCACAAAAAAAGAAGTTCAAGCCATGGCACCGCTAAACCACAGCAGTGAAAAGAAGAGGATTCTCTCTGTGCAATGGGAGCAATGCAGCACAACCCTGCTGACATCAGGGACAGTTAATAGCAGTGTCTGATTCACAAGGAGAGGTGAGATGGTTTATCTGACTCACCCTTCACCAGTTTGTTTGATGCAGGCTATTTCTGCAGTATGTTCTCTCGGGTTTTCTCCAGCCTAGTTTTCAGTGTCCCAGAAAAGGAGGGTAAGGTATCCCTGGGGAGATTAGTAGACAGCTATCCTGGGGATTCCACACAGCAGAGAGGATATTTCTTACATTGCTTTTTATCTGATACTAGTCTTGATTTCCCACTTCCTTGAACTCTGGGCTGTTGCACCTGTCGGTTTGTAGTGGACACATACAGTTATACCACCAGAACTGCACGACCTTGGCATTTTTTATTCACTTTGCACTTTGTTGGAATAGGTGTAAAAGGCGACAAAAAAAGCTGGCAAGAATCCAGGTCATTTAGGCAAAATGTTCCATCCCCTGCTTGAGGAACAAAAGCATTTCATCCTGGGTGGCCAAATTTCCACCTGTCTAAAGCTGCCTCCCTTCTGAACATGCCAGCACTGTGAGTTCTCCTGCGAGATCAGAGTCCCCTGTGTCCACTTGCAAGCAAGAGAACAAGCAGGAGGCAGTGAGTTATTTCTTAAGATGGACCTGGACTGGGGCGGCACCGAGATGCACGTGAAGAGATCATGGAATGGGAAAGTTGAAGTGGGAGTGGATGGACATCTCACCTAACTCTGGACATCTCACCTAACTCTAGACATCTATACAGAGACACATCCAGCTGATTTCTCACCCTCTGCTCCCTTTCTAATTAGGTGAAATGAACATGACATTTCTAGGACTCTATTAACCTGACATATTTAGATGCCTACTTTAGGACAAGAGGAGTTGTAGCCTGGGAACACCTACATCTTTAGCAAGCCAGAGTGGAGACATCCACATTTGTTCTAGAGCATTCCAGCCACAGAGCAAAAAGGAGGGCCCAAATTCATAACATGAGAACACAATATGTGCCTGTGTGGCTGTGCCACCATACAGAGAGACCTAGACAGGCTGGAGAGTTGGGCAGAGAGAAACCTTATGAAATTCAACAGGGGCAAGTGTAGGGTGCTGCACCTGGGGAGGAATAACCCCATGCACCAGTACAGGTTGGGGACTGACCTGCTGGAGAGCACCTCGGTGGAAAGAGACCTGGGAGTCCTGGTGGACAACGGGATGACCATGAGCCAGCAATGTGCCCTCGTGGCCAAGAAGGCCAATGGCACCCTGGGGTGCATCAAGAAGAGTGTGGCCAGCAGGTCGAGGGAGGTCATCCTGCCCCTCTACGCTGCCTTGGTGAGGCCACACCTGGAGTACTGTGTCCAGTTCTGGGCTCCCCGGCTCAAAGGGGACAGGGACCTGATGGAGAGGGTGCAGCAAAGGGCTACCAAGATGATTAGGGGAGTGGAACACCTCTCTTATGAAGGAAGGCTGAGGGATTTGGGTCTCTTCAGTCTGGAAAAAAGACAACTGAGGGGGGATCTTATCAACACTTATAAATACTTAAAGGGTGGGTGTCAGGAGGATGGGGCCAGGCTCTTTTCAGTGGTGCCCAGCGACAGGACAAGAGGTAACGGGCACACACTTGAACATAGGAAGTTCCACCTAGACATGAGGAGGAACTTTTTTACTTTGAGGGTGGCAGAGCACTGGAACAGGCTGCCCAGGGAGGTGGTGGAGTCTCCAACTCTGGAGACATTCAAAACCCACATGGACATGTTCCTGTGCAACCTGCTCTAGGTGACCCTGCTCTGGCAGGGGGGTTGGACTAGATGATCTCCAGAGGTCCCTTCCAAATCCTACCATTCTGTGACTCTGTGATCTATTCTGTGATTCTATGTGTGGAAAAAGCAGAACAGGAGGGGAGGCTGAGCTGCAATATGAAGCAAAAGAAGCTTGAGGAGGGGCAAAAAGTAAAATCTGTCCTGAAGGATAAAGCAGGAAAGGCTAGGTCAAAAAGCTAAAAAAAAAAACACACCCCAAAACAAGACCAACAACAAAACCCACCTAGTTTGTACTTGCAGTCATAATCCTCACAGTTGTTTTAATGCACTGTTCCTTGTTATTCCAGTCCTGTGGTCCCCCCCAGCCACAGCTTTGGGATTTCAGTTTGTTTTGCAGCTTTGCCTTTTGTTTCAGTCTTTTGAAATCTATGCAGTAGTCCAAATCATCCTATAGCATGGGATAATTTTGCTAAACAGACAGGTATCAGTGAGCTGAGCTGCCACCAATCTCACTTCAATCTGTCACCCTGGATGGGGCAGCCACGTTGAGAAACCTTTTGGGCAGCCTCAGACAAACCTTGAGCTGCAACTGCAGAATTGCTTAAGTGATAGAGCTGCCTGGTGGGAGATGCTGAAGTGCATTTGCTTCCCAGATGAAGGGCTTGTGTCAGAGCCACGCTTCATACCTACATCTCCAACCAGCACCTGCTAGGGAACTGCCTTGCCCATGAAAGAGAAACAACATGGATGTGAACTACAGATCCTTGCTGAAATAGGGTCTTAGAGAGCTCCTGTCCCTCAGCACTCCACTTATTTCCTGGAAAGGGTGAGAGTCATGTCTGTGAGCCCTGCTGGGGAGCAAACGCCTCGAACATATGCAGCTCTGGTTGCTGTAAAGTTGAAGCAGGCACGCAAGCAGCAGTTTTGCTGGACGGTGGTACTTCCAGCTGCCTTTGCCTATGCTGTGCTCTAATGGCTGAATGTGCAGGCTCCTCTCCAAGTCTCTCCACTGCCCTACATTAGTGAAATTAGGTTGAATGGATTTCCGGGTAAAACACTGCCTCCTGGGACCTGCCCAGCTCCCGTCTGACTTGCCAGGATTAATTAAATCAGAGCAGACATCAGTTTATGACCATAGCAGCAGCAACCTCTCTGCTGATAATTTCTTTTGTAGCTGTGGCTTGTGTTTTGTTTTCCTTTTTGTCTCTGTTCCACTGCAGATCTTTAAATTACCACAGCTGATGCCAAGAGAAGAGAAATTGCACAAACACTCTGGGATTCTACTACAGATGCAGGGATTTTGCTTTTGCTGCTTTCCCACTGTTTGCATAATTATTGCTGATATTTATTGTGCAGCTAGAACTTCATGCCTTCATGCTAAAGTATTGCCCAGATCTACTCAGCCACTGCTCTTTCTCTAGTATTTGTCATGCTCACTCCTTTCTCCCTCTGTCCTCTGCCAACTACAGCTTGGTCAGAGTTGGAACTGAAAACCTGTGCCTCATCTGGTCTCCTCTTTGTTTCCAAATATTAATCTGGGTTTTCCTGCCCTGTAATAAGCAGACCTCATCTGCCCCAGTGATCACTCTGTTTAGAGACATTTTTTGGAGGGTAAAGAGCACTGTAAGGCCCCATTGAAAATCCCTGACCTGAGTTTCTCCTACTTTTAATGACATTTGGATCCACATTTGGATCCAGGCTTCACAGCTTGATTCATCTGTCCCGATCCATCTGTCCTTCTATCCAGCCAGAAGCTGATTCCAGGCAGACGATGGTAGGTCTGAGACTGCTGAAACGAGATGCACTTCAGGTTCAGAGCTGTTGCTTATACAGCTCTCTTCCCGATCCAAGTTAGCCCATTGCAGTCAGCCCTACGATGCGTCACACGCAGTGCTAAAATCCTACACTCTCCCCACTCACTGCTCCTGAATACTGGCAGACTTATTCAGGCCCAGCAAAACACTGAGAAAGGAAGGAACTGGGTATTTCAGGTGAGTGGCTGTGCCTGGTCCAGGGGACTGACTTGCATGGTTTCTCCCAAACCCCTGGTGAATACCTCACTCGCTACAGAGGGACGCAGGGTACCACCTGGTTCCTCTGAGCCCTGGGGTCCTGGTGGGCACATGGCACCTGGGAGATCTGCACACCCTTGGCAAACCCTGCAACTAGGTGGTGGCAAGGGGTGCCCCCACTGCAAGCAGCAGGCAGGAGGTCCAGGGAAGTTGCCCAGTAACTACTGGAAAGAAGCAGGCAAAGAAGGCTGTTACAGTGAATACGGCCACAATACATGGCAGTTTGGGCCTCCTATTCCTGGACCACTTCATCTTTGTTTCAGTGCCATGTATGCCAACCTCAGTTGCTCTGGCAGAGATAAAAAAAACAACTTCTGCCAGTCCTGTGGCTGATGACTTTGGTCCAAGCTTGGACGGCTGCCTCTTTTTCTGATCCTGATAAATCCTCAGAGGACAGCCAGCCCCAGTTCTGTCACCCCAGCTGCCTTTGCGCTTTGTCAGGCTCAAGAGCCAGTGGCTTACGGATTCCCCCTCCCTCTCCTCCCATCTCGGGCCTTTCTTCCACCACCACCACTATGGAAATCCCACCCTGCATCGGCATCCTGGGGGTGCAGTAGACGGAAAAGGAGGGAGTGGTGGGACAGATGCTCAGGGTGCGCAGTGGCGGGGAGGGGGTGTGAGGGGAGTAAGGCTCGAAGCTCCATTGCAAAGCATCTTTCACAGTGTCTAGACACCAGCTGCCGAGTTGCTATGGAAACTCCCCAACTTTGGCTGATGGGAGGGAGCAGCAAGGTCTCCAGAGAAATGGGAGTGGTGGAGGAAAAGGGTGGAGAGAGAAAAGGATGTTCCTTATGAATGTGAGGTGTTAACCCTGTTACAGCTACATTTGCAAATATTTTTGCTTCCTGGAGAATGGGAAAGAAGAGGCTCTCCTTCTTTTTTCCACTGCCATTCCCTTACCTAACCCACAGATGCAGCCAAGCCTGAAGACTAAGACAAATGACATGCCGACTGCTGGCTGGTCATTCATTCCTGCCTGTTACCAGCACTTTTGTCCCAAACTGTGTACAGTACCTATAATTGGGCAATTGCAATCCAGAGAGGGTTGGAAGAAGCCTACCAGAGTGGTTAGGTTTTCAGACAGTGAGATCTCCTTTAACAACACCTCCCTCTTGGCCACCACCACTGCTACAAGCAAACGCAGCTCCAGGGAGGACAGGGTGCTCCCACCTGGCAGCAGTGAGGTCTGTCAAGGTGCTGCTGTGGGGATGCTTTGTTGCACCAGAAAGTGGTGGGCAAGTGTACACTGGCTGTGCAGTCTAGTGTCCAAAGGGGAGGTAAAAAAGCCCTTTTGGGTTGAGGGTGCCTTGGAGACAGATGTTTTGCACTAGTATTGCGTGGCTTCCTGACAAACAGCATCAAAGTTGCTGACTTCAACAGAGTCCTACCAAGGCTCCACGGTCTTTACAGCTGGGGATCCTGAAGCAGAGAAATGGGAAGTGACTTGTGCAGGGTCTCCCCAGCCATCAGCTTGGGGTCAGAGCCGATCAGATTCCCAATCAGTTGATCAGCTGCCCCGCTGGAGCAGAAAGGCTCCCTTCAGGAGAGGTTCCAAGCTACCAGCCTCTCTCCCCAAAAAGGGCAAGCCAGAGTCAAAGATGCCTCTGCAGACACTCAGACCACAGTTCTTCATCATCCACTGCTTGACTTTCCAGCAAGGTAGTATACTGGTCTTTTTCGATACACTATCCAGATCGTACCAGATATATAAGATAAAACAGGATATAATATCCAGATCATACATTTATGATGAACCCAGACCTTTGTGAATGTAAAGACCTGTCTCCATTGTGAGCTTCCCAAATTGCTACAGGCAGCCAGCAATGTAAGTATTTATCCGGTCTTTGTCACCACAACAATGGCCTAAGTCACAATCACGGAGGTATTTTATCCTTATGGCAGTCCAGTGAAGAAAGCAAAGGCTTTTATCTGCATTTTAGAGTGAGCAACGTATGAAGAACTGGGCTGTGGTCACACAGAATCCTGTGGTGTACCCAGGAGGCTGAGTTGCTTTGGCTCTTCATTCCAGCATCTCAACCAGACCCTCTGCGCACAGCAGCACTTTCATAGGTGTGATGCCTTGGTCCTGTGATTTCTGAAATTCCACAAAATCCTAATTCCAGGCTAAAACTGGAGTTGCAACAATCTCAACAATAGTCCCCCCAACCCCCTCACAGGAAGGCAGGTAGAAGAAAGGCATTCCCTACCAAGGAAAACCCAAGAAGAAATAACCCACAAGTTGCTCTTTACTCTTCTTCACGCCTGCCTCTGTTGATTTCACTTAGGTCCTACAGACCAGAAAGGCTACTCTTTTTAATTCCTTAAATACCTTGTGATTTGAACAGCTTGAATATAGAGGTTTTTACTTGCTTCCAGCTGTGGAATGTAACAGTTGGCAGCTGCTCTTGGCATACACATCGGAAAACAGGATGTCCCCATCTCATGCAACAGTATTCTTTTGTGTCACCTGTCTTTTCCTGCTTGTTGAGTTAAGTTATGGTGGATGATTTAGAAACAGAGGGCATGTGAGGGGACAGAAGAACAAGGTCTTGATAAGACATATCCATTTATTCTTTAGCCTCTCTAGGGTGGCTGCCCTGTGAGATCATAGGGGATAAATCAGAGGAAAAACAAGAAGAAATGGAAATAACCTGAGTAGATCATGTCCAGGTGAGCAAAATGTAGCCTTACTGAAGTGACTGATAATGATACCTGTGCAGCCAGGACACTTCTAGCAAAGTAATTAATTCAGGAAGTAAAGCTTACTGCACTTTGGGGATGGAGGCTTGGGTTTGGAGAGATGGGCCTGGCAGATGCACAGAGAATAGCACAGCAAGTGACAGAAGTTTGATAGACAGATCAGCTCCTCTGAGGTCTGCTCATCTTACAGCTCTGCTGATCAGCCTGGCAATTGCGGTAGGATCAGTAGGGGGATAAAAATGAACCCAAAACCGTGGCAGACTGCTGGCATTCACGCACTGCTGATCCTGAAATAAAGAGGGTTAAGGAGAGGAAGCAAACGTGCAGAGTGCTAGAGACTCTGGGTTGTCCATCTATAGCTCCCACCTCATCACACAGGACTGACTGTGGAGCTGCTCTCCTTGCCTGCTCCGGCAAAGGGACTTTGCCCGCCCCGAAAAGGGGCCAGAGGAGGAAATGTTCCGTAATTGCAGCAAAAAAGATCTAGAAATTCCTTCAGTGCATCCAGAATTAATGCACCACTCCTCTCCTCATTCTCCTCCCCCTTCAGCTGTCGGTGGCAGGAAAACAAATTGCTGCAGCCTTTACTACAAACCACGCTCCCGCCTCCCTTCCCCCAGCCAAAAAGACATGTGCCATTCATAAGCTGCCTGACTGCTGGTCTCCATTATTAAAGCCTAGAAGGCTGATAAATTGGGGATTCATGGAGCCTGTAAGCCTCCAACAACCAGATTGCCATGGAAACCAGAGGCAGCCTCCATCTCCAGCAGAAACGATATTGATCTAGCTGAAGGCAGGGAATTACAATCAAGGAGAGGATATAAAATGTCTCTTTTTCTTCCCTTTGCCATCCTCCCATTTTGTGTTTAAATGAAGGAGAAATTTCATTTAGAGATCATTAGTTTGTTTCTGTCCATCATCATAAACCAAGGCTCTGCAAATTGGACGCTAAAATGAATTAAGTGCCTGTTCTCAGGCCTTCCACAGCCATCTTGTTGATAACTGTCCCCGGCAGTTGCAACATCAACACTACCAGCTCTTCGCATCAAAGATATTACTAATATTTCCCATCCGCACAGCTGGTGTAGGATCCCAATGTGTTTTGTGCAGAATGGGCACTGAAACACAGAAACTGCTCTCTAGGAGGCAGTTCAGGCTTAATGTTATACCTGGTGAAGCTCCTGGGAGCCTTTGCTTTTCCTTTCAACAGGAGGAGGTCATCACACGCATTATGACAGCCCTCACATAGGAAGAGGCATTTTGAACTATGAGCACTTGTGGGGAAATCCCCTCTTCGAGACAAGGTGGAGTGGCATTGCTGGTGCAGAGCAACTCTCCCTTCTCCCCCAAACCCCCTGTCTCGGACTGCTTAATCACAGCCTTCCAGGGATGGAAAGATCAGGAGTCACAGCACCCATCCTGCAAAACTGGACACTTTCCTCAGCTCATATTGCAAAGGCCAGATCCTCCTCCGTCTGTTGCCTCATTCTTTGGGTGCCCATGAGAAAGCCTAAGGGTTGGGAGGTGAAAAGCCACAGCTTGACTTCAGGCGGGAGGTCGGACTGCATAGTAGCCTCTTCCACCCCGAGAAATCTCTGTGACCAGAGGTGTGATGATGCTTGCCCAGTAAGTGCTCAGCCCTAGGGGAAAGGAGGGCTTTGGGGCAGCCCTGCGCCTGGCGCTGGCCATTTTCAGAGAGCCGAGCTGCACAGTGGGAAGGGAGGGAGGGAGGAAGGGAGGGAGGGAGGGAGGGAGGGAGGAAGGAAGGAAGGAAGGAAGGAAGGAAGGAAGGAAGGAAGGAAGGAAGGAAGGAAGGAAGGAAGGAAGGAAGGAAGGAAGGAAGGAAGGAAGGAAGGAAGGAAGGAAGGAAGGAAGGAAGGAAGGAAGGAGCTGCCTGGAAAACCCTTCACAAGTGCTCTTGCTGCCAGCAGCAGTTTTCCCTGTGAAGGTGGCAGCAGCTAGCATCAGTAATTTTGATTTTAATTCAAATGTGGGATTTTTAATTTTTTTTTTTATTTTTTAAAATCCAACCTTCTCCCAGTTTGGGAAGGACTTTCCAGCCTCTGAACTTTCTGAGCACTGTACCAAGCGAACCAGTGCAGCTGTCCCACAGTAGCCATCTCATTTTAATTGACTTTTCACAATAACAGTTCAATCAGGTGGGTAAAGAATTTGCCCTTGACATGAGGGCAACCAGTGGGGCACCTGCAAACACTGGAGAGACCTTGTAGGGGCACAGCGAGGCAGTCCCATGCCCCGTGCACAGCCGGCCATGCCATGGCAGCACGAGGCCAGGTTGCGTCACCTCACACCCTGGAGCTGCAGGTTTGATCGGGTTGTCAATGGCAAAGTCAAAGCTCTTCAGTACTGTCCACTATGGTGGAAAAAAGGAGCCTATGGGGTGCTAAGACAGCCCTTTGCTGAGCTAGCCTACAATGACAAGGCTTGTCTCTCTCATCAAAGGACACTTGAGCATTGCTGTGGCTGTCCCATTGCTAACACTGCCAGCCCAAGGTGGCCCTGCCTCGGCTGTGGGGCCAAGCAGTAGGTGCTCCTCCACTATCTCATGCATAGCCAAAGTCTGCTACGGACTCTGGCTCTGCACAGGTCCGCAGTGATTGTGAGTCACCACAGCTCCCACTTGCAGAGTTTCTAAGTTTTTGACCAAGGTGGAGCAGCCCATACTTTCAGTTTGGGCACCATCATTTTGACAATGGCTGTCACAGAAGAGAGCCTTATCTGAGGTATGAACCCCCTGGGTCTGAGTTGCTCTGAAATTGCTCTGAAATTGCACTGAGGCATAGGAAGTGGCACCCCACCGTTTTGTGCTCATGTTGTCTCCCCTGGTCCTCTGGCTGATTTTATTCACTGTAAAGGTCCTTGGCTCAGGTCTTGCCTTCTGGTCGCAGAGCGATGTTGTGAGATATCCACGTGAATGAACACGTCTCTCTTCCTCTCCTGCTGGAGCTGTTCCACTTCCATAAATCATTAAATATTCATTGGGACAGAGGAAAACATTGACTCTGTAGACCAGTGGTGAGGGCATTCATCTGGAATGGGGGAGACCAAACTCCACATCCCGGGTCCAGCAAATAATAAATAATTTATACAAAGTGGAACAGCTCCAGCAGGAGGGATCAGGGGAAACTTCGTCCAGCAGCCCGATGGTTTGCTTGCAAAGCTCAGTGGACTTCAGCTTCCTAGGGTAAGGCATGGGCCCATCTTCCCTTCCCTTCAGGGAGTACATGACCCTCACCTGCTAGCTACTCTAAAAGCAGGCAAAGGTTTCTCTTGCCACTTTAATCTACAAATCCCATCATTCCTGGTACTGATACATACTATGTTTGGTTTTGACAAATTAAAGGGCTTTTTAATGAAAAAAATGTTTCACAGAAAAATTCCAGCCTGGCACAGGACTCAGAAGCCCTGTGTGGAGGTGGTTTGAACTGCAACTAGGCTTGACTCCTCTGTTTGGTAGAAACACGTGTATGTGTTTTGCTAGAAACGAGGACAAGAAGTACTTGCATGCTACATCAGTTAGGAACCGCTGTAATTTTCTCCTTGTTCTCTGATGTAAAAATCAGTGACTCCATCCATCTTTCTCACAGTCATTTGGCTTCAGCCATGAAGAAGGTTTCTAGCTTGAGGCACACAGAAACATTTTCTTTCTCATTTTGTGTCTCTTTATTGAGTGCAGTGAACAGTCATGGGTTAGTATCTCTTGAGACCGAAGTCTGTTGTTCATCCAGAGAAGCTGAATGCTCAGTAGCAGTGCCGTGCATTTCCCCCTGCATTCCTGATGGGCCTCGGGTGTGTTTGGGAGAGGCTGTGTCATGGACAAATGGTCAAGTTCAGTCCTTGTGCCTGGCACCGTGTTTGACCATGCTGATAAGTCCCCCAACAAAGGCTTAGCAGTAGTGCTGGGACAGGTTTGAGCAAAGAGTATGTTAATCCCCAAAGACAAGTTTAAAGGCACGTGCCAAAACTGTTTACACTGCCGAAGAATCTCTCAAACAGCAACCAGTCCTGCAGCACCCTGAACGTCTATGCTGAACACTAGGAGCTGCACCATGGGAAGGGTGCAGGAGTGAGCAGGTGTGGTACAGGGTTAGGAGATCTAGGTGACAGTCATGCCTCCTCACTGTCTGGCAATAAAGTCACTTCCTTTTGCGGTGCTTTCATCATCTGGATCCCTGGTGTACCAGTTGAATAACAGACTGCAAATGCAGACAAAAGGCCAGACAGAATTGCTGCTTGTATAAATTGCAGCAGCTCTACTGAAGATAACCTCACAGCAGCCCTCTGATCAGACCCTGTGAATGTAGGGGATTTCCACCCTTTCTGACCACAAGGGAAAGCAGAAGACCAATATTACAATATTGCACTGAGTGCCTCCCAGGGGAAGAAACATACAGGCCATTTGTGAGTAGATCTAAGATTAAGACCACAGACTCCTTCAACTTGAACATCTTTTTGAAGTGCAGCAGGGCAGGCTCCAGCCCAGGGCTCAGTCTCCTGTGGCATATCCCTTGTTCCAGCACTGATGACTGAAGATTACTCTGAATTGCTTACGACACTGATGCTGAAATCACAGGTGAAATCCTAGCCTTACATAAGTTAGTGAGGCTTAGATTTCAGCCCCGTAGTTGCAGCTACAGCTGGTGAGTGTTGCCTCCAAACAGGCTGTAAAAGATGGGAGGAAGGAAGGAGGTAGAAGGGGAGCTTGGAAGAGAAATTTTGGGATAGGTAACACAGGGTGTTTATGCTGGAATACATACTCTTTCATTTCTAAGCAGTGAGGGGATGGAGTCCTATACTCATCTAAAAACTAGACAGTTATGGACTTAGTCCACATGAGCTTGCATTCACACCTCCCTCTAAGAGGTTTGTGTCATTTCCAAATCAATGGGTGCCCAAAGCCTTTAAGAACAGCAAAGGGGTTTTTAAAAGTACTTTCCACCACCCCAACTTTAAACTAGTTTTACTTTATTACGTCTTCAACCTCTTCAAATGGTTACCCAGTAAGGTCTTTGAAACATTTTTCACAGCTGCTAAGATGGTTCTGCCAAAGTCAGCAGCACTGGGGAATGCTCCTGTAGATTGGTCACAGCTCTTGCTCCTGCCCTCCCATCCCTTTCCCTGTACATGCAGTGCATTGTCAGCTACGGTTCTGCAGCACTGCACCACTTTAGCACTGGGATTTGGATGCTCTTCCAAATGTCAGAGAGATTTTCTTCTTCACTAAGTGCTGTAGGTTACAGGTAATGTCCGGTTATCATTACTATAATTCCCAATTACTGTGTTTTGATGAAGGAAGATGGAGAGGTTGAATAGTGTCTTCCACCTTCTGCTTTCTTTCATAATGAAAAGAGGACTCGTTTGCTATTGCCTCAAGGTACAGCTGGAATGTGCGTGGTCCTTTGAACAGTGGATAATTGGGACCTTATGACCTTTACCTAAGACTTATTTACATGAAGCCTTGAGTCTCACTTTTCCTGTCGTTAGGAGAAGAGCATTTTCCTTTACATCTCTGGGCCCTGTCCAGGTTTCTATACTTCTTTTCCTGACTACTCTGCAGCCCTGCAAAGGGCAGGTGTCCAACATGGGCTCCTGGCTGCCAGGACCTCAGCCAAGGTTTTCAGCTCTGTTTCAGTGTCCCATGCTGACAGTGATGTAGCTAAGGACACAGAAAGAAAAAAGAAGCATTTCCACAGATCACATACACGTTTTGTGATGATAAAGCCAAGGCTTTTTATATGGTACAGGCCATTAGAGCTACAGGATATGCAAAAGGACTCTTTAGCAGGGAATACAGAACTAGGAAGAAAGTCACAGTTCTAGTAACCTGCAAAACCAGACCAGACTCCCCTTCAGAGAACAGCTAAGCACGCAATAGTAGCACTCTCCATCCTTCAGTTTTCCCCCATATATTATCACTAAGTGTGTCCCCTATATTTTGCCTGAAAGACACTCAACACCACCAGAAAGAAAAGCTAGGGAATGAGGAAACCCTCCTTTAAGTTAAGCTTGCAGTGTGAATGTAGCCTAGAGAAATATATTGTGGCTAGAGACTGGAGCTTGCGTAAGTTGGCCTTTCACAGGTCTATTGGAGGTCCAGAACTGGACATGAAACCTATCCCATGGAGCTGAAGGCAGTGGCTTAACTTGTAAGCCTCCTGTCACTGCCCACATTTTCTTTAGTTCTCTTGGCCACTGTCCAATCTCACAGACCATCATATGGCTGAATAAAATATTTGTGCAGCGCCTTTACAAAGAGAACTCCCAAGTCCACAACAGACCTGGATGTCATTGCAGTCATCAGTGCTCACTGGTCAGCTGTCTTCAAAAAGCAAAGATGTTGGTGTGCATAGGGACTGGGATGAGGAGCAAAACAGAAGAAATATTGGAAATACGTGTATTTCTGGAATTTTCTGGAATTTTCTGGAAATACGTGTACAAGTACAGCCTTTTCTGAACTAATGTGTACAGTGTGTACACCCCATCTCATAAAGGACATTTGCAGATTTAAAGGGAGTGCAGAGAAAAGAAACAAAGATGCTAAAAATCATGGGGATCATTTCATATAAAAAGCAATTGAAAGCATTGCCTGTGTTTTCTTCAGGAAAGGGATGAACAGCAAGGGCTATGGTACTATGCCTTCTGTGCATATGTGCACACTATATGATGCTATATACAATATCAATGACATAATGTAGGGCTATCAGAAGCTTTTGCTTTTCTGTGGCATAACACAAGTACAGGAAGATATTTAAGGCAATGGTAGCCGATTCATTGCTGAACTTCCCAGCCATTGTACAGTTGGTTGGAGTTGGGGAAGCTGTTAGCACTTAGCCAATTGGATATTGTGCATTTATATATATGCCATATAAAGCCACAGTTAAAATTAGTATCAAAAGAGATAATACATCATGCTTTAACTGTTAAGCCAAATCCTAGGCAGCAGAGGACAGGAATGAGTCCTAGCAATAGAGAGGTTGTTTACCTCAAATCTGCCCACAGCAGTATTTGGTGCTAGCCACTGTGAGAAGTACAATAAATGGATGTTAGGTCTGGCCTGGCTTGGCAATTTTTGTGTTCCTCTACCAGTTATTTGCATGGACCCTTGGGAGTACAAATTCACCTTGTCAGAGTCCATGGAGCTGCCACAGAGATTGGAAGTGATCACTGCACTGCCACTGATAATCCAGTATTAATGCACCTATTACAGCAGCTCTTGAGGAATGTCTAACTAATCTGATTGTGCTGACCTGCTGAACTTACCCAATCCCTTTCCTCTGCAAATGGCAGTCAGCTGTACCACAGAGGCAGTACTGCTACCTTTAAAGTACTGCTCCTTGGAGCTGTAAATCCCAGCTGATACTCTGCAAGCTCATATCTATCTGAAAAGTTCAGCCTACTTGATCCTAGTGTAAAGAGATGACACTGGTGGTGGTGCAGAGCACTGTTGGCAGCTACAGCGAACAGCTGCCACTTACATTTCATTGTCCATCTGTCTATTCTGTCCACTTGTCTGCTATTTGAGCCCTTCTCAGCAAAAAATTCGGTTATCATTTATGGCAGAAAGCCTTCCTCCCATGTGGAGATTTCAGGCATTTTCTGAAGATGATCTGAGTGCACTTGTAGTGGGTCACTGTGGAAAATATTGTAATGAGGACACAGTGATTTTGAGCAAAATCTAGATGGAGTTTAACCATCAGCCTTGGCTGTAGAGAGCCATGTGTTAGCATGAGCAACCACTATACAACATGAGCGCATGCCATGCCATTAGTATGCACTGCCTTAAACAATACCACCTGTATTGTACGGCTTGTAAGACCTCCTTCCTATGGAGATGTGTAAGAGCATAACACTCTCAGCAAACCTTGGTATCCCATCCAGAAAGTTCAGTATTGTACAGGTTCAAGACCGATAGCTTTGTTCAGCTGGAAGAATATCATAAAGATGTGAAGAAGAATGAAGCTGTCCAACCTCCCCATGAGCAGGAATTCTGTGCAGCATGCCATAGAATCATAGAATCATTTAGGTTGGAAAAGACCCTTGGGATCATCGAGTCCAACCATCAACTCCACTCTACAAAGTTCTCCCTTACACCATATCCCTTAACACCACATCTAAACGACTCTTAAACACATTCAGGGATGGTGACTCCACCACCTCCCTGGGCAGCCTATTCCAGTGTCTGACCACTCATTCTGTGAAGAATTTTTTCCTAATGTCCAGCCTAAACCTACCCTGTTGCAGCTTGAAGCCATTCCCTCTTGATCAACAAGGAGGGGCTCAGCCAATACTGCAACAGCTGTGGTTCCCAACATCATAAGGGATGAAAGACTCCTATAGTTTCCATCATTCACAAAATAAACCAGTTAACCAGCCTTTCTTACTGAGGTCCCAAAAGAACTGGTACCTCCTTGGTGCAAAAGAGTGCAAAAAAGGCCTCTCCTCAAGAGGCCTTTTCCAGTGTCAGCCCACACCTTGTCATCAGTAAATATGCTTAGTGCCACCTAAGATTTCATTAAAGGAGGTCAGGTCCTGCTTCACCACTAGTCCACTAGTGCAGTTCCCACCTATATGGGGCAAGCTGCATCTCATTAGAAAACAGCACACCTGAGACACACATGGGACCAGAGACAGTATTTCACTGCAACAGAGGAGGAAATCCTGCACTTGTAGCATGCAGTGTGTAGGTTTCCTGTTCTCTGGAAAATTGTGATAATCCACTTTCTTCACCCCGCCCCTCACATGGCTATTTGCTCCAATGCAAAGCAGGCCATGAAATACATATGCAATGCTTATACCCGTGTAGATACAATGCAAAGACTAAACATTTCAGAGCAACTGAGGACTAGGTACATACTTTGACACCTTTCAGCATGTTGCAGGTAACCTAAATTGCATTTATATTCTTACTTTGTTGCTGGAGTAGTACTACAGACAAGAAAACGCTGGCACGCTTGCTTAGAGTTGTTCCCTCTGGGGCAGTCAAGGGAAGACTACTGTATTTGCATTGTTTTCCTCGGCTGCCAGGTGTAGCAGCAGAGATAAGCTCCCGTGAAACAGGAACGGCAGTGAGGGTGTTCTGCCTCATGCCAGCTACCCATTGGCCAAGACAAAATTCCAGGTATACAACTGCAATCCTCTTGTGTAGCGCAGGCTGTACCTTCTAGCTGGTACATGACGATAGACAGTCTCCCTTTCCAAATCTTGATATAGCCAGCGCTCCCTAGGTGAAGCAAGCATTGTCCTTCCATCAATATGCTGACTGAACTGAAAACAAAGAACTGATTCAACTTTAAACCATGAAAAAGGATCCGCAGGGACTTGCTCCCTCTGAGGAAGTGAAGAGAAGACGGTGCCTCCCAGTGCTCCTTGCTTGCAGGATACAGGGCCCTGGGGGAACTGCTGGCCCGCTTACATGCAAAGCAATTGTCATCCGGCTGATTTTTCATTTCAGCTGTGAAACTGCTCCATTGTAAAGCTATTTCATCAAGCGGGAGAAAGCATTCTTCATTTTCCAACAAAAGAAGATCCACTTGTTTCCTTAGGCACAATTTACTCTTTCACATTTCTGGGCTTTGTTGTATTCTTGCATGACAATCTGAGAGTGCTTTTGATGTGAGAGCTAGCCAAATGTGAAGGTGAGACTTGAAAACTTGGGAAAGTACAAAGAGAATCTAACATTGTGTGACATTCACCTCCTCTCCTCTCCTCCCCATAAGGCACACAGTAGCCTATCTTCTTCTATAGTCTGCTGTGCTGGATGCTGATCTCACTTCAAAGCTGCGCTAACGTAGACTCTTTCCAGTAACTTTGATGGCAGCTCTCCGGATTTAAGCCAACGAAACCTAGATTAGAATAAGTCTCACCTCCTCATCCATATGTAATGTATGAATTCCCTCCTACCATTTTGAATTTTGTCCTGTTGAGTAGGTTGGCATCTAAGGGAGCCTCTCTAAGCATAATATCAACACCAAAGAGGCAAAAGTTGGATCATAACAAGAAAGCCTATAAACATAAGTCTTGGCAAGAATGCTCAGATAAGAGAACACTTTCTTGGCATGCAAGTCACCCACCAAAAGACGTGAAGAGAACCAAAAGGTTTACTTTCTTACATCAATCCCTCATTGCCACTGAACAAAGCCCACGGACTCATTTCATGCCTTACCCAGGTTGGAATTAATCTACTTTTTCCATATACTTTTTGATACCTTGAGGATCGCTTAGAAACTGCCCTACTGTACAACTGGGAATGTCTGGGGTTCCAGATCAACTGCTACTGGATACAGGACAGTTGTTTGAAGCCGTTTCCTAAGCCATTACCAACAGACAGGTAAAAGATGTGGAACTGAATAGCAAGGAGAGCTGAGGGCTGTCAGGGGAATTAGCGACTACTATGAAGAATCACCCAGCCTCTCTCCCATTCCAGAAACATTAAATATTAAGCATTAAAAATTGTGCACTTCTCTTTATCTGGTCAGTTACTCCTTTCCCCTCTTCCTGCCTTTTTTGTCCTGCCCTTAGATGAAGGCAAAAATCTCTTCTGCGTATAAATGAAATTGTCCTCGCATTTTGCTTGTGTTTGCACCAGGCAAGATATCCACAGATAACACGATACAGCCATTGTAGTAAAATTCAAGGCAGATGAACATCACCACACAAAAGTAGCACGGTTGTCACGCCTCATGGTAGTAGCAGCCAAGCATGCCATGGCAACCAGCCAACCGATGACACTGGCTAGGAGCCAATTTGATTTATTTTTGGCAGCCTGACACTGCATACTACTGTGCCAGTCTTCGATCACAAAAACGATATGAGATGACCTTTGAAAGCCAAGGGGATGACTTCTGGGAGAAGGGGACTGATGAAGCTGAAAGAGGATCTGTCCCCAGGCTGGAGGAGTACTGGAGTGGCAGATGTTTGGTAGCCCTCCCTCTTTCATGAATGACCAAACCATCACAGCCGTGCCAGCAACCACCAGTGCTGTGTTTGCTGGGGGATGACTGGGAAGAAGGTCAAGACGTGGCAAATGTCTTTAAGTCTATGGAAAGAGTAAGCACCAAGAGACAAACAGAGACGTTTAAAGAGATGAGAGGGAGTAATAGGATGAATATAGGAAAAAGAAAACACAGCCTTTCTGTCAGGAAATATTTCCTGTCTGTAGGAACTTTTATACTATGATGATGCTCTTTTGTGGAATATTCTTTAATAAGAAAGCAGCTTCTTACTGTTCTGGACGTCGTGCTATAGAGTGTATTGCAGAATACAACCCAGCATCCTCAGAGAGATGGAAAAGAAGGCCTATTTAATCTTTTTTGCATTTCTTTCTTGGATGGCTCTGGGGGCACTTACCCAGCTGTTCAAGTTTGTGACTGGAAGGCTGATATCATACTGGAATAGGCATTGAAAAAAAAAAATCTATATTCATTAACATTTTAAAAAGACTATCGGTTTGACTGGGGCCACACATCTTCCATGTTTGCTTTCTGCAAACATTGGTAAGCTTAAGTACTACTGCATGTATATTGAATAAGTATAAATAGATGCACATACTGGCCTTGAACACTCAAACAATTACTGAAAACTCATTTTTAAATATATATTTGATTGTAAATTTTCCAACTTACTCTGTTGGCTAGATATTCACATAAGTAACAGTATCATGTGCAAATGCATATTAAACCATGCATTTAAATGGCCACTTCAAATGATGCGGCCATGAATGGTTGGCAATTTCAAATGATGTTAAAGCCAACAAGAGCATGGGGAAGATACCTGCAAATAATTTTGAATACTGCATAGAAATAAACCATGCTTTTTGATTCTGGTGACTCAAAACAGGTAAAATTAAGTAAATTAAATAACCTGCTACTATGAATTTCCTACCTCTATCCATTACAGCAGATTTATCTGACTAAAAATAGAATGTTAATTCAAAGCAGAATCAGTACTCTTGTTTAGGAAAAAGGCATCCCAAGTCTTAAATAAGAGTTAATTAGCACTCGTTATCCTATGTACAGAGGACCACAAAACACCAGTTCACTCTGTCCTATTTTGGCCACTGATGTTTATACCTTTGCCCAAGCATAAAAACAATGCAAGTACAGCATGCAACATACCAAATTAGATTTCAAAAATCACATGACATTTATTTTGCCACTCAACTCATCACACAAAGTAAGAACAAAGGGCTGGAGACCTGAACAACAAAACCCCAACTTGGACGATGCAATTTCAAGGCTTATCTCTAGAAACATTTAAATGAAAGGAGGTAGAAGCAGCAACCCTTTGTTGTTGTGTACATTCTGTTTACACTCATGCTCTTGAAGGCCGCTCCCCTTGTCCATACCTTAAATCATAAATGTTCTGCATGAGCTCCTCTCTCAGTACTTATCTGCATTTTGGATATCTGTTCTTTCCTATCTGTCCATTTTGTTGAGCAGAAACAGAGTCGCCTGAAGCTCTGAGTTAGCTATGAAGCTTGGAAGTCTAATTAGAGACTGGGAATTGTAATTTGTGGAAGAGAAGCAGTGGACCAAATGAAATGACGGAGAAACATCAGTAAGTGCAACACTGGATGCTGAGGCTCTGTAGCATTTACATAAGGCTGTTTATGAATATCAAGGTGATATGCCACATTTTTGCCCCAACAAGCTAATGAATGCAGAATGTCCTGTACAACTGAATGTCTCATGAATGTGGAGGCCAGTTACGCTTGGCACTGCCTCTTGATTGAGTTTCATGTGGTGCCCACCTCTGATGTTACCTTTTGGTTTATTTATGTTCTCCTTCTTTGATAACATAAGCAAGGTAAAGACCAAGAGCAAAAGTATCCTCAGGTCTTTGATGCATTTTCTACCCAGCTCGGTATCACAATTCAAAAATGGCTCTTCTTTATGGTTTGGAAAAACTACGCCTCTGTCAAAAATGCTCACTTTTGCCTCTCAAAACTTTTCACCTCTTCCTAGGGGAACTAGTTAAGCAGAGCTGCACTCAGTCAGGAGCAAAAAATTGAAAACACCTCCTAGAGCAACTGTTTGCATTCAACCCTCTCTTCTGTCCTCACTGAGCTGTCAGGGGCTTTAATCTTCCCTTTCCCTACCTGATCCTCTTACCATGTGGGTCTGACCCAGCTGAGAGGTCTAAAAGCTTCATGCAAGTATGGCTGTCATGGGCTACTCCAAGTACAGACGCTAGAAGTATTGGTGTGAATGAAACTGTAAGCAACGCTGACAACAAGATGTTCCTGACCAGGATGTGTTTGTACCAGGAATCTCATCCATTTACAAGCAGACGGAAAAAAGACCCTTTTGGCTCCTTCTTGACCATCCCACCAGAAAGGCTAAATGGTCTCCTGCAGTATGAGAGTGCTTTTGCCTTGTGAGATTTTCACCTCAAACTGGCAGCCTTCGGTGTGCTGGTATCAGCTCGGGCTGTTTTGCTGCCCCGCTGAAGCTGCCTGTGCTAGTGTGACCAGGAAGGTTCATCTCATCCTTTAGCACATGCAGAGCTTGGGGAGTTCTCCCAGGCTCCTTTAAGCCTCCTAGCTGGCTGACACTCTCCCACCACCATGGAAAAAAGGGCTGGATGGCACCTCCACTTGAAGGAATAGGAGCATCAAGAGGAGGTGCAGTATTTCCAAAAGCTGCTGGGAAGCAGGGAAGAGGCTGTTAAGCAAGAACATGCAACTCCCCCCACCCTAAAACCCAGAAAGGGGATTCCCTTGTTAACCCTCAGTCTGACCCCGCACCTGCCCTTGCTGGCCAAGCTCAGATGCATCCCGAAGAGACCGAGGGAGGTACCCATTTCTGAAGAGGCCTGTTCCCTTGCGAGGCATTCACTCACCTGTCTTCTCTTCGGTTTGGCTGCTCTCCACTGTCTCCATTTGGGGTTGCGCTGTTGCCTTGGCAGTAGCATCCTCTGCGGCAGGGGTGGTGGTGGCAGTGGTGTCAGCAGCAGGCACATCGGCTTGTTTAGGCTCCTCTTTGTCTTGGGCTTCGTCAGCCTTCAAGGACGGTGAGTTATCAGTGGAAGCTTTAGTGGCACTTTCCGTTTCAGCGGCAGCAGCGGACTTTTCCTCCGAGGAGGCAGCAGGAGTGGCAGCCTGTGGGGCTGGCTGCTCTGAGCCCGTGTCGGCGGCTCCATCTCCTTTTTTCTCCTCTGCTGGTGCGCTGCTGTCTTTGCTGCCCTCCTCCAGCTGGGCACTGTCAGCGGCGGCCGCTTCTGTGGCAGTGGGAGCCTCGCTCTCTTTGTTCTCAGCCGCTCCACCAGCAGGGCCTTCCTCCTTCTTGTCAGCGGCATCAGTCTCAGATGCCGGGGCATCTCCCTTCTTCTCCCCCTTGAGCTTTTTCCTTGTTATGTGTCCACGGAAGCTGGCCTGGATTTTGGTGGCTGCCTTATGAGCTTTATCTTCTGGTTTGATGCCATCTTGCTCAATCTTTTGGTCCCCGTCCTCATTTTTTTCAACCTTTAAAGAAGAACAAGGGAGAGGGCAGAGAAGAAAACAGGGAGATAAGTTAAGATTTCTACAAGTGCAGCCCAGGATCATGTTTCATTGGGAATGTCCCACCTTCCCCTCCTGCTAACCAGTAACAAGTTTCAAAGCAGCCTTTCCATTTGGTATGAATTTGAAGCCAGGTGGCTCTAATTTCATCCTAGGGCTGGACAGACACAGAAGGTTTGTAAAAGGAATTTAAAGCACCTCATCATCTCTGTCAGCAATGCTGAAAGCACCTTGGCTGTGTGGAAAGGCTTCCACCAGCTGGGTTGTCTCTATTCCCATGATTTATTTTCCCATCCATTTTGAAATATACCAATTTTTTTCCCTACTCATTTTCAAAACACTCTCCCGAGAGGGTTTTTCACAGTCTTTGCAAATCCACCTGTGCCTTTAAGTCTTTTTTTCTTTATAATGACACATTGTTTCACAGGTGTGTGACTCTAATGACACCAAGTGTTTTGCCCTTTATATCTTTTTGGCTCAGGATTGCCAACAGAGAATAGAATTGCTGCCTGCCCCACCACAGATGCATGCTGTCAGACATACACAGATATTCACAGGATATACTCCTCACAAACGCCCTGCCTGCAAGCACTCCAGGCACTTTGCCTCTGCTCCCCACTCATGGTTTCGATGAAGGAATAATAGGCAGATAGATATCAGCCTTTCCAGTTTCAGCAGACTATTATTATTTCTCTGACTATTGGGAGGAATTCAGCCTTTTGAGAAAGAATTGGCATTCCCCATGTTTTTTAGACTTAAGCCATGCATTAAAGTCATAAATGGGACCAAAATAGAGCCTGTGCCTTATGCTGGTCTGCTGCAGACAGATAATGCTCAGCTTGTAAAACCCCACCGAATCTACAGGACATACAATGCTTCACCCCAATAATTTAGCACCTCTTGGGCACGTGGCAGCTCAGCTGCATATTGATAAAAGGACACTGTTCTATTAATATTCCCACTGGGAAGCATTCAAAAGAGCTACTCGGAAGCAGAGCCACTGGCCTCTTTGCTGTCTGCACCTGGTTTCCATCACTGGCTAAGGTCACAAAAGAAAGAAAACGAGCTGGCTGAGAAAGATAGCACACATTTATTCCTGGGTGGGAAGAGGAAACCACTCCTTAGGCCATTGCAACTGAGAAGTGCCAACTGGGGAAAGGCCCAGGAGCAGAGAGAGTGTACAGCCTATAAATACATTCAAAAAGCGCGGGGCAGGATAAGGGAGAAGAAGCCACTGCAGCATGCACACATGGCATTGGAAACATCATACCTGTGAAGAGGGGGAGAGAGGACTGGCCACACTGGCAGTGATCACTGGGAAACAGACTGGAAGTGACCATTTCCACGGAGGCACACACGTGTGAGCGAAGCTGTGCCACTGAACCAAATGCTTGGCCACCGGCATGCCAGAGGTGGTACCCACTGTCTCTCCCTGGGTCCCCAGTGAGTGCAGGATCCCACACCCTAGCACTGGTGCCCACCTAGGATCATTCCCTGGCTAAACAGGGGTGAGCTTGAGTGGGTATGGTGGCCAAGGAATGAGAAGCCCCAAATCATCAAGGAAAAGAACCTCTCCACGTAGCTGTGCAGGGGTGAGGATGGGCCTGTATACAGCAGGAAATAAGTCTGGGAGAGAAACTAGGCACCAGGATGCTTATGTAGGGGGTGAGTGAAAAAGCCTGTGAATGAATATGCAATTGATATTAATACACAGAATTCAGCACAAGGAGTTTTCGTGCTCCTGACCGCGCCCAGGGACAATTCGGTTGTTGTCCCTATCACAGGGGCACAGCTGAGCACTTAGGCTACACCGCCCCAAGTGCATTAAGTGACGTGGTACGGAAAGTGGGCTTTCATGTTCGTCTCAGCTTGTCAGAGAGCAGGTGATGGTTATGCGTAAAGACGATGCAGACGTTATCATGCTGTAACCATTCATATATGTCTTTTGCTTGCATAGCTAACTCTGCACTGTGTTATTCAGCATCTGGGGAAAGCTTTCCAGCCTATTTCAGCACAAGGGGATGGAAACAAATCGGAAGTACCTTTAAACCAGCTTGTACACAGAACAGCTGGGATCCAGCCAGGGTAGTGCAGAGCTCTGCACAGGCTCATCCATCCTGCTCCTTAGGCAAGTTTTGCAGGTTGCAGTAAGTCCTGTGTTGCTGTGGCAACATAACTACTAATACCTGGACTAGCTGGTTTAAGGAGAGCTTGAGTATACTTGCATTACACTGTAGCCACAGCAACATGAAGACAGACTAGGTACTTCTTTATAGCACTGTGTAACACTTAGATGCCCTAGCTTTGACTCTCTCTCCCTAAGGACTGTGGCCAATTTCAAACAGCAGCAGGCTTGGAAGACTGGAAAGACAATTTAGACATAACTATGAGACCCTAAAGGTCCAGTCCCATATGCCTGACTCCTGCAAAACCATTAGTGAATGTAACAAAATTGTTAATCCCTGGACGAAGATGAAAACCATTGACTGAAGGGAGATCTCTCTTGCCACTGTCCCTGCTGCTCTCACATCCCACGTACCTCCGGCACCAACCAGGACAGCTATTATGAAGTGTGGCCTGCTGCATGCATGCCTCTGATTCTAGAGGAATTAACCTGTTACCTGGGCTATGCAGCCCTTATCTCCTTCCCACTGCTAGCAGGGGGCCAGGGCACAGTGAGCCGCAGGGTTGGCTCACCTGCTGTTCTGACAAATGAACTCGCAGAGAGCTGTGACTGTCAGCCAGCCCTTTACCTGGCAGGGAATGGGAGAGGACTTTTCCTCTCCAGGGAGGTCAGACTGAAACCTCTCACCTGCACCTACCGCATTACAGAGCTAAAAGGCTCCTTTGCCAGTCCGATGACATCACTGTCCTCTTATCCCAGTTGGGATGACATCAGTTTGAGTCCTTGCCAGATAGCAAGGTTTGCAACTGCAAAATGTATTTCCAACAGGGTGCTTTCAGCATAATTTCAGATATAAAAGATAAGAAACATGAGGCTGGGGCAGAGGTGGAGTTTAAGGTCATGGATGAAAGAAATGTACTAATAGTTTGTCTGTGCCAACTGTGGCCCTCAGGAATCCCATTTCTATTCAGTCCTTCCCCAGTGAAACATCCCAGGCATTTGAAATGACTTATTTTCAGGCTACTGGCCTGCAGTTACTTTAGGGGTAGGACACAGTATCTATCTGGTATGTGCGTTATGTTGTATAACAATGGGTTGTGTGAGAAACAGATTGTTTGAAACTTCTGTTCACACAAAAAAAACCCAAGAGCTCTTCATCTGTGGATTACGCACACAGCAGATAAACCTTAATTAAGGAAGCTGCTCAAAAATAACCTGTATGCAGTGAAGCTCCTGGAAAGCAATTTATCTTCCTTGGAAAGCTAAAAGGGTGAATCAGCCCTGCCAGGATGTATTCAAAAGCATCTCAGTGGAAAACAAGAAATCTATCTGTTTTATCTATCTGCCATGCGTGTATGACATCTTGGTTATAGTATTGTGAATTCTGGAATAAAGTGACTATTATTACTAGTGTTTGTACAGAATCTAGAGCTACCAACCAGGAATCAGGTCTGGTAAGGATAGGTTTCATATATTAGTATTCCATCACACCCCCACTTTATTTACACATTTATGTGTAAAGTAAACTCGTACTAGTACTTAATATTGACATACTCATGATATTGTAAGTGTGCATGCAATGTATTGTCATTTCACACAGAGCAAATGGCCTCTGTTTCATTTAGCGTGAGACAAATTATAGATCCTTCAATAGCAGAAAGACTTCAAATCACTGAGGTGGAGAGATACTCAGCTATATGGATGTATAAAAGGACATACATAGTCAAACATGTCCAATTTTTTATTTGGACCATCCCCAGATGTGCACTGAAGCCAGTGTGCAAAGCTTTGCCTTAATGAAACGCACTGTTAAGCTTTTATGTCTCTACCTACACAGCACACAACATCCAAGCCTAGAGGGATGATCCTCTCACCATCTCCATCTGCTTGTCTGCCAAACCTCCAGGTTTCTAGGACATCCCTTCCCAGGCAGACTGTTCCTGTGAGACTTTCCTTGCTGTCACATAGCTGAGAGAGTAGAGATGAGAAAGGAACATTTAAGACACAGGTAGGGCAGGGGTTAGTTCCTAGGCACCAGGACTGTGGAAATTGCATGAAGCCACAACCCCAAGATTTCTGATCTCTGGCCTGCTTTCCACTTTCCATCTCCAAACCTACAGCTTACAGGGGGATCAAAATACGGCAAAGAATGAAGAAAGTGTTACTATAACTTCCAGGCCCTTCTAAATGTCCCACATGCTGGTACAGCAGGGCAGGTGAAACGGACAAACTAGATGTTTTCCAGATGTTCTGTGTGCTTGCAGCCACATATACGCAAAGAGCAAGAAAGGAGGGGACTGAGTGCTTTGTTCCTCGCTTGCTGTTTGTCCACTTCTCTCTTGTGGTGCACCTCATTGCCTGGCCTTGGAAAAATAACGACATAGTTTTGTATTTTGGATGCTGGGATGGAGAGATGAAGAAAGAACATACTGTTTCATTAAAAGGTCTTTCAATATTATAGAGTCTCCTTTGCTCTCTCTGTAGCTTTCCCTTTCCGGGTGCTTCTCTGCCCATCAATATATAGCATGTGTCAGTCTCCTTAACATTCATCCTAGGATCAAGCTGCTATACACTCAGTCATCACCCTGGTATCCCACTCCTTTCTGTCCTTAGATAGGAGATCCTCTCTAATGTGACACCAAATCCCAGAGCCTTTGATTTACATTGCTGTCTCCTGGTGTTCTGAAACCCATGTGCCAGCAGTCCAGATTTAGAATTTACACAGCTTTCACCAAGAGAAGGCATCAATACCGGCCAGAGCCTGGACATACATAGGACCAGTGACAGTTATCAGTACCTCACTTCACAACCCAAGGGAAATATGGTACCCGATTATTAAAGAAAAAGAAATAACCCATGTTCTTCATGCAAAGATATAGGGACCCCGAGTCATTCCTTTCTTATGACACCAGCACTAAGGTATGTGTGGAAATCTTTCCTTCATTTAGTTAGGTGAAGTAGTGCTGAACCAACTAATGGCCTGTGGTACTTGTGGGGTTAAGACGCATCTCAGTCCATGCTGTAATCTTGACTACAGCATAATGTATGTTCCTACTGATGTTATTCAAGGTCACTTGGGCCCAGACTCACAGGGAAACAGGCACCTGACTCCCATTGATTTCACAGGATTGAGTCACCTCAATGCTTTTGTGGGCCTGGCTCTACATGACCTGATTTGTCTCAGAGACAGCATTTAAGGAGCAGAATGCATTAAAAAAAAAAGACCAGCTGTCTCCCCAGAAGGAGCGAAGCATGGACACATGAGAGAGAGAAAAGGCTTTCACGCCTTGTGAAGTGAAGAAGCAATTTAGCACAGAGAACAGCTTTTTTTAACCCAGTTAAATGGTGTGAAGACACCTGGCTAGAGGATGACATCTCTCAGCACAACCTGTCTGCAAGGCGAGGAAACAAACAGAGTTCCTTTTTTTCCCAGGACAACTATGGTGATGGTGGGTAAAACACCCTTGAGAAAGAAAAGGTTAATTCATCTCTCTGAAGGCTTACGCAGGATGGTTCCCCAGGGTATAACTAGCAGGGTTTCAGCTCTCCGGTTTCAAATCCTCCAACAATGGAATCTCCATCCTTTCCTCTACAAGATCCTCTCACATGTAGGAAACTTCCCCTCTATTTTATGGTGCCTGGAATGGAATAAGCTAATGATGGTCAAGCAGATCAATGGATGTTATTCACTTGTGCACAGTGACTGAGAAAAGAGGTAGAAAACAATCTAAGCTAGACCTATTTAGGTATTTTCAGTGTGCCTTCTCAAAAATACATTATACTCTCCTCACCTGTTTTGTGTTTGTCACCCTGTTTCTGTTAAGCTGGTGGCCAACCGTGGTGTCATCTACCACCTTGAAGCTCCTATAGCTCCAGTGTTTAAAGGGAGAAAGGCACTCAGTACTGCCTATGCTGCTTTTGCAGGCTGGGTGAAAGAAAGAAGAGCCTTGCCCGTGAAGATGATGCAAAGTGGCTGATGTCCAGGACTCATGCTTTCTGGAGCAGAGTGGCTCATGGATGTCATTGGGGAAAAGCACTTGCCTTGTTTCTGATCTGGGCTCTGTGGAACACTTCGGTGGTTGTGGGGCATGGAATGCATTCATTCACTCATCTTTCAATTCAAAGCAACCGAAGTCTCAGAGACAGGACTGGGTTGCAGCTTGCCAAGGCAGTGCCTTTACAGTTAATGTCAAGGGCATGTGCACAGCCCTGGGGTAGAGCCCTAAGTGTGTGAGGGCACTTGAGGGCACAAGGTCTGTGTGGACTGTGTTGAAGGCCTTGCACGTTTGGCATGATCAACATCTATGCTCTTGCTTCAAGGTGGATCCTGGCACATACTGTGCTGTCAGTCCTGCCTAGTCTCCTTTTTGGAGGGAAATACTTGTGTTGCTCCAGAAGGACCCAGCCAGCAGGCATTCAAATCAAGGGACTGAAGCCTGGAAATGAAGCAGGAAGGTATCCAAGCTGACTGTGTAAATCCACTCCCAAAATAGACCACATTAAAGAAATCCACCAAAAGGACCAGGTGAAAATTTTCCCTTGAACTATGCTTTGATTAGGAAAGTCCATTCAAAGAATTGTTTCTGCTGTAGATGGGACAGAAACAAGCTTCGATGTCACTGGACTAAAGAGAAATCTCATCCAGGCTCAACTATGTAGTTTGTATGGTTCTGTTCGGGGCAGTTCAGGCAAAGATGTTTGCTGCTATGTGACTTATTTTAAAGTAACACCTTCAGACTCTGAATCCCATGGTGTGCTGACCATGAGCAGGTCATGAAACTCCGAATTATCCATCTTTCTCCTTCCCCGCCTTTTCTCTCTCCTAACTCTTTTTTCTTTTTCTTGCTTCATTAGTTGTGGACTCCACAAAAATTTTCAGGGAATTGTTATTAACTTCTAGTGGCTCAGAGTGCCTGGCCGCATGAGAGCTGGACACATCTGCTTCTGCTCTAGCTGCAGCCAAGGGCCAGAGGCTAATTTACAGCTCAGACTTGCTTCCCTGAGATCTGTTGCAGGCAGCTGCTGACCCTCCTCAGAGCCCAGGGTTATGCAAGGTCTCTAGAGCCATTTCCACAAGAAGCAGCAGCTTATGTCCTACAGCTTCTACCCCATTCCCTCCATGGTAACACAGGGCTGCACCCAGATCTGGTGATGGGACACATCCCTGTTTCTCCCCAGCCTGAGTAAACTGCAGGCAGGGATACTACAAGCCTTTCCACTGCTGGTCTCTGAGGTTACCTTGACCTTTCCTGGTTGCACCTAGAAATTGTGAGGAATTTCATGCAGGGGCCATCAGTCCATGGGCAACTAGACCCTGTCACTACCTCAGCACTCACTTGTGCTCCGTGCTGGTTTGCCCTGGGTTTTTGCAGTCAGCAGAATAACAATGAAAGGCTCAAGCCCCAGGTCCATCCAGTCTCCGAACCTTCTTTTTAACCTGCCTGTTAACCTTGAATCTCCTCTGGTACCTCCTTCTGACAGTGACTGCCTACACCACTCAACTTTGTGATGATAGAGAGCTAAGCATCAAGTAGCTTCCTCCCTGCTTGACAGTAAGCTCAGGGCTGTATTTGTTCTATTATTATTATTATTATTATTATTATTATTATTATTATTATTATTATTTTAGTTTATGTCACTGGAAATGCGGGCAATTATCTTCTGAGAAAGCATTTGCAAGTTCATTAAAGTCAAACAAACATCCCCAGCAATTAGGGAAAGCAAGGCATGGACTAATTCCCAGTGGCTTGGGAAGCTGCTCAGAGGGTGGGCTCTGCTATTGCAGCAGCGAGCTTCCCCCCCAGCAGAGTCCCAGGCTTTGCCACTGCAGGGGTGCGCAGGGAAGGGGAGGTGTGGGGCTAAAACCCAGGGTGGGTAGAAGGGGCACTTGCAAGGAGCTGGTCTGGTAAGGTGGAAGGCTAGGGGAGAGAAGACAGAGCTCAAGGCAGAGAAGGAAAGGAATGCGAGTAGAGGAGAGGGAAGAACAAAGGAACCAAATGGAGAGGAGAGGAGAAAAGAAAAGGTGTAGAGAGAGGTAAAACCTGTTCAAAGCCAGGGTACTGAATGGAAGAGAGGCAAATAAATAAGAGGCTCAATGGCAGAGATGCGATACAGAGGAAGGGAGAGTGCAAGGGAAAGAGAGAAAATCACTGATCCACATCCGAAGGGCGTGACAGCGGGAAGTACCAAGAAAAAACAGGCAGCTAAACAGCCGAGCAGGGTCCGCTGGAGCAGATCTGCATGACTGACTGTGCCACAGATGAAAGAGGTGTTGGCAGAGCTCCCTTTGGCCCATGCCACCTCGCTGCACAACCCTGGCTGTCATTTCCATGAGTGCTGGGCTAGCAGAGGTCCTGAGGACCCTGCGTCAGCCTCTCGACAGTGCCCTGCTGGGGAGCTGGCCCTGTCAGTAAGCAGGCTGATTTGGATGTGGGTGAGTTAACACGTGACAGCTCTGGGCTGAGCCTTTACTGCTCCTTCCCCATCCTGGACAGTGGAGGGGGGGAAGCGAGATGGAGCAGCTTCCCCAAGGCAGCAGGGAGATGTGAGAGAGGAAATCCAGGTAGGGAATGAAGGTTGTTCAGTCCTTTGCTTGTAGCTCTGTGTCACTCTACTTGTAAAATCTAAAGGGTGATGCTTACTCTGCCCTTGAAACCTGAACTTTTGCTGTGGTGCTGCTGGGGGGGCAAGGTGTTCTCATGAATACCCTATGCAATTATCACTGACCATCCCATCAGCCATGCTCATGTCAACTAAGGCTTCGATAAGGAAAACCCTTTGGCTGTGCACCAGCCCACACTGAGCTGTCTTCCCACACTTCTGCTCTGCAGAGCATATGGACAGTGATGCTTCTACAGGATCTTTCACCCACCACTGCTTTACACCTAGCACCTGCACAAAGAAGAAAAGGTCTCTCTCTCCTCCCAAATGGCAGCTACTGCTGGGGTGAAACCCTGTAGCTTGTACCTGTGCCCACAGCCACATACAACAGTTGAACTTCAGCAGGGATGGGGGTGTGTATTCCACCTGAAAAGACGGGGTGAACTGAAGAAGGTTGCAATCAGGATTCTTGATCAGGGTCTGGCAAGGATCAGTCAGTACTGCCTTTCTTAGGTTCAGTACAGTAAGTACAGTAAAGTCAGTACTCCCTTTCTTAGGTTCATTATCCTCCTGGTCAGATCTTTGTCTTTTGTTTTTCTAATCTCCTGAAAACGAGCCTAACCCACAGCACCACCTTTAGCCAACAGCTTCGGCATTCCCCAAGGAGCAGAGTACAATCTTTCAAATCACCAGAGCTGCCCCCATTAAAACCCAAATAACCAGAGTTGCAGGTCTACGTAATTTGATAAATTGGCTCTAAACCAGCTCTGCCTAAGATATCCTTTCTCATACCCTCCTCAGCTTTTGTTACAGTTAGACCAATCCAACATCCCCACTGCAGAGCTCAACTGTGTGGGTTTGACAGGTCTCAGTGGCATGGCCTCTCCTTATCAGCCAGGATTGCCTCTGCTGGCTCTGCTTCTTGCTCCGTGGGATTGCCTGACCCCACTAACACCAGCCCCAGCTCCACTAGGACAGGGTGTCAGCCTTGCTGCTGGAGGCAGAGAATGATTTCATTGAGTGCTGGCTCTGATCTTCACAGAAGCTTGTTTTATTGATTTGTGTTGTGGATCTTCATGCCCACCTGGGTTTGACTGACCCAGAGATAGCCCTCATGCATCCCCATGTACTTTTTCCTCTGGCTTGCCCTGGCCATTCTCTCCACCCACCTTTACTTCAGTGGTACCACTGGTACTGATATTTGCTCCACGGATCTTCTGCAAGGTGGCTGATAGGGCTTTCACAACAGTATGCGTATGAACTCACCACAAGCATTGGGTAAGACATGGACCCCTCTTATGGATCTGAATTCTTCACAGTAACAGCATGTCTTGGATACCAGAGATATTATAGAAAACTTTCTGTGAAATCACTCGTGGCCTACATTTTTTTCTCGTTCCCTTTACATGTTTAAAGTACAAGCAGAGAAAGGAGAGAGATCCTGTGTCTCTTCCCTCCGTAGTCACTAGTTCAGGTGACAATGGGAAGAGTTAAACCTACTCTTAAGATATCAAATATAGGAGACAGGTCACTGGTCCCACTTTGAGCCCTTAGATACTGCTGACTTACAGCTAAGTGTGAGAAGACCTAGACTATCTCTCTCTATTCCGCCTATCCTGAAATTGGTACAGCTTATTAGCAAACAGTTGCTCTGAGATCTTACTGGAAGTTCAACGTCAAATGCAATTTTGGATGGTGAAAGTGGAGAAAGTGGAAAATTTCATTGATTTCAATGACATTTTCACTAGGGATAATTTTTACAAGACCTCTGTGGTCTGCTGCTCCAAGCAACTTGTGAGAGGAGACAATGTCATGTTCCAGAAGGACTCTGAACCTAATTGAATTAGTATTTGTAGTGTTGCAAGATCCTCAAATGCATTGTGTTGTAGCAAGATGTAAAGCAATATTTAAGCTGTGCTCTTATCTATTCTCTCCTGTCAGGGCAGGAATAGAACATCCTGAAAGGAGGCATAAGTGTCTGTCAGAACCTGAAAAGGTCTCCAGAGGCACCTGTATGACACAGCTTCTTTCACCCAAGAACCTGGGCTTGACTGCCTGAGACCATGCACAGTTTGTATAACTTTAGTGCTTTCCAAGGTCCATAAAACTGATGAATTGGGCCTGTGATTGCAGCTGTCACTCCTGAGTGGCACAGCGCCGAAGGCATAATGTTGTGCCATACCCCTCTCCGATCCTTCAGGTAGGGTTGTCACCAGAGCACAGACATGGCTTTGATTGGAAAGATCCTTCGGGGCCACAGGCAGCTGAACATGAGACTCAGTAGCCTCAGGGCTTAATCACTTTTTCTAGAGACTGGCACTGAGCTATGGGAAACGCACATGTGGCTTTGAGCCATTTTGTTTCCTACTTTGCTCCTCTACTGTATACAGCCCTATTGAAAAAGGGGGAAGGGGGAGGCAAGCCTGCAGTGCATGCTGTGATAGACCCTTTGTGGACACTGTTAAGTTAGTGCTATAAAGACCTCCAGCCAAAAGGAACATGTTGAATAGATGTGCTAGGGAAAAAAGCCACAAGTGTTTGGATCTGACGCTTATAAGGGCTAGTATATCACCGCCACATTTAAGTAGTCACCCAGAGCTTCTCCTAAGCTTCCTGCTGCAGGAGAGCTGTTCTTTCCATTTTTTCACTCCCTGGGCTTCCCATTTTAAGTTGTTATTATAAAAGGGCTTCAGTAAGCTTTAAACATCTTGGTCCTAAAGTCTTCTGGCTTTTTCCCATTCTTCAGTCAGGAAGCATGGCAGTAGCCTCAAAGCATTGCACATTGTAATGTGTTTTGCCCAGGCACGCAGTTTAGATCACTCCGTATCTGGTGAATCTGTAGCACAACCATACCGTACATCCAGGCACCCCTGGACACCCCCGGGGAGGGCTTTACTCAGTGGCCACCCTGGCCTGAGGGAAAAGGGACCCCTGTTGAGGACAAGGGGATGGCTGGGTAGGCAGGTGCACAAAGCTCCTTCTACTTCTTTCTGATCTGCTGCAGATGTGATACGGAAAGATAGTTTTTATCCTGAGAAGGACTTGTGAGTTTCTGGAATAGGAACCTTCTTCCCTCAGGATCCTGTGCAAAGCCAGACAGAAAGCACTGGGAAGTATGCACAGACGATCTAACACCAGAAAATGTGCAGTGTTTCGTCTTCTGTTTTGTAAGGGCCAGTTCACACTGCACAGCGTTGTCACCCATCAAAGACCAAATAATTAGGAATCTCCAGGGTGCTCTAGGCCCTCCCTGTGCACTGCAGCAGGGCTGATTTTCTTCTTTAGCCCACCCTGCAAGAGCAGTGTTTTTTACCAATCTTTGGACATTCTCCCCAAAGATGATTCTCTGGGTTTCTCTGGTTTATTCTTTTGTTAAATTGAAGAGTTTCTCACAGAGTTTCAGTCAGCCCCCTGTGTCTTGTCCAGTCCATGTTGAGAATAGCTTGTTTCTGCTTTCTTAGTAAGACTCCTTTGTGTATTAATAGCTCTCACCTGTTATACTACCCTTCTTTGCCAGATCACTCACAGAATCACAGAATGGTAGGGGTTGGAAGGGACATCCGGAGATCATCTAGTCCAACCCCCCTGCCAAAGCAGGGTCACCTAGAGCAGGCTGCACAGGAACGCATCCAGGTGCGTCCACTCTTCCTAGCCCTCTTTAGCACTACTCAGATATCTTACTTTGGTTACTGAATTCACATTTATTCTACTGAGAAATTACTAAAATGTCTCTCCAATGAATAATGGAACGCTATACTCACAAAAATAATAATTAGCAATATAGCTAAAAATAAATCAATGTGTGGATCAGACTCCCAAAGGCTGCAGGAAAAGCTGCAGCCATGAACATAGATGGTGCTGAAAATAGCTAAGCACTTGGGGAAAAAAGAAAGAAGAGGAAAAAAAAAGCTTAGGGGAACTTATGAATGGCCCAGGGTCCTATAGATAGATAGCAATTCACGCAGATTGTTAAACACAGCCCTGCGTCTGGCTGCTCCATTTCCTGGCAACCTCCCCAAAATGCTATTCAGCACACTTAGGAGTTTTCCGAGGATGTCAAGAAGTTGGGTAGCTGGAACAGGCTGGGACAAGTAAGATGGAGTGGAAGGATGTCAAACACTTTTCAGAGGTTCTCCAAGAGTTTCCATCCAGGCTCTTATTGTACTAAGGGTGAGCTTCCATATGAAGGAAGAGGTGCCCACTGTGAGAAGAGCCAAATACATGAGGATTTATGATGATGACAACCATTATTATTTCTACATCTTTGGGATATATCTCCCTTGTGGTGCCAGGAAAGGAAGCAACAGGAACAAGCAACAGGTGTTAAGACAATGGGAGTGTGCTGAACACAAGAAATGGCACAGGCAGAACACAGGTTTACAGAGGAAAAAGAATTCAGGAACTATAGGAACCAGCTTGCTTTCTCCTAGCACCATCTAAAATATAGAACCATTTCTTGGTAGAAAGACATAATTCTTGCTTCTTCAGGAAGTCAGAGGACAAGGATGGTTCTTGCCAGTCCAATTTATTGACCCATTAACAATAACAATACAAAGTCCTTCGTAAGAGACATCATTGTAGTTAAGCAAATTGCAGGTCTGCTCAAATGAAGCAAAGATTATGGTAGGCGAATGTCTGCACTACGTGGCCAGGTTATGTCACTAGTTGTACTCTACTTTTCAGATGAACTGGTCCCTCATTCATGCAAATCGATACAAATCATGCAAATTCCATTATAGTGAATGATTTAGATGACTACTATCTAAAATTTTAGCCCAGGAGTGTGGCTTTTTCCTTTTTTTTTTTTTTTTTGGTAACTCTTTCTTTTTCCTCCTTCCCAGTCAGAAAGAGAAAATCTTATTGTATAACTCTCACAAACTGCATGTCACAAACATACACACACACACGTATATATAAATATAGTGGAGTAAGTGAGTAATTTGCAAGAAATCCACTGCCTGAAGTCAGTTTGCATAATCAATTCACTAAATCCTGCTGAAATGAAATCAGAAATGAAGCCTAGATACAGAATATTTTCAAACAGAATAAATTCAAGACGAGTCATTCGATCCCTTCCAGAAAAAATGAGTTATGAATGCACAAATACTTTCTGTACTCTTTCAAACCAGTCACTAACTCAAGGGTTTGGGACCTGCCTAACCTTTACTAATATCTGAGAGTACTCGGTGTAGAATTCGAGCACTTATTTGGGCTTTCAGGTAACTAACATTTTGATCTTAGTGCAAAGCAGAGGGAAAAAGTTTCCAGCTGTATTTTGCTTTGGTTGCAGAAGCAATTATTTTGAACCCTGAAGAAAATATAACACGTCCCCCCAAGATGCCTGCTTTCCAGATTGTACTCTCACAGCACTTTACAAACATTCATGAATTAATAACATTTTAGTATACATTCCTATGCTTTAGTTCTAGTGGGTCAGCATAAACTTGATTGAAAGAAGAATTAAAGGGCCAGGTTTTACGGAACAAATGGTGGGATCTTGACAAATGCCTACTTGCCTTAATCCTATCGAAACCAGTGTGAATTAGGCACCAAGGCTCTTGGAAAATCCTGCTAGGCTCCTGCCTATATAAATCTTATTTGTTAGGACAGTTCTGTAAATTACCTGATACCACCCTGCCACCATTTGGAGCTAGGCTTGTAAATATCTGCTGAAAGATTGCAAAGTAAGACAAAGGAGCTTAAAGACTTAAAGCGTTAGTAGGAAATCTGGATATTTCAAGCTTAGGAAACTCGGGGTATAAAGGGATTACACTAAAATCTTGGTCTTTTTTTTTTTTTTTTTAGTTGAAAGCTGGAAAGTTAAAATACAGGAAGCAGAGGCTTGGCAAAGGAGAACAGAGGATCTCAGGGTCAGGGCAGCTGACAGAAAGCTGTCCCACAGCACTGCCCTACCTCTGCTGCTGAATTCCTCTGTTATCCTGGCTCATACTTTTCACAGGGTGATTCCTAGTGGCACTTTCTACATCTCTGAGTATCTGGCTTCAGACACCTTGAGTCTGACTTGGAGCAGTGCTAAGCACTCAGAGCTGCAGCTGACAGTAATCGGAGATGTTTTCAGATATGTGCAATTCAAAATAAAAACTACTAATAAAAGTCAGGTCTTCTATTTCTCAAATTCAGCACATAAAATTGGGGAGTCCTGCTGACCAAACTCTCTCTTTGTACCTCAATTGTCCATCTGCAAAAATGCAGTAAAAATACTCAGTTATCTCACATGGGTGTTGCAAAGATTTACTAAGTATTGTTAGGGATGTGCTCAGAATCACAAGACAGCCCAGGAGAAAATTAATATTTCTGATTTCAGAGCAGAGTTTGAATAGTATTTATTGAGCAAAGCTGTGGGGTCACACGCTGACTTATTATGAGAGAACAAAATATTGAATGACTGCTCATTAAGTGAGCACTGTCCATTCTGTGACCTGAATGCCGTATGAATCCCTGGAAAGAAAAATAAGATGTGTTGCTTTTATTAGAAGTGTACTGAAATACATTCACAAGAGAAGACCATGCTGATCTTTGTACAGGCAACTGCACTTCCAATATTGGCTAATTTTTTAATACTTGGCTTAGCAGCCTTAATAACTCTCTTCTAACATAGTTGCTCTGTGGTCTTCTTTCACACATACACTAGCTCATGTTGCAGCTGAAGCCTAAATCTATTTCCACTCCTAATAATGCAGGACAATTCAACTTTTACCCAGATTTCACTTTCTAAAATGCAAGTGACTAAATCATGGGAGCTCAAACCTCTTGGCCTCATGCGCCTCTTAAAAAAACCACGCCTTCCAGTGTCCAAGAGGCGTCAAACCCCTACCCAGTACCTTTGGAGAAGTGAGGGAGTTTTCAACAAGTAGCTCCCAGGCAGAAAACAGCAATGGCTCCCCGGGGACCCAACACCCAGTGTGGGATGGGGTGAGGCTGGGTGCTGAGTCCCAGAGCTGTTGGCCTCAGAAGCCCCTGAGAACTTCTGACCACATGAAGATACTAATAAAAAATAGCCCTAACATCAGCAGTGTGCTGTCAGTAATATGACATATCTCCACTGTGGGAGTCATACTTCAATCACTCAGTAACTGCCTGTGGCTTAAAAGCCACAAGTTGGCCATCCTTGAATTAGGTGAGGCAGGATTATCAGTGGAAAATGAAACATTTTTCTTAGCAAAAAATAAATTAATAGAAAGTAAGTCTTATCTGGCAATTTAATGAGTGCACAATTACTGCATCAGGGAAAAGCCCCCTAAAGATTTAATCATTTAATATGTACAAAAAGCTACTGAGAATTACTTTGTTCAAAGGATCAGTTACATCCTTGCCTAGTTTTCAGCAACTCAATGGCTACCCTGCAACATCAGAGCTGGAATAGCACTGGTGCTGCAGGGCAGAAGCACAGGGTGTTGATAAAAGCAGAGCAAAGGAATGACAGAAATCCTGTTCAGCATTTTCCTGTGCTCTCTATAACTGAGCGCTATTTTACTGCCACTGGCAGCAAACTGACCTCCTGTTTACACCACAATCCTTGAAACTTCTGTTTTTCATAAACTGTGCCCATCTCCAATTCTGATTAGCTTCTCCAGGCATTTCTGTGCTGCTCGGAGTTTTCACAAACAAATTTCCAAACAGCAGAATGGCTCTATATGGTACCCCTCAGAGGTACTCAGCATACTCTGTTGTGTGCTGCACCTGACAGCAGGAAAAGGTTAGAGATGAGTACCCAAGAGAGAAGCTGAAGAATTACAGGTTGGGGATATCAGCATCAGTGATACCATACTGTGTGAAGCTGAGATGCAATGCATCATACGTGAAAGATGGAACTGAATGGGACTGGATATAAGGAGGCAGAGCAACGAGGAGCACATTTTGCTCTCTGCAGGGACAGGTCAGAACCACAGCAGAGAAAGAGAAGAAAGCAAGCCCTGCCAGTGGGGCCACTCACTGCACTTGGCTAGACAGGAAGACTGACCTTAGCTTGGTAAGGCCCCTTCAGTTCTGCAGTGGGTGCTTACAAGTTGCCAAATTATCTGCTGTCGTTAGTGCTTCTTCTATGGGGAGAAGAAGCCAGTGGAGCCACCCAATTGTAGATGCTTCCAACAAAATTATCTCCTGACGTAGTCCAGTGCCTTTTCTGCCTCTCCCTTAATTTCTGCGCTGTGGCAGTGTATGCTTCTTCTGTGGCAAAGCCAGAAGCAGGGGTTGCCCCAGGGGTAGGCTGAAACCCCATCTGATTTGGGAGCAGTATGGATTACAAAATCCCCACCACCTCACAAATGCTAACACAAGACCTACATTTCCACTACCTTCTTTGCAAACATGCATCAGGTTTCACCCAGAGAGACAACCACACATTCACTTTGCAACAAGGTCTCTTTCTTCCCTACACTGACAGCCTCTCCACTTCCATTCTTAACTGGCAGAGGCACAGCATCCTTCCTCCAGACTTGCCAACAGGACCTTCTCTTTTGGCCACCTAGACTGCCTCCATGAAGTATCTCTCTGGATCACTCCACCATAAACTCTGCATCAGTATTGACAGCCAGAGATTTAACTCCAGAGGAGCAGGGGGAGGGTCTCTTAAGCTGCCATGAAGGGCAATCTCAGCAGAAGGTCCTCAAAATAGGCATAGGCTTCAAGCCATAACCAGTGATTAGATCTAGTGGGTTTACAGTATCATGCCATGCTGGCACATCTGAGGACAACAGACCTAGGCACAGCTCGTCTTCCATGTTTACAGAGTGCCAATGAATTGCTTTTTTCCCAAGACTTCTGAATTTCTGTACTGGGATTTTTGTATTTCCATTTCAGTTTCTGCCAAGAAAAACTCTCCCTTGAGCATGTTAGGCTGCTTTGCGCCCCGCTAAGAGAAGTAAACTTTCTTCTGAAGATAATTCATGGACACAGAGGCCTAGTAAGCAACATATCAGTTCATCAGCAGCCAGCATATGTAGCAATGGTGGGAAAAATTCCCACCTGTGCCTGACCGGAAAATTGTGTCCCATGTTATGCATCAGAGATTTGAGGAAGTCAATACAGACATTCATAGTCTCCACAATAACAACAGCATATTCAGACTAGGGAGAAAGCCCAGGCAGGCTCTCATTAATAAAAGTTTATGACCGTGTATCACTGTGTTCTTGCCTCTTTTTGGGCTCCCTGTTAAGCCCAGTTTGAAGGCTCTTTCTTAAGCGCATCCTGGTCTGGAGCTTATGTCCAGGCAGACTGCCTCTCCTGGTGCAAGCACAACCACCTCACCTGGAGATCCTCCAGGGCAGCAACCAAGAGCCTGAACTTCATGAGAACAGCACCAAGGACCTGTCATACCACAGACCTGCTTGCTTCCTCAACTCTCCAGCTCAGCCCTTCCTCAGGAGATCCTCCCATGGATCCTGTAGGCAGATACAAGCCCCACTCCCACAGACACAATTATAAAGCGACTGTCAAATAAACAAAACAAACAATTTGCATTACTCAAACTACTTCTTCCAGGTGAGGAGAAGGAGAGAGGAATAAACCCATACTTTTTCTGTCATTTCTAGATTAATTCCAGCAAGGTGTGTGAATACTAGTTTAAAAGGTGTTGGTTGTATATAAACAGGCAGAATGAGTTCAGCAGATAATTTCACTTTCTTCTGTGCCTCAGTTTCCTCACATACAAAGGGAGTAATAACAAGAGTGTTCCAGGCTTGATTTCTTAAGGATCTAAGCTGACATCTTCCAACACCAGTGAAAAGTGTAGTACTAGTTTCAGTGATAACATATTTGGCCCATTTTTGCCCAGTTATTTTGCAGCCCATCATTCACAGGCACAAGTACAAAGTAGTATGACTCATATATTACATAATAAGCCTGTCTTACAAGCATCTTTCTGGGCACACAGTAAAGGCTGAAGCAGAAAATGTAAAATGGAGACTACCTCTGAAACCTCACTTTGACTCTCTTGTGCATATGCCTTATAATAGTCTTTATCCTATCTTTTTTTTTCCCTTGCAAGTTTCCCCCATCCCAGCTACTACAAAGGATAGACAGAGCTCACTGAGTGGGTATTGATTCAGTATTTTCCCGTTATCCTAATTTCAGGCATGCCAAAATGCCTTATTTGCCACACATCATTCAAACCCATCCCTGAATGCAGAATTCCAATTTCTTCATGGTCTTCTGTGGTGCTATTTTGCTGTAATATCCCAGTGCTTCATAAGCCTTAATGGATGTTCTCCCAGGGAGACAGGCAGGGTTGTTATCTCTATTTTACAGTGAAATCAGACACAAAGAGGCTAAGGTCAAAATGGCCAGAGCACCCACTAATTTTTGGTCCCTAATTTGTGATGCCTTGGATTAGCATTTCCCCAGCTCTGTGTGTGTTTAGGGCAGAACTCCATACAATACCAGCTCTGCACTTCTGCAAGTCAGACCCCAGGTGTCTCAGACTGAGAACCCAGAAAATGAGAACACACCAATTAGCGGCCACCTATGGAAAACCTCATTTATATGGCTTTTTCATACCACATAGGAACTCGTCGCAAAAGGCAGTAAAAAGCCTAATTCTTCAGGGCAGTATTCAATTGCCAAAACATGAGACTATTCTTCTGTTTTTGAACAGCCCCTGCCCAATTCAATACATAACCTTTATCACTGGCAGTAAATGAAACAGGAGACCTTTAGAAAACACCTTAGTTTATGGCAAAACTCATTCAGTCCCTAAGTATATTCCATTCTGTGCACTGAACGAGACAGGGATCCTATTGAAAAAAAAAACAAACCCACCAACCAGTTTTTGATCTTATAATTAAGGACATCATTTTGCATATACGTGAGAGAAGACAAATTAAAGATGAATAGGCAACCCTTTTAATTACTTCTCTGTATTCTTAGTGTTTGACGTTGAAAACTCAATGTATCCTTAACAGAAGCGTTTCGTCTCTCATTTTTAACATGCAAGCTAAAAAGGAAGACAATAGGCAATTTCATCATTTGAAATCATAATGGCATTCTCTTTCCTTATATTATAAAGGCACAACTGTTGCGTATTAAATGGTTGCAAACAATTCCAAAGCTTTATTCCTCTAATCTCAACAGATAGAGCCAAATAACAAATTAAAAAACCACAACATCTATTTGGAAAAGACCCCTACCAAGAAAATTCTTACCCAAACAGGGAAAGCTCAGCAAAATTTCATGTCGTTGAAAAGATTGCCTTTGACTATTACAATTGATCTCATCCCCCAAAAGTTGGGTAATCCTGGCTATAGGCAGGGTGCCTTGTTCCCTTCTTGTGTGGTGTAAAGGCTTTGGAATAATCGAAGAAAGGATGTCTTCCTGAGGGTTGTATGGACTCAGCACGTGATAATGGAAGAATACCACAGGTCAGCTTTAGTTGTTCTATATTCTCATGCAGCAGTAGCCCTTCTGCTGCATGAGAATATATCCAGTGATTGTGAATATTATGTCTCAGCATGTTTTATTCAGTATTCCCAGCAACTGCGGGGACACATCATAATGGGAGCAGAGGGGATTAAGCACTGAAGGTGAGTGCTAGTAGGGGTACAGCACTCCAGTTGGGAATTTCTGAGTGACTGCCATATAAATGCTTTGTGACAATTCATGTCAGGCAGGTAGGAGATGCCACCAACTGATAAGTCCCTTGTAACAATTCTCTCCTGAGGATGATGAAAAGGGAACCTCAGTGTGGAGTTCCAGCAGATGGCTGTGTTCAGAAGATGCATGTTGGGGCTAAATCTCCAACTTAGAAGAGGAGATGCCTTGCAGAAACCACAGTCTTAAGTTCACTAGACAATACGGGGAGAACAAGGCACCTCAGTATCACAATACACCAAATAAATGCTTTTTGAATCTGCCTATAGCAAATGCTGAAGACAGAGCGACATCTAAACTGTCTGAGTTTAGGCATCTTGCTCTGGTTATCAGGGAGGCATCTTCTGGTTTGGATTCCAAGCCCTGAACCCCTGCCCAGAAAGAGACCACAACTATAGTTCCTCTCTGACAACATACAGTAGATAGGTATTTATCTAGCAAATACGTGGAGAGAGTATCTTCCCTAAATTATGGGACATGTTGATTCAACTCTCTGCTCTGCCTGAAAAGATCTCAGGTCTTACCTTCCTCCTACAGAAGACTGTTTAGAGTAAGTCGCTCCTAGCTTTTCCTGCTTAGTTTTTAGGCTTTTTTCATGGAACAATTAAATAAGCTTGAGGCCAAAGACAGAGAGAGCACAGAAGTAAATACAGCTCTGTAGCCTACTGGTTAAGTACTCTTCTGCAAGAGGACAGATTGGGTCCAGTTCCTGCTTCAGTGAATATTTGATACTAACTGTACAAAATAGTGTTGAGAGAGCACAAGAGACCATTTGTCAGTCCTCTGGTCCAGAAGTACCTCGTACAGCCTTCCAATGATTGACGCTGCCATAGTTTCCTCAGACAATCTACTCCAGCCCATGGACTCTTCCTAAAGTCTAGTCTGGATCACTCTGACGGCCCATTAAAGACCATTACTTCTTGTTTTATCCACCCTGGACAGCAAGAACAGATTATTACCATTTTCTTGCACTAGCCGGACTAGCACCCTGACCCATTCTCAGCCTTATTCCTTTTAGGTTGAACAACCCTAATTATTTCAGTCTTTCCTCACAGATTTTATTTCCCTTGACCTCCAGCAATTCTCACTATTGCAGCCTGCACTCCCTCTCACTGCACCACATTTTCCCAGGGTGCGTTACAAGACTAAGGCATGACGTCTCAGCTGAGACTTAGATGTGCTCATCAGATCTGAAGGCTTATTAGATGTGTCTTACAGCCTATACTCCCATTTGCACCCCTAGTAAGATGATGTTTTCCTTTTTGACAATAGAATGACGTTCTAGACTAACATTGAACCTGTGGTCCTCTAGAGACCCTGTCTCCCCCTCTGAAGGATAGCTTGCTGGCCTGTTGGCTCCCATGGACAGCTGGCTGCAATTTATTAATTATTCCCATGGAGAGCACTTTACATTCACTCTGATGCTTGTCTTGAATTCCAGAAATTTCCACCAGCCTATTCCTGGTTCATGCCATCTGCAGATTTTAAAAAACACTTCCTCTAGACAGTCATCCAGGTTGAAATTAAAATATTAAGTACAATGTATTTAATGAAAACATGAAGCACTAACTGGCCACAGCTCAAGCTTGTGGCAACCTGCTTGATAGAGCCTTCTGTTTAGACAGGAAATCAGTGGGAATTGCTGCTGTAATATTTTCCTTTGGACCATGTTTCTTTGCTTCACTTATGATAAAAGCCTGTGAGATAATGTCAAAATCCTTACAAATGACAAGGTATGACAACTACTTCCCCTGTATCCACAAGGCTTGTTATAGAAGAAAGCTAAATTAGTTTGACACGATCTATTCTTGACAGATCTGTGCTGGCTCCTAATAATCTCCTTTATTTGATTATTTCCACCATTTTTTTTTCCAGGAATGAAGTTAAACTGAGTAGTCTGTAATTTCTTATCTTCTCCTCGTTCTTTTTCAGCCTTCTGACACCTCATCCAGTCCTCACAAGTCTTCAAAGCATTCAAAACTATGGCTCAGAGATTGCTTCCATCAGCTTTGTAAGTAAGCTAGGATGATTTGAGACAACCATCTTACATCAGTACATCCTGACTTGTTCTGCCCTTTTCCTAGATCCTGATCTTCCGCCTTTATGGCTCCTATTAATTGTTTTAGCCATCAACATGGAAAATTGGCATAAAATGCTTTGGCTCTTCCCTCCCCTCCACAAGTATCATAAACACTAAGGTAGAGAGTCAGGATAATACTCTTTCACTCTCTTGCTCTGGCCCAATTAATATTTTATTTGTCTGTGCAAAATAGATCAGCTTCTACTGGTCCCAGTATATTCTATGGCCTAATAGCACATTCTCCTGGGAGGTGGGGGTACAGATCTACTCAGGCAGAGGTGGTATATTCACCACATCTCTGGGTAAATACTTTAATCAAACGTTTCTGGATAAAAGGAAGGTAGTACATTCCCTTCCTCTTGGATGCATTCTGTGCGGACACTTGACCCTTGTGCTCTGACAAACCTACCCATTTTGGCTATGCAGAGGAAAGCAACTGTAAGAATACTTGACTTGTAGATCCCATGGTAGCTTAGCTCTTAAGTAGGTACTGAGCTGATTATTTCTTCTAAAACTAAGGATCATCTAGGCATACCAGCAAACAGCCTATAAATGTTTAGGGGACTTGACAAGTGTAAGTGCAATTACCTTAGGATTTTAGGCACCTCCACAGTTAGAAAGGAAGGAAGCTCTGAAGTTCTACAGCCTGTAACAGACACCTCTATGAAGGTAGTTCAATTTACAACAATCTCTTATTTTTCAGTTCAGAACAATGGTAAAGTCCCGTGGTGACACATTTCACACTCTTCTTGTCAACCACACCCTAATTAAAAAGTAATGAAATTCTACAAGATAAGGCACTGTCTTATGGTATCTCTTCCTGAACTGTGGAATCATATGACTCAAAGAAAGAAAACAAAGAACATAAGGAAGAATTAACTGAACTTTAAAGGAAGATTTGCTGAAAGTTCCCATAAGCCATTAGGGCTCATTTTTCACTAAAGTGTCAACTCTTCTGTCTTCCACAGAGTCTTGCACGCTGGCATCATAATGGAGGGTTCTTTTTGCTGCATATCTAGTTTTACCATATAAGAAAGAGCTTCAGGTATTGATTCATATATTAACTTTGCTAACTATCATCTGGAAGTTATCCTACTTCTGCTTACTTCATGGATGTTTCAGTTGGCTTCAGCTCTTCAGTTACTTTGGGGGAAAATCTTTTTTCCTTGCTCCATTTGTCCTTTCCTTCGGATTTAATCTCTGATAGCTGGTATTCTGACTGGAATTTAGGATACAAGGGATTTAGGATACTTTCTTGTTTGCAAGAAAGTCTGTGCTTTAGGTGGGACTGGTTGCATCCTTATCATGCTTTTGACTGAAACTTTAACAGTCAACATTACACATAAATTTTCTGTTGTGGGTGTCTGTCCTCAAAACTCTATGTAGGGCTTGAAGTTCTTCTGGGTCTTCCACTGGAAATGCAAACAGCAGGAAGGGTCAAAACCACTGTTTTTCATCTTTGATCAGGCAAAGTCTCTATTATGACAGATTCCAACTCAGCCTGTGCAATCCAGGTCTTTGCAAGCTGCCAGCCTGACTACTCCAACATAACAAGCTAAGAATTAAAATCTTGACCCTATGAAAGGTGCCCCCAGTTCTGAGGAACACAAGCACCATTTCAGTGCAGCTCTGCAATCTACAGTGAAGCGTCCCTACTGAGGATAAGCTTTTGGTCCAGCTTCTAAAAGCCCCCTTTCCTCAGTTCCCCATCGTTCCAGTTCCCTGTTGTTCCAGTACCTCCTCCCAGCTGCACTACACTTCTCAGACACAGTCAAGCCAGCGATGCCCTCCTCGCATTTTCTCAACAGGTGATTTCCAGCAGTGGACTTCGGTCTTACATGAAACTAAATGGCTGCAAATTTTACTGTCAGCAAATCAGCATGTGATACTTGTTTCTTTATCTCTGGCCTTCCAAATCTAGATGATTTTTGTTAAAATATCTATAAATACTCTACTGAAGACCTTACTCCTAAAGCTGTGGGCAGACAGAAGAAGGAATGGTACAAGGAGAACAATGTTCAGTTCAAAACCATTGTGGTTTACATCCTGCTGGTTTCAACTTGAACTAATATAAATGAGTGGCACCTTGTGCAAAAGAGCAAAGCATGATACCACGCTGCCCCAACCTGCCCACTCTTGAGTACTTAACACTGCAGATTTAAAAGGCGATTGAATACTAGTAATAAAATAAATGGATATTCAACTCCATTCAACAGTCTGATGAACGGGATACCAATTGATAATACTCTTAACAATTAGAAGAGTAATTAAAACTGTAAATTATTCTGGATATCACTAATTATTAGAAATCATCCCAATGCATAAAAAACCTGAAGTTTGTGAGAGCACAGTTTCACTCCTAGGCAATTATGAATGGAATAAAGCTATCTTCAGAGCTAGGTTCAGACCCAAACACACTCCTCTGCACCCCTAAATTTTAGGGGCATTCAAACCAAGTGAGTAGGATGCTTTTAGAGCCTATTAGCTTTACTCATTACCAGCCTTTACAGAAAGGTGTCTCCTACATAGAAAATGTTTAAATACTGTGAGATGTCCCAGCTTTCTATAAATAGAAATATTACTGTGATTATGGCTGGAATTAATTCAAGAAACTTCAGAAGTAAGATGAGTAATGAATGGGACTGACGTTTATTGGTTATAATTTAAAAGTATATAAGTACATCCTGGCTTGCCTTTCAAGGCACCAAATCCAACCAACCCTGGTGGGAGGAATGCAGGCTCAAGACATCCTCTCTTGGGCCAGCAAGACAGCTGGAGCACAGCCTGCCACCCAACCGTGGCATTAGTAGCCAAGGGACAAGCCCAGAAGAAGTATGAACCTTCAAGAAAGCTGCAATGGTGATACTAGTTTGTACTGTATGCATTGCTCCTATGGCAGCCATACCCCTTCCCAGCTGCCTGCTGGGGCTGGGCAACTTTTTACCTATGCTAACAGCAATGTGACAGGTGAGGATGCACCACTTTGCTGTCTCTGTCTATAGGTGTTCATTTGCAGTAGCTGCAACAGCTGCCCAAGTGGAGGAAGCTGCAAAAGCAACTGGAAGCACAAAGGAAGAACCTACGTAGTTTTCCCTCCTACCAAGCTTCCCTTCTCATACCAGTGCCAGGAAGGGTGAAGGGAGTAACGCCCTAGTGGTAGTGGCTGATGGTGCCAGCAGGAGTCCTTAAGAAGCACAGCCTAATGGAGGGCTGGTACCCAGCTGGAGGAGAGAAGCAGCAGCAGGAGGACTGCATGGAGGGAGGGAGGCGGTCAAAGGAGCATGAGTAAGGTGAGGAGCCGAACAGATGGGGAGAGGAGACAAAATGAATAACAGGCAGAGACAGCAGGATCAGTGTAACTCCAAAAGCACAAATTCCTTTTATTATATTAAAAACAAATCACTATTTTCATTACACTATTCCTCCACCCCATACACATATTGTAGGTTGCTATAGGCTGGATGATTATGAAGGTAGTGGAGGAGCTAGCACACTGGTGAATAGCAGGGAGAAAACTAAGTTGTAGCCCTACTCTCAGACTATGTCACACAGTAATAAGGCCTGGGTCTGGGAAGAAAATCAGTGGTTTTTGTTAAAGGAACTCAAGTGGCTAATAAACATCCTGACGCTGCAGGAGTGACTGAGGATGGATAAAGCAATGTTTTGCCTGTCTAAAGCACCTCTCACCTGAGGGCATCTGAATCCTTTTTTCCACACACTAGTTATTTAGTTTCCAAATTAAAGAAGCATCTTGCAGAGAGGGACACATGACAGGCAGAAATACTGTGCTTAGATCAAGTCAGAAAGCAGGTTAATAGCACTGCTCAGAAGAGAAACCAGCTCTCCTGAAACCAATTCCTATATACTAACTACTGGCCTGTGGTGCTTGCAACCATGAAAAGCCATGGAGTTCTACACACACACACAGCAGGTGACAGAGAGAGCCCTAAGGAAACATAAACACCTTCTCCACATGAGGCCATCAGAGCTCTGAGGTTACATGTCACCTGCCGGCATGCTCTGGAGGATCTTGGAATTATAGATGAAATGAATGTGGATGGATTCCAGGCTTCGACTTTGGACTTCAGATGTTGAAACGTGTTTCACCCGTATACCTGCTCTGCTATTCCCATAGCAAGGTGTTCTGGTATTTCCACCAGCAAGGCATATGCACTTTCCACTGAGCCTTTCTGGATGACCAGTCTCCTCTTACCAGCCTGGCATTCCCCTGTGTAGAGCTGCTGGGCTATGGTCGTTGCCTTACTGCTGGACATTGGGCCTTCAAAACTCAGATGCAGCCAAGTATGGACTGCTGCCAAATCTATTCCTGAGACTTGTCAGACTCACAGCAAACAGGGGAATCACACAGTGACTTACAAAGGGCATCAACACAGAAAGCTGCTATCAAAAGTTTTCCCATCCTCAGGTGTCTTTAGCCTGGAACTATCATCAGAGCTATCATTCATTCTCAAATCCAACTAAAGCCCTCCCTGCATAGGGAGGAAGCCCTAAGCAACAGAAGAGGTGCAAGAAATTTATGTGCAGGAGGAGGGGACAACAGGAGAGTTATACAGAGGGAAGGATGCATGGGCCAGCAACTCACAGACTGAGCAAACGGTAGTCAGTAACGCACCACCAGCCTGCTGGGAGCATGCAGAGGTCTCAGCTTATATGCCATTGGTGCTTTTGGTTCATACAATCTCAGCCAAAAGCAGAGGCAATCTTCAGGCTATGCCTGCTGTTTTACCTGTTAATACACCAACCCCTCCGCATACACATGCCTGCTCAGTACAGACTAGGCAGAGCCCACTTAGGCCCCATGTGCTCTGCACGTGGAGCTGACAAGAGCCATGGAGGGGAGCACATGCCTCACAGCACGAGGCCAGCAAATCCAAGCAGGTATACACGTCCTTGATTTACGTCATGCGAGACTATCAGCCTGCTTTCATCGTGCAATGGGCAAAGGGACCAGTTCACCTTCCCACTAGCACAAGAAGGTCTTGCAACTTGGCAGCAGTCAGCAGTGGGGAATTCCTGCTCTCTGGGAAATGGGGAGAGGCAAAAATAGTGTCCGTGCAGGGTGACTACTAGATCCTGGGTTGGCATCACAGAATCCATGACAGCTAGCCTGAAATGAGAGCGTACTTGAGGTGAAACCTCTTTGCACTTTCTCCTTCTAGTCAGTCAAAGCCACATGACTGGAGGAGGGGTTCCTCTCATCCCCTATTCCCAAGCAATGCCCACCCTGTCCGCATGGCATGAGCAGAGTCTGGAGCTACATACAGCCCATTTTCTTATCCTGAGGCAGGAGCAGCACTGGGATCATTCAGACACCCTTAGCATTGGGCCAGGACGAGCTCTCAGACAATACATGTCGGTTCCTTGGGCTGCACACGTGTACCCAGCCTGGCACAAGCAGATACAAGATTGAACGCAGCCCTCTCAGCAGGGATGCCTCTACACACCAGTGGGTACCACCTGACTGGTTTTTTTACTGGGACTCTCATTCAGGAGCAAGTGGCAATAGGCAATTTGGATCAAAAGACTGGTTTCTTTCCCACTAAGTATTACTGCTGTCCTTCTTCCCCTGGAAACTCTGCCTGCAATTAGTTCCTTAGGAGGGGGCTTGTCTGTGCCATTAAGAACAGTTACATTATGCGATCTAGGAGAAATCAATGTCTCTAATAGTCATCAAAGGGAGTGGAGGAGGACAGGGTGATGGGAAGGCTGCTTCTCTGGAGACACCCTTCTTGGGAGAAATCCCACGGGTATCGCCCCGGGAAGAGAAATAGTAAGGACCTGCGGTAATTAAACTTCCATGCAGCAATCGTTTACTGGAAGAAGCACAGAAACCGCTTGGTGTCTCTCAGAAAGGCAGAGGCAGTGGCTAGACTCTCCCCGGGTGCAGATGAAGTGCCTCTGCCCTGAAATCAATGGCCTGTGATGATTTACACCGCACTGGCAAGCGGAGGGAGGAGGGGCGTGGGTGTACAACTTTCCTTTAAAATACCCCTTTTCCTCTCTCCACCTTGGTGTTCAAAGGTAAGACCATGCCTTGCAAGTTTTAAAGCATCTGGATTGCGTGGCATAATTAAGTTATTCTAAACGAGGTCTGAGACATTTTAATATCCCGAGGCAAGAAAGCCTTAACTCTGCGTGCATCTCCCTCTCTCTTTTTCTCCATTTCCTCCTTCCTGCACACCTCTGCAGTTCCTGGAACGACAAGACACCTCACCGGCTGGCTGTAATTGCCAGAACAGTTCCCCAATGCTTTCTCCTTCTCCAATTGCATTAAACTGCATCTTTAGAGGTACAGCCCTGTTTATTCATGCCGCTCGTGTGGAAGGGGAAAGAAATGCAGAGTGCCTCTTCCCCCCTCCCTCCTTTGATTTGATGGGTGTGGCAGGTTTGAACCTTTGCAGCCGCTGGCTCTCCAGCACTGGGGCGAGGAGAAGGAGAGGACAGAACGGGAGGGAAGCCATCGGATACGGCTGGTGATGAATGAGACTCATCTCACCCACAAGTGGGAAACCTGCTCGCGGGTTATTGTTTAATCACTCATGCAATCCAATACTGAGCACATACCCCCATAACGTCCATCTGTTCTAGTATGCGGTGCATGCAACACTTGCATTTCTAGGCACCTATCGAACTAGCCGGCTCTGCGTATTACTGACTGCATCTCTTGCTGGCAGTAAAGGTTAAGCTCAATTTTTCAGACATTGCTTGACCCAGCCTTTCGGTTATGCCACCTTTTAGCTGAATATTTTGTGGGCACAGATTCAGAGCTGCAATCAACTGTAGGCAGAAATGACAACACCAAGCTACCCACATCTCTCATGGGCGGGCACAGTCAGTCAGATACTTCACATCGGCATCGCACCCACAAGAAAGAATAATCTGCAAGGTATGAGTGTGTGAACGTATTTGTCTTTGAGGGGTGGGAAGACAGACACATACAGGCACACCTAGACACAAATGTGAAGAGATTTCTTCCACGCCCAAGACCGTAAATTCAACATTTCGCTCTTTAGCTGTCAGAAAGGCGGGACACTAGGGGCTTCCCCTGAAAAATAATTTGAGGAGAACTGTCTTTATTTTGGGAAGGAAATTCCTGCCTGCGCTGAAGAACCCATTCCATCTTTTTCTCTCTGTGAAAGGTCTGGGTGGGGATAGAGGAAGAACACAAGCTGAAAACCAAGGTCTTTCTTTTCCAAATTAAAGCCTCCTCTGGTGTATCACCAGCTTTGCTGAGCGAACTGCTATATGGCCAGTTTGTCAATTGCGGTGTGTATTCAGGTATAAGAGCAGCAGTTGGGCTCTGAGCCCAGGAACAGCCACTGAATATGCACGGGCAGGCACACTCAGGTTGTATGGCTGTATAAGGATCAGAAGGCATGTGCAAACGAGTGCATGTGGGCTTGTGCATATATGTGTAGTACAGATGCGAGCAGCCGGAGAGTGGAGATGTGTGCCGCACATGCACGCGCAAAGGGGTGTGTACCATGCGGTGGATTAATGCACGGAGTGGGAAGAGAGGACTATGTGCGATCAAGATACCTGCACACCATGCATCTCTAAATATGTCAGAATACAAAACGACAGGAGCAAACCCATAGAGACGTAAAGAACAGATACATCAGAATATTATTCAGGAGCTTTAATGCCCAACCTGTGATGGTATGGGCAAAATTATCCCCCTCCCCCAACAGCTCTCTTCTGACTCCAAAGAATCCCAGAGCTACCGACTTTATTTTAAAATTTGCTGTGCACCTCCGCCCACCTCTCTGTCACGCTGCCTCCCTGTCTGCCTGCCTTCTCCTCCTCTTCTCTTTTCATCCCATATTTGCCAGCTGAACGTGCTCGGCTGGCTGGCTGCAACGTGTTCCTCCCCCCACCGACCCCAGCCATCACCACCTCCCTCCAGGTTTTAGTGAACGTATCGTTAATTGCAAAGCATTTGAAAAACCTGCATGGGGAAAAACACAGAATGACGCAGGGTCTCGTTCTATCCCATTCACCTGCCCCTCCCCGTTATTCTACAAAATTGCTCCTTCGTTTGGTAACACACATCTCCATTCAGAAACACACCTTAACCTGGATTTTCTGTCAACACTGTGCTGTTTTACAATAACTGGAGTTACTCATATCAGTGTGTTAGGCTATTGCTCCAGAATACTGCAGTGCTATATTGTAAGAGATATATAAATGTACGCACATATAAAGAAAGTAACCGGCATGGTGCTGTATCTGAGTTGAGTTTTGCACTCAGAACAAGGACCAAAGCTCTTTGTCGCTACCTACAAATCCATAATTTGGGGAAGTTTCCAAAATGCCTTACAAAGATATCTGGGGCCAGTTCCTGCCTCAAAGTTCTAGCTTCATAAATCCAGCATCCTCTCGAGGAAGTCCAAGAGGTTCAGCCAAAATAGGCTCTCTTAATCAGGAGCAGGTTTGGGCTTTCACAAGAAATAAAAGGGGGGAGGGTGAGGAGGGAGTGACCAAAGTAGCTTTTTTTCTCAATTTCATTATCATTTTGTACATAAAAAAATTGGCACTGAAAGCTAGCCACCACCCAAACCTTCTTATTATCCCGATTCCCTGACAGAAAAAGCCAGGTGGTACCAGTAAGGAGAATGAACTGGTTTCCAACAGGTTCACACTGGGAGCTTCTCTTATCCCACCCGAGTTCGGAGCTAACAGAGGCGTGGTCCTCTGTCTCCTTACCAGCTGGTGCACAGTTGTCTAACTGGTTGTACTATGAAGGGTATTGCAAAAAGGGTGACTCTCCCCCTCCCCCGGCTAATGCTTTTGTTATTAATTAATTGCATTTTTCACTACAGCACAGGTTGAAAAAAAGCTTCAGTTTAATTCTTGCTCAAATCGTTGTAACACAAAAAAATGAATGCACCTGTCCTCCGAGCCACCTCACAGCACATGCACATAAAGCATCTCCCATTCATCAGAGCCAGGAGCAATAGAAAGCATTCTGACCAGGGATCAAGGCTCACTGGGCATCCTTTCTTTTTTTGCCATAAGATGAAGAATTGCTTCCTTTATCTCCAAGGTAGAGCCAGCTCTCATCCACGTTTCCTGCCAGCCGCACCCCCCCCATCCACACCCTCAGAACCACAGACAGAATAGCCCAGGCAATACGTCTACCCACTATTAAAAAATAATAAGAAGAATAGAGGGGACATTCTGATAGCTCCCCAAATGTGGACGTAGGCCACCCCCCCTTCCCCACATCACCAGCCCCGGAAAGGCAAAACAGTCATGTTGCAGGGTGTGAAAGGAGCCTTCAGTCGCAAGATGCTAAAGAACTGCAAAAGAGACGTCTGCTGAAAGCAGCTGAAATTTTCTCCCCCCTACCCCAGCCCCTCACACACTCTGGCAGACACGCACCCCACGGACACACAGCAGCCTGGGAGATTTCTTAACAGAAAGAAACATAAAAATCTTCATCTCTACCTGTTTTGTTCTTCTCATACAGCACAGCATGATCGTATTGTCCCCTTCCTTCCTTCTTCTTCCTTCCTTCTCCTCTCTCCTTTTCCTCTTCTCTCTCTTATCTCTCCCCCCCACCCTCTCCGCTCCCTCCCTCCCTCCCTCCCTCTCTCTCTCTCTCTCTCCCCCTCTCTCGCTCTCTCACACACACATACACACGCGCACGCACACACACACACACACCAGGGCAGTTAGCAGCGACTGTAAGGTCCACAGCTATTGCTCATCACACATGCACACGCTGCTGCCTCTCCCTGCCTCCCTCCCTACCCTTCCCAGAATTGTTCACCAGCTCTCCCTGACTCGTCACCTCCCCACCCCACCCCCACCCCAGCAAACACCCCCCCCCCCCAGTGCCTTGCCAGCCTCATGAATAATTAAAATCTCCAATCTGGACCCAATTACCCAACGCCTTTCCCACTGTACAGAGGCGACAGGGGAGAGGGGACACTGCAGACTGCGGAGCGGGTGGGAGGGGTGGGGTGGGGTGTGTCTGGGAGACACCGGGCGATGGGGAGCCCCCAGTCCCACTCTCACCCCAGCAGCCGAAGCCCCCGGCACCCGGCCACGGCCCGCAGTGGGATTTAACGCGTGAAGACAGCGTGGGGTGGGGTGGGCACGGAGGGGAGAAGAGGGAGCGGGGGGCATTGCCGTGGCAGGCGGTATATGCCATGCACAGGTGACGTACCGTAGGTGGGAGCTGCGAGCTAAATGGCAATCGGAAAATATGTTAAAATGGCTGTTAAAAATCCCCCTCCCCCTCAGCAGCACACTCGCAAACATATATGTACGTGCTGCCTTCTTCACATGTGCTGGCATAAACCCTGCAGAGTGATGTCCTGCAGCACTGAATGGGACAACTTTCTCCCTTCTTCCCTCGATCCATCCTATAGACCTTTCATAGGCACAGAAAGCGATACTCCTGCAACAGATATTTTTTTTAGAATAGCTCCAAAACCTACAGAAATCATCCCTTTGCCTTCTGTATAGATCTCAATTAATTTCAGCACCTAAGTCATTTCTATGCCTATTGATCTCTGCCTGCAAATCGCTGTACGCTATTACGGGGAAGATGTGCATGTTCACACACACCGCCACCCCCCCCCCACCCTCCCCCCGCACGTGTGGGAACAAAAATGTATGGGTTTGCATGCACAGAAGATCATGGCGAAGCGTGAGCCTGAGCGAACATTAATGCGCACACACACCCCCAAGCACACGTCTTGAAAGTTATAACACCCTGTTTTCTCAGCACATATATGAGCAGGGTAGTTATATCTGTCATTGTGAAAAAATATTCCAGACGACGGTTAAACCCAACTATGACAATGTTGAGCACGTTAAAAATATAAAAAGACTGCTGGATTTTTAGGATTTCATCTACCAAAATTCAAATTTAGCTTATTTTATTTACTGTGTCTGGGAGGCACAGTCAGATGCTGTTCTTTTTTTTTAGCACTAATGTCACTACATCAACTTCTCTGCCACACCACGGAGTTACTTCTAATTTATTTTTAATGTAAAATTGCCCACAAAAGAGAAAAAAAAAAGTATTACGTTATTATTAAGGCCTTTGCTCTCTAAATATATCTAAATACATTATTAACACAAATATTCACACACGCATGTGCGCTTATACAAATAAATGCATACATATATAGACACAGTTTCTGGAATACCCCTCAGCGCAGACTCCTACATAATCATATTCAGTTGCTATGACATCATTGCAGTTCCCAGTACCCCATATTTTTTTAAGGAAAGTAAACAGCATTTCAAAGAGAATCTAGCTAGATATCTGCATCTGTGTGTAATTTAAAGGAGGTGCCTTTTAGGGTCAAGCAGGTATCAGTGTTAGTCCTGGTTTTACAGTCTAGAAAAGGGAAATAATGATATGATAATGAAATTCAGAGAAGGTACTAAACTGGGAAGAGTTGCAAACACCAGCTGACACAGAAGTAGACCAAAGGATTAAATAACGAAAATCTGATTCAGCTTCAGAAAATGCACGCAGAGAAAAAGAAGGCAAACTATGCAATCATAAAAGACGACAGGTAAGAAGCAGAGCAGCAGAAAGCAACGGGCATGAAGTTCAAGGAAGGGGTGTCTGTGACATAGACCACTGCTGGCAACACCATGCCAAGGCCCTGAGAAGCAGTGCAATGGCATTTTGGAATACATCTATGGGACTTAGGAGCCTCTGCTCCAGCCCTCGGAGTTGCTGGGGGCTCATCTCCGCAATGAAGGTAGCGTGTCATGAGCTTGTGGGCACTTGCTAACCCACACGACTGCTCCCAGTGCCATTGGAAGATGGGACTCCTCCAGCCAACCATGCATGTCCCCATCTGAGAGTGTCACCCTGGACTCCCCTTGGTGACAATGAAGAGAAATGGGAACTTCAAGGGTGTGATTCAGATCATCCTAAAGCAGGAGCCTAAACTAGGTCAGACGAATCACGCTTCAGAAGTGTTTTAGAAGCTTCTTTTCTTCCCACTGACAAGGCCTTTTTAGGGAACCTCCTTGCTGTAGGAAGCCCTGCCGAGGAAAGCCTTCTCAGCCCCCACCTTTCCCAGACACCAACCCGGAGGGGGAGCAGGCTGGCAGCAGAAGGGCTGCATTGGGCAGCCAGGTAGGGTCAAGCTACCTTTCTACGTACACCCGAGGCAGTTGCTCACCAAAGGCAGAGCCACATCTCTTCGTGCCCAGCCCCATGGGCACTCTACACTCTAGCTTATTGCAAATGACTTTTGACATAGAAAAAAACCCCTTCATAGGAGTAGAGAATGCATGTAGAGTTAGTGGTGAGTGGCCAGTCCACTGCAGGTCACATCTGAGTTTCCTCTGAATTAATCTTATGTAGAAGACCCATAAGCTGAGACCCAAATTTTCAGGGCATATCAGTTCCTAATACCCCTTTCTTTCAAATCAGGACCCTTTAAGTACATTTAAAAGTTGGACTTTACATTCTTTTGCCAATTATATGGTTCTGAAAAGCATATCTCAGCATCCCTTGCCCTGACATTTTGCCTATGTCATCACTTCAACCTGTTGAGGTAAATTATCTGGTAACAGAGAAGGAAAAAAGGACAAGTCCACAGCAATGAAAAGGCTGAAGAGAATGAGAGGGAATTAATGGCACAAATTTCAGCCGGGGTATTAATGAACATGAGAAGTGAAACTCAAGGGAAGGAGAGGAGGCGAATCTCCATTTCTTGAAGTCACCAAGTGAAGATGGCATGCTTTCATCGAAATGACACTTTTGTTTCTCCGCTGCACTGCCAACACTGGCTTATTCAGCACTCCTTCAGAGTTTCTGGATAACGCTGCATTGCACAGTGTAGACATGCCCTGAAAGGCCCCTGTGACCTTGGCTTTTGAATCTACACAAATAAAAGGAAGAGGAGTTCCAAAGAGTAACATGAATGGGGGGCTGGGGGCTGGCAGGAGGGGGTGAACAATGACCATAGATTTTAAAAGCTTCATCTGTGAGACTTGACTAAATGACAGCAAGGAGGTGAAGTGTGATATTTTTCAAAAACCATAAGCCCCCAGAAGGGAAAGGAATCATTTGGAGTGATATATTAACCTGCTGTTTGGCGTATACTGCATGTTCCTTCACTGTGAGGGAGGGTAAAATTCGTGTAAAGTAATCATTAAGATGACTGCTTTAATTCAAAGCCCTGTCTTCTATTTAAAAGGGTCCGGATCATTTAAAGTAACGAGACGTATCCGTGGTTGCTACAACATAGGGTGGTTGGACTGAGACAAAACCCGGCACTTTTTCCACGTTCAGTTCTGCTGCAAGGTTTAGCAGTGCCTCAAGTTACCCCAGCAGCTCGAGGTCCGTACTGGTTCAAGAAAAAGCATCTTCAGTCCAACTGTTAATTTAAGTTCAATAGTAACAGCTTAGATTCAGTTTTGATTTGAAGAAACACCTAGTTTCAACCTTCTTCTGGGACTGTAATCAGGCTGATTCCCTGGCTGGACGAAGTTAAATAAAACCAAGAAGAAGGAAGATGGTTTGCCTATAAGAGTTGTCCCAGTGGTAAGCATGCTAAACTGAAGAGGCGTCTCTTTGAGAGAGGTACCGTGCAAGTCCCGTTACTAGGGATATTTAAAGCTTCAGTAAAAACAGCACTGAAGTGAGCGACTTGCTTTCATTGGGAGATAGACTGGGTTTTCTCTTTATTCATATGTTCCACATATAGTGGTAGCCTCGCCTTTTGTTAGCCAACTTTCATGCTGAAGGGAAAAAAGCCAATTTTATAAAGATTTTTTAGGATCCTCATTTGAACAGGCATTCCTGAAAATCCCACTGTTGGCTCACTTGCATTTTTAGTTTCCTCAGTAGTTTTGCAACTCTGGTCTCATTTGGCCTCGCTTTCAGTCATCTATGGCTTAATGACACAAAATAGTGCAGTGCAACACTACGACCAAACTCCTTTTCCAAATGAGTTAGACATAGTTATGAATCTCCTTGGAGGACTGCCCATTTTTCAGCATAAGGATCACTTATGTCAATTTACCTTGGATTTCAGTTAATCCTGAATTATTAATAATAGAAAAGGAAAGCCTAGTTTATTTTGACCTAAGACTGTCTGTATGCCACAGGCTGAAATAAGTGGCTTTAAACCCATGATTTTCAAAAGCCACAATGCCACTTAATCTTGCAGAGAAGGCTTCAGAAAATGCCAGTCCAGGAATGCTCTAATTCATTCAGTGCCTTTAATGACTGTTTGGTTGCTCATCCTCCATGACACTGAACACACGTGACATTATCACCTGTTGCCATCGTGCTAGTCAAAGAGATATGCACAGGTGCTCGGCATTTATTCCCCGTGATTTCCATTTTTCTTCCCATGCCAGCACAGCTGATGTCACAGCACTAAAGACACCTTACTTTACAACAGGAAACGTAATAAGAAATGGCCTCAATAATTTCCCTGAATAATTTTCATCAATGTTAGAAAAAATGTGTTTTCTGTAAATTGTGTGGAGTACACAGACTGGAATATCAGGGTGGAAGCAAGGGTAGAAAGATTTTTAACATGCATAAAGAATGGTCTGTACAACCTCCAGGTCAATGTTAATTATTATTGAGCTTCAGAATCATCAAAAATGCAAATACAACAGTTAAATCCCAGCACAGCTTAGTGCTGAAGACTGTAACTCTTCAATAAAATGAAATCTCATCTGTTTGTCTGTCAAAAAGAAAAATGTCATCACAGAAAGCAGTCAGCCTATCTGCTATTATTCTCAGTGTAGTTATAGTCTGCCATGGAGGAATGTGATACTTTACAAAGCAAACCAAATATGAGACAGGATGACCCAGGAAGCCCCTTCTTGCTTCTGCAGGGACCCTTCAATATGTGCTGTTGGGTATACGCAGCAGTTCCTTCTGCTGTAGCACAGGCTCAGCAAAGCAAGCTTTGAACGAGAATCAGTGGTAAGCAGGAGCTCAGCATGGGCCAATTTACCTCGCTTCTCAGGCTGGCTCCATCATTTACTCCAAGTCCTGTAGTGCCATGGAAAGTTGCTGTCAGCAGCCAGGCTGGTCACCTTGCAGTGCCACATCAGGGATGTCTACACTGCTCCATGCTGTGGGGTATGATGGGACTGGGACGGAGACAAATGCTAAGGTGTGCACACTAACTTCAGGGAGAAGAAGAGTCCATCTCAGTGCTGTTTCACTCCCCTCCTGGCTTCTTCATTGATATATTGCCATTCCCCTAACACTGTAACGCTGAATGTGGGAGCTGCCCAGTGATACCAGTATGGTGACATGACAGTATTATGGTGTAAGTCACAATTTCCTGAGCCTTCTTTGGACCTCTCGGCCCTGCTCCACACCTGCCCACAACGTCCCTCATTCAAGCCAGAGTGGGGATGATGATCCGGCTGCTCCAGCACTGGGAAGTTGGGTGGGCAGTGACAGGTTCATCCTCCTTCCTTCTTGTCCCCTCAGCTGATGAGACTCTTCCTTCTCTCCAGCAAAATAGCTGAGTTGACCAGAACCAGTCTGCATGCAGGAAGGTACAAGGGGTATCCTGGACCCAGGAAATGTATGAGAGGAAAAAAAAGTTGAAGAAGGTCTCTTCCTCTGCCCTTACTTGGCATTGCAGTGTCAGCTATGGGGTGAAGTTTACAGGGGTGAAGAACACCCAACAGATCAGATCTGCCCTAGCCTTCAGCCCTTCAGGAAAAAGCATTAAGAATTTCTAGCCATGGCCATGCTTCACTCACAGGCATATGGTGACCAGGCCATGCATTGATCAGGATCACAGCAGCAGAATCCACAAACCACAGAGGTGGTTAAAGGACTGCCATGGTTTCTGCTGGGATGGAGTTGACTTTGTTGCTGGCAGCTGGTATGGTGCTGTGTTTTGGATTTGGGATGGGAGTGGTGTTGGTGGCACACTGATGTTTTTGGTTGTAGCTAAGTAGTCAAGGCCTTTTCTGCTCCTGACACCACCCCACCAGCAAGTAGGCTGGGAGTGCACAAAAAGTTGAGAGGGGACACAGCCAGGACAGCTGGCCCCAGCTGACCAAAGGAATATTCCATACCATGTGACGTCATGCTCAGTATATAGAGCTGGGGGAAGAAGAAGGAAGGGCGGGACATTCGGACTTATGGCGTGTTGTCGTCCCAAGTAAACATTACACGTGATGGAGTACTGCTTTCCTGGAGATGGATGAACACCTGCCTGCCAATGAGAAGCAGTGAATTCATTCCTTGTTTTGCTTTGCTTGCGTGCGTGGCTTTTGCTTTACTTCTTAAACTGTTTTTATCTTAACCCACAAGTTTTCCTTATTTTTTCCAATTCTTTTCCACATCCCACTGAGGAGGTGGGGAGAAGTGAGTGAGCAGCTGCGTGGTCCTAGTTGCCAGCTGGGGTTAAACCACAACAAGGACATAGGAGGAATATTTGTATTGGAGAAGTGTGAGGTGGTGGAGTGAGCTGACAGGACCCTGTCACTTATCCAGAGCTCTACACGGGGGAGTTAGAACAGCAAAGATCTACCAGGAATTAAATGGGCAGGAAAACAGTAAACATCCACCTGCCTTAAGGCTCCAAAAAGCATCTCTCCCTGCCTTGGCTTCATTTAGATTAGCCACAAGATACGCATTGAGAGGAAAGAGGAAAGCCCATATCCCTCAGTCTGTCAGGCAGGCACAGCTTATGGAGAAGGCTGTTCCCTTGCAGTGGGATCCTCAACACAAAACTCACTGCATCCCATTAAAGTGGAAAAGTTCCCCAATCCAAAATGCAGAGCACAGGGCTTGGGCAGACAACAGGTCTGTACTTTGGTCTCCCCAAGACCGAAATTTTGTTACAGTTCCCTTTAAGTAGAATCCTGCTAGATGTGGGAGATGGACCTATAGTGATTATGATGCAATCCAGTATCAAACCTATATGAATTGCACATAGGGACCACAATGCTCTTACAAGCTAAAAAATGCTCTATTTGGTCCATAAAATCATCAGAATGGTAATTCACAGTTAAGATTTCCATAGCTCTGATCATCATCTCACTCCAGCAGCATCAGAGCTGTGTTTTGGTGGGTGTGTGCATTAAAAAAAGAGTTCTCCTATATTGTCAGAGCCACACCATGCCCAGGCTTCATAATAGCGCCCTGGTACAGCAATTATTATTTCTTTTCCAAGACCCCACTGTTAGCCAAAGGAATTCACCTTGGAGGGCAGGAAACACAGATGGAATTTTATTAAGAGTCCAGGACTGTGCAGGCGGGAATCCAAACCTGCTGCCCCGTGCATGGAAATTGCGTTGCAGGGAAAGGCCCTGTTTTAGCTCAGCTCCACAGGATACAAAGCTGTGTTTCTGGAGCATGTTTTTCTGGAGGTTTAGAAGCCGCTCCAAGCATAACAGTGGATTTTCTTACTCTGTAAATCTGGGGGATTAGCTCCTTCCACAAGTGATTCTGGTGGCAAGGAAAAAGAGAAGCTTTCTGGAGAGGGGGCAGCCTAATCCCTCCAGTACAACCCCCTCATGACCTGACAGTACAGTATTACACAACACGAATGGCATATACCATGCATGCCTGGCACTTTACACGCTAGAGAAGCCAGTCCTGTTTCATGCCTGCTGCACCCCTTTCTTTGCCCTACAACCTGCGTGCACAATTCACCCAGCTTGTCCCATCCCTCTGGTGTAGTTGCCACCCACAGCTGCCAGTCCCCTCTCTCCAGCAGATAAAGCACAACCTGACACAAGCAGAGGCCAGACAGAGTTTCTTATCCTGAAGAAGGCAGAGGGAAGCAGCAAGGGAGGCGACAAGGACCCGCAGCCAAGCGCACAGGGAGCTTTATGCCTACTCAGGTAATGGCACAGGAGATGCAGTGCTCAGTGGAGGTGGAAAGGTCTCCTTCAGCTTGAGGGAGAAAGGAGGAAAAAGGCATTAATTTACCACCTACATCAGGGAAGACAAGTATGCTGATCTTGATGGTCTTCTCATGTGTGTTCATCTCAACAGGGTCAAGTTAAAATTTATTTTAATATTGTATGCTATAAAGTATGAAGTATAATACTTCCTTGTTACCCTAAATTATTCAGCCAGAGAGGACGAAAAAGAAGTTCCTTCTCTGTTTGTTATGAAAGCTAAGCTCAAGTATGAACAATGTTCCATAGTAAATGATGGAGAGTTTGACAATCTTATCTGTATCGTATGATCATATATTAAAAGGTTCTATTGTTAAGAAGAGATACAAGAGAATACAATTTCAGCTGCTTCAGTAACTGTATTTCTGAGCTTCCTCATTATAGAGTTCTTTTCAAGTCAGGGATCTGTGTTTTCTCAGCATAGCTTTTTGCATGCTATTTCCTTGGGTACTTTCTAAAATGGAAATACATCTTTTTAATGTTAGAAAAACAAACTATATATGTCCAGCGTTCTCAAAGTTAGTCACAGTACAAAGTTAAGAACGGAATGGCCCTTCTGTTCAAGAACAGTCCTGAGTTCTTTCTAAAACTTTAAATGCCATTAATTTCCTTCTTAAAAATAACGGCTTAAAAAAAAAAGATCCAAGAAAACAAAACACTGAGTCCTCAGGCAACACCAAGCACAAAGAGGTAACAACCTGACAGCGCCAGGTAATCTCCATATTACACACGATACACGCTAGATCCACCCCCTACTTAGCTGTTAGCCACTAACATTGAATAGAGAGCAGCATGGTCATTTTTGTTCTTGCATCAAGCCATGGCTTGAGGCACTGTGATGCCCTCAAGGTCTTCCAGCATTTCCTGCAACCACTGGGAATTAATAGGCTAAAACTGAGCCCAACAGGGAGAGGAAAGTTGTTGAAACACAGTGCTCATTTAGTATTGTTGCTTGGAAGCCAGTGAAGGTTATTAATTTTTAGATCTTTGGTGAGTACTGCCTCCTTTGTATGTTTAGTCATCCAAGAAGTCAAAATGGTCTCCCAAGGGATGTTGAGCTACTGTGTCTGACTTAATTTTGATCATACTGTGCCCACTGAAAATGGGACTTTGCTGCATCTGCCTTTTTACCATCTCGTCAAACTCCTGCAGGCTCTTATTAGATCTTCTTCACATGCAGTCCAACCTCACTGGCCCAAAATTTGCCTCATTATTTCCTGAGACATCTACAGGTCCTTTCTGTGTAAGTACACTGGTGTCACATCCTAGAAAAATTAAAGGATGGTTTCGTACTTTGAAAACTTAAGTCAAGCTCAACATTAGAGTAGAGCTCTATTCCTCTGCACACAAAAAATTTAGGAAGCATTTGCTTACTTTCATTGATCTTAAAACTGATCTTAAATCCTATCTTACTGTCACTTCCTCCAGCTTCCCATTGTGCAAGACTTTCTGTCTATCTTGTAGCAGTGAGGTCATCTACATATCAAAGTTGTTTGTGCTGGACATGTCATTTCACCTAATCCACAACAGTTTTTACAAAGACATTATTAAAAGGCATATGAGATGGTAAATCTGTCTGCCCTCTCCTGCAATGTTATTAAGTGGAACAGAAATTCTGCTGTGCAGTCACTCTGCTTTTTCAGCCACAAAAGCAAAACTGCCCTAGCTTAATAACTTCACTGAAGATTTAAAATTATTTCATTATATCCAGTGCAATCTTGTATTTTTGTAAAATCTATCCAAGCATTCTAATCATAATCTCATGTCATTTTTTTTTTAATTCGGTGGTAAATAATTGGATCTGCTGTGAATTCTGCCTTTCTAAGATCCCTATTCCTTCTTCCTAGGGGCTAAATCTACAAAAGTATCAAAGCTAGGATTCCTCAGACTGCCAAAAGATGCTTTCATAAACATTAATTTACAAATCTTTTTCAAATTTGGATGCAGAACCACCTCCTTTCAGTTTTTCAAACTTCTTTGCAACATCCTATTGAACGTGATCCACTTATACTATGCTTGACTTTGAGCACATTTCTTTCTCTCCTCCATCACCCAGTCAGGGACCTAATAGGCTCTGTTGCTTTCTTCTAGTCCCAGTGTTCAATTGCTCTTAAGTAAAGCCTAAAGTAAAGCAACACCACCTCCTGAAACAAATGGATGTTTTCATAGACCCTTTCTCAATGTATATAACACTTATGCCCTGGCAACAGCATTATCTATTTTTCTAAGGCTCAGCCTAGAGTAATTATTTAAAAGCTATATACATTTGCTGCAGTGTTTAGAAAGCACCCGCTCTGATCTTTTATAATTTCAAACAGTTCCATACCTGGTTTTCAGTGTAGTGAGATATTTACTGCTCCTAACATGCTTTGGGACCTTGATAAATCTACCTTAGTTTCTCAATTACCACATTGCTAAAGGAGAAGAAAAAAACCTCACTCATCTTTCTTTAAGTCCCTTTGAAATACACCGTAATTCATCTTTATTATTAGTCACTGCTGAACACATCCATGGTTAAGGTAATTAACAGTACTGTATGTAATGAAGACACTTTTTGAAATGTCTCAAATTTGATCCTTTTGAAGTCATATGATGCAAAAATCTTATTATTCTATGACACCATGGCACACAGTATCCCCAACCTACCCCATGTTCTTAAAATTTCCTCTCTGCTATACTTTCTGTAAATTCTCCCTGACACAGCCATCTCCCTGAACCTACATGGTCCCCTCATTTGACTCCTGTAGCCCCTAGTAACTTTTTCTGACCTACCCATAAGGCAATAAACAGAATTTGCCGCGGCTCCTTCAGAACTAAGTGTCTGCTGATTAGTCAGACGTTCTACCTCAGAAAGTATCAGATCTGGAAACTGTTAGAGGCTGGAACAATGTCTGAGAGAAGCATTTTTGCTGTTTCTTTTATTGCTGCTCTCCATCCCTGGTTTTGGCTCCTGAATAAAGACAGTGGACTAGATGGATCTTTGGTCTAACCCAGTATGGTCATTCTCAAGCTGCCAAACAGACAGAGTGATGCCTGAGTTTCCCTGCCTCTCCTTCACTAATTTCAATCTTTCTCTGTCCCCTACCCAGAGGTGATATTAGTGAAACTTCTGGAGATGGAACTGTCTTTGTGGTCACCACTTCTTTATCGAACATGGGTAGGATGAGACAGTGAGTTGAAGTCTCCTCATGACAGGGACAGACCAACATTCTGAGCCAGCCTAACCACCAGCATATTGGGTAGGTTTCTTTGCAAATGTAGTGCACTTTTAATGTAATTTGCTCCAGAGGTAGGTTTCCAAATCAACGAATACAATATTTCAGACCCATCAGAAGCTACTTCTACGGCAGCTGGCTGTAAACATATTTCTTCTGCAATTTCTGGACTTCTCAACTGTTGTTGGGCAGCAATACTTAACCAAATGCTGTGGTGTAGGGCCCATTTAGCCAATGACATGTGTGATGCCTGTGGTGCCAAAGAACTGCTTTGAGCTGTAGCAGTGTTAGGGCTAACAACACTCTTCTAGGCTTTCCTACTCAGCAGGACGCAGTCGCACAGCCATCCAAGTAAATTACAGGCTTATCATTCTTCATTCAAGCATCAGCACAGTCATTCAGCAGAATCTCCATGTCCCTACAGCAAGAACATAGAAAAATAGTGGCTTGAACTGTACTGTGTGTTTAGGCTTCACTTTATTTATTGCCCCTTCTCAGTAACTTTGCTGCATGGTTATTCAACAGGTGCCCTTTGAATAAGGAGCATTGGCACAGAGATGACTGGAAGACAAGGCATTACAAAAGAGCAGCCTCGGAAGCAGCTGTGCAAGGTTTATTATAAAGGGCAGCTAACTGATTCATCAGTGCCCTCCCCAGCAAACCATGCCATATAAATGCTATTTTGAAATTAGCCTTGTGGAATAAGAAGGATTAGTTGGCAACGGTGTGCATGCCTGAAGTGTGAATATGTAATGTCTTCACTCCCTAAAGGAAGATAGGGGGTTTTTTTTTCCCTCCAACTGCATGGTGCATGGTTTCAACTCAATTTATGATGTGTGCCCCAAGGCCATTTTTGCAGCCAAGTCTAATTTAAGAGAATTAGCAGAATTTTCATTCTCTAGCATTGGACTGGTATTCTGGCTCTGACTCTCACCCAATGCCTGAGGAAGAAGGCAAAAGAAATAATGTTATAACCCAGCATAGTAAGATGCTGCAATAGGAAGAGATAGGAACCAGGGTTGCCTCCTTTTGTAGGTCTTGCAAGGAAAAACAGCAAATCTGCCAGGCTACAGATTGCTGTGTTAGCATGCAGTGAGGTTGAAAGAGCATATGGCAGAAATGGCTGCCTGGCTGCAGTGCACCTATTGCCAGCCCCGTCATTCAGGGCTGTGGAGACGAGATAAAGGTTTATTTTAGTGCCCTGACAGCTGACAGGAACTTGTCATGTTGCAGAAGCTGCTGAATCTCAGTCAGGGGAAGGAGGGGAAGGGAAGAGAAATCAAAAGCAATCACATACTTGGTGCATGCTTGTCTAATCTCCTGGGGGCAAGAGATAGGGTGAGGTCTCTCAACGTATTCTGTGCATACAGTACCTAGCACAAAGCGGTGCTAACAAACGCAAGAAGCAGACAGCAGAATAAGGTGCCAGAAGAGTTTGGACTGAACTTTATTTCAATTTGTACCCACTTTTCAAATGACATGGGGAAAGCTATTGCTGTTGGGTATGAGGAAAGTTGCTCTGGGGTTTCCATGTGACTTCCCAAAACGGAGAAGAACCTGAGGTGTTCCTGATAAGTGTAGGGTTCACTCCCACAGCTCCAGAGATGGGAGATGGGGAAGAGGGGGAGGAAGAAGAGATTTTCTCTTTAGGCAGAATTTTGACCCTTCCTGCAAAATCAGTAGCAATTCTTGTCCGGAAACATAAACACTGGAATGTTTTAATTAAAATTTTATGCAGAAAGCAGATACTTCCTGTTAGTGCATTAAAAAAAAATAAATCCCATAGAATAGTTTTGCCTAAAATTTTGAGCTCATCTTCCTCTCTATTTAGTTTTAGTTACATGACTTTAGAAACATTCCATCTACTGAGTCTTCCAGCAATAGCTTCCCCTACCTTTACTGTTGATTCCGGGTAATTCATCACATAATAGGTTTTAAGCTGAGGGCACTGAGGTGTCACTTCCATTCCCAGTAAACATGCAGCCTTTTTCCCCGTCAAAGTTAGTAGAAGTGTCTCTTGTACAGTGTTCTGCATCTTATCAAATCACACCCATGGGCTGCTAGTTCCTTGAGGCACGAGACCTCCTTTAGACAGTATTAGATACAATGCTGAGCATACTGCTGGAGCTAGACAGATGTGTCAGCTCCCTTAATCTGTTAATACAAGTACAAATAAAAAGAAAAATCTGACCTGGATTTCAGTGGCATTTGGGAATAAACTCTGGATTCAGATCCAACAAGCAAGGCATTTGAGTCAGATTTATATGCCTGCCTTGGAACATAATGTCCCTAAAAACAGAACCTGGATTCACTCCTTCTCATTGACATAATGTGTCAATGACACATCTTCTTAATGTGACTCCGGTGCCTGATTGTTCCTCATGTTTCCTCTGGCTTCACACAATAAAATACCTTTTGAACAAGCACCTTGCCATCTTGGAAGCTGAATAAGCTCAGTCTGTGCCTGAATCACTGAAGAAGTGTAGGAAGGAAGACAAAAGAAATCTGCCAGCATGGCTGGAAGAGAAGCTTATCTTGCCTTGGCTGGGTTCACTTTGGTTTCCCTCTCCAGCTTCTTTCCGTCAATCGCCGTACTAATGTATCCCCAAGGGTGCGGATCCCAGAACAATACGCTGCAAAGATGATTACAGTCTAAAAAAGAAAAGAAAACCCTGTCACCATGGATGTTATGGGTTTCAGCTTTTCACATTTAATCCTTTAATTGGTCTTTCTGGCAAGAAGAATTCGATACTTGGCTTTATTGCTGCATGGATGAGCCCTATTGCAAATCCCATTGGGATGAAGTTACAGTCATTTGGCAGAAAGAAGATCCTTAGCAACCTCTCAAGAGCCTACCTAGAGGGTTCCTTGTTGACATCACATTTTCTCCATGATGTCATAAAGCTTCCCAGGAAACAAAATAGCAGTAGGACCTCTGCATATTTGATGAGACTGTGGTGAGCCCTTACTCTACTGTTGTATGTATCAAGAGCTAAATCAAAGAAGAGTTTGAGTCTTGGCTTGCAGCCAGAACATTGATGAATGCAAAATACAAAATAACAAGGTTGATCAGGCTGTATGCACCATAAAAACAATGGTAAATGCACCATAAAAACAAATATGGTAAAGATATGGAGTGTGCGGGACAACAGGAAGAGAGTGCATTATACTGAGGCGCCTGGGGAGGTCAAGTCTAAGATGTCTTGACAACTTACTATTGCTTTCTGAACAGTTCCATGGGCTACCTGCACACTGTTGGGCAGACACAAACAAGGGCTAGGCAATCTGAGCAAGTCCCTTTGGAGGAGACAGTTTTGTCTTATGGGAGTAAGTCGCCTTGGAACATCCCAACTAGACATCTCAATAAAATTTAATCTCCCATGCCCCAGGCCAATAGCGATAGCAGCTTCTTTGCGTTCCAAATGAGCAGCCCTTGAGGTATGAAGGCGAGAAATGACTTCATTTAGAATAAAATGAAACATAAGGAGCTCTGATTCACAGTCCTATTCATTAATTACTGGTAACTCTTTCTCCTCTAAGAGAAGGGGAAAGACTTAAGTCGTTGCAATGAGTGCCCCTCTGAGATAGGAGTGCACTTTTTTTCTAAGTTAAGAAGTTCTTGCATTCAAACCTGAAGATTTGGCCCTAAAAACCCTCCTCAAGTCAATCAATTTGTGCTGATGTAACTAATGAGGCGTCTGGATCTTACGACCCATTGTCATGGTATGTGTGCAATGAAAAGAGAGCAGATTAACACCTATGAAGCTAAAAATAAAAGCGTCACCTCCGAGGTTGGGCCTATTGTGCTTATTGCAAGGGGTGGAGTAGGACTGGTAGAGCTGTGCGTCCATCGTGGATGTCACCATGGCACACCCACGCCAACATCTCCACGGAGACACAGCACATTTCTAGCTCCTGCATCACCAACTTGTTGCCAAGGAAACAAGAGGATGCAAAAAAAAAGAAGAAAAAAATCTCAATGACATTCAATTTTGAGACAGTCAAGAAAACCCTGAAAGGGATTTTAAAAGTGCCTGAGAAGGAAATGGAAATTGGGCTTCTAATTACAGATTCTCAACCAACTCCTTTTTATTCCCCAGTTATTCTGTCTGCTCACGTCACTGTCTTCCTGCCATTCTCTGTCTACAGAGGTACGAATGCCAGACATCACTGAAAAGAGAATCAGAAAGAGCTTTCCTGGAGTGAAGGAGGGGAGGGAGGGAGAGGGGGGGAGAAGGTTACAGTGGAGATTCCATACATAACTCAGAGAAAGCTGGTGGACAGAAGTTGCAGGAAGGGAAACGCATGGAAGAAAGGCAGAGTGGGAGTGAAGGTTTCTGTGAGAAGGGGATATGTGCAGTTGGCAGGTGTGGGTGTACACATGCATATCTACATCCAAATGCATGTGTATTTTTATATATGCAGCTCAGAAGGCACATGTGTATACAAAGGTGTATCTAAATCCACACTAGATAGCAAAAACCTGAGTTGTGCTCACCTCCACCATCCCTCGGAAATCATTAAGTTGACTTAGAAATCAAGCAATTAAACAATAAAAAGTTTGTTTTTTCATTTTGTTTCTTTTTATCCATTATACCACTACATTTACAAGCTTTCTCCACAACCAGAAAAGCTGCAAATTTGCATTCCTTTTTAAATGACAGCCAGCATTTTCATGCAGCCACCTGACTCTAGGAGCTCTGGCTTTGCAGGGAAGTAGCAAATGTAAGGAGAATCATAAGAAGGTGCTAAGAGTTGGTGCCCAGCAGTGCACGTAATCGTGAGAGCACATGAGAGAACCAGCAGATGCACCTGCTACAAAGTGCACGAGCGCATACAAAGGGGAGGATTTGTTGGGTGTTCCTGCACAGAGGGACACGGCCACCGAGACAAGGTGTACAGCTGTTGTCAAAGAATAGCAGAGCCAGATTCTACCACCTCTGAAACCAGCATGGTCCAGAATTAGACGTGCTAGCTATCCTGGGGAATGAGCACAGAGAAGATAACCTGTTTGAGTAAATGCCTATCATCTTATTTATGCATGGGAGACAGGGAAGGTTTCATCATATGATAGCACAAAGTGGCACAGATGTTTAATGGCTATCCTGCACAGCTAGCGGTATGGCTTGCGTTTGGGTTAGTGCTGAAACAGATGAAAGAGCTCTGTCTTCACTTTCATCTCTTCAGTATTCACAGAGTCTCACCCTTCTTCACGCCTCAAGACTGTCATCAAGCTTGCAGCCAAAGGTGAGATGGCTGTAGGCCAAAAAGGCAAACTTACAGAGAGAAGTTAACTATTGCTGAATCGCAATGAGGGCCTTATAGAATGACACTGAGGGATCCCCACTAATACCAAAGAAATTCCTCCAGGCTGAATACCCACAGAACTAACCATTTATGGCTTTTGACAGTAAAAGGCTGCTTGGACTCCATCCCAGGCAGAGAAGAACCAGTGCTGGGCAAACAAGAATATCCTTTTGTGCCCCCTACCACTTTCTCCCTGCCCCTTGCACATGCCTTGCAGGACTGAGAAGTCTCTACCCACTTTGAGGCAAATTTTCTTCCCCTTGCTAGAAGCAGGTGTGAAGGAGGATGCCAAGTGCTTCTCTCCAAACCTGCGTGGTGGCAGTCCTGGCAGTCCGACAGCTTTTCCTAAGGTTGCCATGACATGGAAGTGATGGGCATATGAATCACAGCTGTGGAGAACACCAGCCTACGTGCAGATGCTGCGTTCAGACTAACAGAAGCAAGTCTTGCCTGTCCAGTTCTCCACTGCTTACTGCATGAGGTAATTTGGAGTATCCAGTCACCTCAGGGACTGTAAGCAGGAGAGGACAGGGAGACCACCTCTCACATGTATGCAGCAACATGAAACCACAGGAACACACGCAGCCTAAATCACCCAAATGATGAAACCAAGGTCCGATTAAAACATTTTAAGCAGTTGTCGGTGGTCCACTTCAACTTTGTTCCTTAGTAAGGTGACAATAGCTAGAATGACTAAAGTGAAGGCTGTGGAAAGTGGTCTCTGCTTTGTTTGTCCCAATGCCACGCTGCCCTGCAGACTCAGCCCTTGTCCATGGGAGCAGAACGCAACATGGGCACACCTGAAGAGGCCACCTAACCCCAGCAGAGCTGTGAAGGCAGGGGGTGCCTTGTGCTGAGAGCTAAGTATGGGTAAGATATAGGGAAGCAGAGGCATTGCTGTCAAGATGCAGGGGAGGTCTGAGTCAGGGAGAAGACAGTAGAAGTCTTTTTCTCTCTCTTCAACACGTAAAAAATCTTAATTCTCCATCACATGGCTCAGTTATACTTTTTCTCTAACATGTCCAAAATGTTACCTTTTCTCAATGCAGATAAAAACACCATTCAGGTGACTATTTTTAGCAGGCAGTTCAGATTCACAAATTACCCATGAAAAATGATATAATGCATTCTTTTAAAAAATGTATGTTTATATCACAACTTCCAGCTTCTGAATCACCAGTACATGTTCATGTTTCCTGGAGGGAAGGATGTTTTTCTAGTAACTTACTGCTTTGAATGAATTCATCATGAAGTACACAACAAGTGCCGTTAAAATTTGCTTTTGGCAAAATACAAATTCTGGTAGTTTTTGATTTTCCTGTTTGCTCCAAGTGCTGCTTATCAATGAAATGAACACTTATTCCAATTGAATCTTTTTTCAGGGGGAATTTTATAAGTGGTATTTCCCTAGATATAGTTTTGCATCTTCAACAAGTATTTTAATAGCAATTTTTAAAAGCCTAAGTGCTTTGAGTGAAAAAGTATAAAAAAGCTCTAAGAAATTCCAAAATTTTGGAAAAATATTTCTAAAAGACTGACAGTGGTTTCTTTTTTAAATAAAATTGAAACATAGTTTACAAATTATCTAAAATATATACAGACACATGCATACATATAAACATACATGCTGTGTTATTTTTATACTTACATTTGCATTTTGTGAAATAGACAGACATTGTGACTTTATCTTTCTCCAAGGACACACAGTATGACCTTCATCTCTTTAACGTACACAGTGTAGGCTCTCTTGTTCATATACATACATACGCACGCATAACATACTATAACACACTGCGTCCCTAAAATGCATACACATTATAATCTCAGCCTCTAAACACACACAAACAAATCTGCTTTTGGCATAAGCACAGCTACACACACCTGCACAATGAAATCTTTCTAACACAGAGGCCCTGAAAACACAATTTTATCTCTCCCTAATACATACTGTCATTCCTTTTTCTAACACAATGTAATCTCCCTCTCGTTCACTTTCTTTCATACACACAGACACACAGACAGATACATACAGTGTAATCTTATCTCTCTCAGATTCAACTACAGTATCTACATTATTTTCAAAATTGCATAAACACTTTCTGCCTGACATTTTCATTTGTAGACTCCATCACTCACAACTACACAAATGCTTGCAGCAATGTGAGGATGTGGAGGGAAGTCCTTGATCACACAAACGCCTGGTTGCTCAGGTAAAGAGGCCTTTTCTGGCAAGAATTTTTTTTACAATGGCGAAGATGTTATAGGCAATGTTTTCACTTCAGATGCAGTATTGGTTACACAACGCTTCTTGTTACGGTATTACACCACCAACAAATAATAAGACTTAAACAGCTTGATAAAAAAAAGTCTGCTAGATCATAAAACCAGATTATTTCTGTATTGCTATCATTGTCAAACATTTCTTTGATAAGTTCCACGATATGTGCTGCAAGCAAATTACAATATACAGTTACACCGATATTTCCCGTGACATATAATATGCTGTAGGCCCTGAGATTTCAAAAGAAAAAGAGAAAGATGTATAGAGGAGGTTCCACCTCCACTTAAGCTATTATTTCTACAACAAAAGTCTACACTTAAATCACTTGTATTAGCAGGATTGTTCTAATGGGAATATTAGATGAGTGTCTGCCTCTGTGAGCTTCTTTACACAATGGAGAGTCGTAACAGTAAGAATCAGAGGATGCAACCCAGAGCTCTTTTGCACGTCATTGGGTCAAAGCCAGGGTAGTTAGCTGATAGTTTCAGGGGGACCCCTGCAAAAGTAATTTTCGTGTCCTCACTCTGATTTCAAGTACCTAAATTACTTCAAAACAGAAACAAATATCAAAATGAAAAGGACCTGGAGTTGATCAGTAATGTTACAGCTAAAGAGGAAGCTTTTGCAGGGCCATGTTGGGCTACAAGGATTTCGACACCCTACAGAGGGTGGAAGCAAAGGCAGGTAGCCTGGGAGGAATACAGAGAAATTGTCCGAGCAGCCAGGGATCAGGTTAGGAAAGCTAAAGCTCAGATAGAGTTAAATCTGGCCAGGGACATCAAGGGCAGTGAGAAAAGCTTCTATAAGTATGTCGGTGACAAAAGGAATACTAGGAAAAATGTGGACCCACTCAGGAAGGAAATGGGAGACCCAGTCACTTGGGATATGACGAAGGCTGAGGTACTCAAGAACTTTTTTGCCTCGATCTTCACTGGCAAGTGCTCTAGCCATACCGCCCAAGTTGCAGAAGGAAAAGGCAGGGACTGGGAGAATGAGGAATGACACACTGCTAGGAGAAGACCAGGTTTGAGACCAGCTGAGGAATTTGAAAGTGCACCAAGTCCATAGGACCTGATAAGATTCACCCGTCGGACCCGAAGGAACAGGTGGATGAAGTTGCCAAGCCACTATCCATCATATTTGGGAAGTTGTGTCAGTCTGGTGAAGTTCCTGCTGACTGGAAAAGGGAAAACACCCATTTTTAAAAAGTGAAAAAAGGCAGACCAGGGGAATTATGGGGCGGTGAGTCTCTCCTCTGTGCCTGGCAACATCATGGGGCAGATCCTCCTGGAAACTCTGCTAAGGCACATAGAAAATAAGGAGGTGGTCTGTGACAGCCAACACGGCTTCATTAAGGGCAAATCATGCCTAACAAATTTGGGGGTCTTCTATGACGGTGTTACAGCATTGGTGGATAAGGGAAGAGCAAGTGACATCATCTACCTGGACTTGTGCAAAGCATTTGCCACTGTCCCACACAACTCCCTTGTCTCTAAATTGGAGAGACACAAATTTGACAGATGGACCACTTGGTGGATAAGGGACTGGCTGGATGGCCACACTCAAAGAGTTGTGGTCAATGGCTTGATGTCCAAGTGGTGACCAGTAACAAGTGGTGTTCCTCCGGGGTTCGTACTGGGACCAGTACTATTTAACATATTTGTTGTTGACGTGGATGTTGGGATTGAGTGCACCCTCGGGAAGTTTGCTGATGACACCAAGCTGTGTGGAGCAGCCACTGAAGGGAAGTGATGCCATCCAGAGAGACCTTGACAGGCTTGAGAAATGGGCCTGTGCGAATCTCATGAAGTTCAAAAAGGCCAAGCACAAGGTCCTGCATGTGGGTCAGGGCAATCCCAAGCACAAGTACAGGCTGGGTGGAGAATGGATAGAGAGCAGCGCTGACGAGAAGGACTTGGTGTTGTTGGTGGATGAAAAACTCATCCACCATGAGCCATGAGTCATCAGTGTGCCCTCGCAGCCCAGAAAGCCAACCACATCCTGGGCTGCATCAAAAGAAGTATGGCCAGCAGGTCAAGGGAGGTGATTCTGCCCCTTTACTCCGCTCTCAGGAGACCTCACCTGGAGTACCGCATCCAGTTCTGGAGCCCCCAACATAAGAAGGACGTGGACCTGTTGGAGCGGGTCCAGAGAACGGCCACGAAGCTGATCAGAGGGCTGGAGCGCCTCTCCTATGAAGACAGGCTGTGAGAGCTGGGATTGTTCAGCCTCAAGAAGAGAAGGCTCTGGGGAGATCTTATAGTGGCCTTCCAATGCTTAAAGGGGGCCTACAGGAAAGATGGGGAGGGACTCTATCAGGGAATGTAGTGATAGGATGATGGGTAATGGTTTTAAACTGAAAGAGGGTAGATTTAGATTAGAAATTAGGAAGAAATTCTTTACTGTGAGGGTGGAACAGGCTGCCCAGAGAAGTTGTGGATGTCCCTGGGGACTTTGAGCAACTTGGTCTAGTTGTAGGTGTCCCTGCCCAGAGCAGGGCGATTGGAACTTTAAGGTGGGGATGATCTTTAAGGTCCCTTCCAACCCAAACCATTCTGTGATTCTATGAGTCTATGATTCTATGATTTTTATTAATTCATTAGAGGTGGTTTTATAGAAAAGCTGCAGAGGAAAAGATTATTTAAAAAAAAATAATCTCAGGAAAGCAGCTTTAAAGGTATTGTCTTAGGTCTAAATAAGCCCCCTTAGCTAAACACAACTAGGATCACTAACAGGCAGTAACTTGCTACCGTCCCTGGGAAAACGCTAGTTTTAGGTCATAGGAGCAATTTTGCCTAACAATTTGAGCCAAAGGACCAATATGGCTTTAAGAGCACCTCCTTGGAGACATCAGAAAGGGAATACCTTTCTGGAGCCCAAAGTCATGAAAAAAAATTGATCCACTGAGGGACTGGAAAAGCAAAATAAGGTGTCCTACTACCAGAGGGGACTAAAAGAAAGTTTTTCCTTTTATGGCCTATGATACTGCTCTAATTAATGATACCTTGCTTTGAGAATGCTGTCTGGTTACCTGTATCAGCACAGGGCCACACAGCTCCCAACAGAAAGACTGCTGAGCCCGGACCAACTGGGATCACAGGCAACTGGAGTGGAGGGATGAAGGCAAAGAATAGAAGAGACACCAGATCCCATCTTAGAAGCATGAAAGCCTGGAGCTTGAAGAACTGCTCTCAGAGGGTATGAAGGTGGAAGTGTTGTACCCCTGGCTATGACACCTGTAGATAGCACAGGCGCATTGTCAGCAGCACTGAACAGGTCATGGTAAACTCCCATGCCCAGCAGTATTCTGGCCCTTGTTAGGCTATAATCCTGTTGGAAGTCTGAAGCAGTGGTTTCCTGACACTGCCAGCCCAGCCTTCGGCTACCACACAAATACCTAAAGGCAAGCACATGACAAAACTAGACTACTTCTAACCACTTTTGACAAGACAGAAATTGACTTTAATCTACTGCAGGAAACACCTATCACCACAGACCTTGCAAAATCTATACAGTGAGTGTTAATGTCAGCCTCTTTCTATCCACAGAATTGATAGAGCGGGAGCACATGCACTGCAAACTTCCCACACACACCACATACCCTCATGTGCCTTTTCCCCTCTCGCCCCCTGGAACAGATGGCAGGTGCCTGCAATCCCAGCTTCAAGGCCGTTCACAGCACAGGCACGCTGTGTTGCATTAGAGGATAAGAGAACATTTCATAAGCAGGACCCAATCTCACTCTACCCCCGAAGTACAAAAGCATCACTAGGCCGCTTTCTACAGTGAGAAACCCACTGCAGTTGCATGTAGCAACCGCAAGCCTAATACAGCACAGGGGCTTTCTGACCCCTTTCCTGAGATATCTGATCACCTGCTGCATGGAGATATTCTCTAGAAAATAGACTGAGAGACTAGTTCAGCTGTCCTCAGCAGCACCAGACTTCTTACCTTCTCCCTGACAACTTCTCTCAGACATCTAATAATCTGATATTAGACATCCTGATCATTTTGAATGCTATTTAGATGTCATCCCTGCTTGAGAAAATTTGGTAGGCTTCCTGCTGCCCTGCCCCACGAGGGCCACTGACCTTATAACACTACTTGCTAGTTGTGAGACAGATTTATTTCTTGGAATCACCTTCAATGCACGTCAGCAAGTGTCTGAGGACCTGCAGGGAAATGTCACCTGTGGGCTAGTGAGCTTATTTCGAAGATTGTCTGCTTAGCATCTACTTGTCATGGTGTCTTGGCCGCTGGTTTGTCACTAGGATTAAACCTGTGATTTTGTGTCCTGCTGAACAAATGGTTTTCCACAGGTCACTTGGTCAGCGGTGCCGCTGTCACTGCCATCTCCATCTCAGTTGCCTCCTGACCTTGCTGTTGTTGCTCCAAGCCTGAGCAGAGGCTCTGCCATCAAACTTTCTAGGTAAAGCTCAGTGTGGACTCCTGCAGCTCTTCCATTTTTATCTCTAATGAGATTGACCCACAGAGGCCACTCCATTGAGGATTCAGGAGAAAGCCACTAATCAAGCTGACAGAGCCATGTGACAAAGCTTCTTTCTCTCTCTTCCACACTTTCCCTCCTCTTTTCTTACCATCTAATCAACCTAGTTATCTATCTTTCTGTCACAATAGTAGTTAAGTAGCTCTTCAATATTTCAGAAATAGAAACAACCAACATTCTCCTTTCTTCTTTTCCTTCCCAGGCTGTAGGAGGAATTGTTCAATTAGTTTTTCAGGTGGCGTGATTTGTTTTCTTGTTTATACACATATATGTGAGTGGGTGTTTTATAGATGTATGTGAAGAGCTCAGTGGGGGAGGGCTAGGCTGAAAAGCCAAGCTGTGTATTTATTACTGAGAGTGTAGAGATGCATGACCTTCCATAACTGATGCGGTATGGACCTCCACAGCATAGCACAGCCCCTGTCAGCACTATGTCTCCTGCTTTTAGCTCGACCCCTCCAGCAAATCTTGGCAATCACCGTGGAAGGAAGAGAGTTAGTGGGAGAGGGAAGAGGAAAGAACAGTCATTATTTCAGACTTGGCTACTTCAAAATTGCCTGTCCTGGATAAACAAGACAGCCCCTGCTACTGCCTAAACATCTAAACATGAGGCAAATGCAATAGAGAGGGTCAGCATCTTTTATTAGGCCAGCTGCTATGAACAGGGAGAAAAAGACATACACAAGCTTCTCTTTGGGTTGGAAGCACAAGTGGAGTGAAACACTGTGCAGATCTTTGCAGAAACATTTTCAGTGCTCTGAGATATGACAGAAGAAATTTCCTGGACAGTTTACTTTTCAAAAAAATCATTTTTACAAAACTTCACTAAAAAACATTTGTGCCATGAAGTACAAATATCCTAAAATATTTTGCTCTCATCAATGACAGATACTCCACTGGCTCCTAACAACCACATTTACTGGAACAGCTTTCATCCTTTTAACAGCTCTTCCTTTCTCCATGTACCATATGTTGTGTGTGGATCGTGTAAACAGAGAGAGCCGGAGGCAACGCTGAGGGTCTCCTGCCATTTTTGAAGCTAACTACTACTCAACAGATAAAATAGTATCAAACATGATGTCAGGAGTTTTGCAGTGAAAGGACAAGACATGTATTTAAGTTGGGAGAAGATATTTCCAGCATTGGATTCACTGGAAGAGTGTTACCTCTATCCAGATTGCAAGGCCATTTGGGGACTTCACATGATGCTGGGATGACTGTTTTCAGATTTTAGAGTAAATGGTACGAAAGGGGAAAAAAAGTATTTTTGTTCACTCCAAGGCAGTCTCTGTCTAAGTTTGTCCAACTGAATACCAGTCTTTCAGCATTTATTTCCAACAGATTTGTCTGTTACATTGCTAGTAGTGGAGTAGTAGAGTCATTGCTCTAAAGCCCTTCCTCAAACACATGTACATGGGAGCTGGGATAGAGGGGAGAGGTGAAGGTGAGGTGCTAGGTACTGGAAGAACCCTGCAGTCCTGCAAAGCTCATTTTGAAAAAAAAAAAGAAAGACGGGAGAATTGCTGACCCAGGTGGATTCACATTCTAGGTGCCTATGAGACAAAAAGACTTCCTCTTTAAATGCAACAGCTGATTTAGGGAGCCCTGCACTTCAGAAAGCAGAAGGGAACAAAATGGGGACTTCAGCTGTAGCACGGCTGCAATGAACCATCCTGAAAAGTCATTATAGTGTCTCAGCATCGGGATGTCAATGGCAAGTCATTGTAACTCTGTGTGAGATTGGCTTAAAAATCATGCCATTCAGAAAAACCAAACCATATATTATGGGTTCTTTTTATTTTCTTTCTGGGTTTTGAGTCCTCAGATTTCATCTGGTCCGTTTTTTTAGTATTGTCTGCAACTGTGAAGACTAGAAGCACACGTTTGCAAAAAATGAAATCTTTTATTATCATGTATTTTCATTATTCCAGTGTCTGGGGATTTTAAGAAACACCTGAAGTATCACTCAATGCACAGCGGTGACATTGCTGTTCCCAGCAGAGGTCTGTTATGCTCTTTGTGTTAATGCGTCAGGACACTTTCCCTTCCATATGCCATGACCTTTCCTTAAAGCTATGGATTTCTGGAACTGCTGAGCTACTGCTCTGCAATGTGTATGCAACATTAGACCTGAAACCCATGTCAAAGTTTCCTCCTACAAGGTAGACCAGAAGCAATAGAAAAGCAACAGGAGTTGCACCCAGCATTTATTTCAAATATAGGCATTTATGCCAGCACTGAGGGAATACATCCCAAATTATGCATGCCAGAGGGTCTCTACTAGCCCTTTCCGAGGAGACTAAAACTCCCTTGGGGAGAAGGCTCCCCCTCTCACTTCCTCTTTCTCTCCCTGTTCCGCTTCACCAAGAGAAAAGGCTGCATCTTTCACCAAGCAGAGTCAAGCCTGCAAATCCCTCGGCAGACAGCAGACAGATTTCTCTGTTTGCTGACCCTTATGTGACCAATTCACATAGTACAAACTAATGATGATGCAGATGTTAAAGATGGCAAGACTTTACAGCGTAAACAAAGGCTCTTATAGGATCCTGACAGCTCCACCACTTAGATCACTGCATACTGAAAGCAGGAGCAAGATCAGAATGCCTCTGTCCCCATACCACTTGGACTCTCACGTAAGATTGTTCATGCGTACATGGGATCTGTACAGCACATGAAAGCCTTTCCTCTGACTACCCAGCACTGGCACAGAGATCAAAAAACTGAGAGAACTTAAGGTTCTGCAGTCCTCACAGCATCACCAATATTCACATGGAAATTTGAGCATCACTACCTGCAGCAAAAGTAAGAAACATTACACCATGAGGCAATGGGTCTCGAATAGCGTGTCTGTCCAGCTCCCTGCACATTTTTCCAGGGCAGGCAGAAAATCAGAAACCAGACGATCAACAGCATGTTGGAGCAGTGCATGCACCCCCCACTCCCCTTCTCTTCCCCAGGCGGCAAGCAAAGGAGGGTGAGTGCTAGGAAGAAGGCAGGCTGGCTCCCCGATGTGAGAGCCCTGCTCATAAAACTCAATTAAGTGGATTACAGATGAGCTCACTCCCAGCGGTGGGTCACATTCCATTAGAGGCAGGCTCGATGCCAGGCGGACTCAGCGCTGCTCGGATGGCAGTGTGGTCCGCCCCACCGCTTACCGTCTCTGCCTCTGATCTCACCACACCTTGCAGGATTTCTTACCCCGTGCCCTGCCACTGCATGGCAGGCTCATTGCTCATCCCTGCTCACTCTCCCACTGAGATAATCAGGGCCAGCATTGGGTCATGGAGAGACACAGGGATAGCCAAGCTCCCTGAAATGCTGTGGTCTTGGGCAGCAATGCCAGAAAGGAAAAACATAGGGAGAAAGAGTCAAGGGGAGCAACAGGAAAATGAGCACAAAGGGAGGTTCTGTGGAAAACGATGGCAGAGTTCAGGCTGAGGCAGGGAAGGACGGAAACAGCCAGCCCCATAAACTGGATCAGTGGTATTTTATGTGAAAGAGAGCAATCAGAGCTCTCAGCTTGCTAATCCCAAAGGCTTTTTCACAGCATAGGTATAAGATTACAGCATCGTCTGCTGTATGAATGTATATATACCACCTACAGACACTGCACTCAGCACTCATAAATGTGTGTGTGTGTTTGTATATGGGAAACGAGTGTGTCTGGGGTAGATTTGTGTGTGTGGATGACTGTGTTTGGAAGAGAAAGTGGAGAGGGAGAAAAGAAGGTGAATGAACCTGTGAAGGGTGAGCGTATGTGGGCGTGAGGGCAAGAGAAAGCTGGATGAATGAGTGTGTGGGTGTGTAATATATGGGCTAGAGTAAGGCAAATGTTATAAGCACCTGCAGGTATTTTGCCAGATTTGAGACCTATTTTGACTTGCTTTGTGCATCCCACTTTGCTTTTCACTGTTTGCAAACGTTCCTGGCAGCTCAGCTTAATTCGTACAAATAGCAACCAACCGAGAGCAAGCCAAATACGTTGTGAAATAGGTTGAGGAAGACGCAATTTTTTGTGCAGATCGAAGCAGCAGGGGCTTTGTACCATCTGGAACTTGCGTACCAAGTCCCAGGCAAAGGCCTACAAGGGAGATCAATCTAGTTACCTCCCCACCATTTGCCATCCCACGTGAGGAACAAATACTTCAGACCAGTTGCAGAGTGAGACATGCTGTCTGGACAATGATCCTCACAGGGCATGGGACCCACACAGCGCAGGCATCTGCTGTCCTGGCACAGGAGACCTCCATATCCACAACCTCAGAGAGAGCTTTCTGCTTTATCTCAGAAAGACTGAGAGGAAGACAGCAGCCTTATGTTTCATTCCCTTGTGTGTGACAAGTGAATTCAGTTTGGCAGTGTAAGGCAGCAGGTTTCCTATTTGCTTTACCACGAGTTTACCAGGCAATTTTGGACAACTCCCCTCGCCTTCTCCACATTTCTGTTTCCTAAGATATAAAAAACTATCAGTAATGACACAGACATGAGATCTCTTGATGAAAAGCACTATGTACAACTCAGATGATATTATTCTCTTGCACTAGCTGAGGGTGATTGCCAAATCTCCTTTGCATTCATTGGTAGCAGTATCCAACCCTTAAGCTCCAAAAAAGTACAAGCCTGAATTGCAGGAGCTCCAACTGTAGGCTCTCCAATTCTACTGGTCCCTTCATCAGATCATCACCCAGGTCCTGGCTGGCTGTCTCGGGACCTCCAGCATAATACATAGAGCCCATCCTAGGTGGCAAGGGATCTCACCGTCCATTTGTCATGTCCCAGATTGTACTTGCTACTCTGCCCTTGGCAATGTCACCACCTGGCTGTATATTGAGTGTATTAAGAGTCCAGAATAGCTGGGACGCAAAAGTACTGTGGCCCCACCCCTTCTCGCCCCACCATTCTGCCAAAAGAATTTAGGGTCATATATAGCAGCCAAAAAATCTGGCCCCTTGTCTTTTATTCTGCCTTCCCACTCCTCTCTGACTGGCTTTTCTTTATCAGCATCACCCTTTCTGTTATCCTGACCCAAAGGTTTGCTCCGGCAAGTGCTGCGTGCGCTGTGCTGTGCTGCCTCACCCTGTCTTACTGCTGGTTCTGTAATGGCTGACAATACAGTGCTATATCCTCTTGTCTGTGTGCATGAATTAGCTAGCCCTTTCATTTCACCTTCAACAGAAACAGAGTGACCTGTCTACGCAAATAGCCCTCTCTCCCTTTAACTAGAGGGAAGACAATATATTGCCTCTCTGGGGAACTCAAGAAAGCAAAAAAACAGAGATGCTATCAGGGTGCCAAAGCACTATGTATAAAAAGCCTTTTTCACCCTAATACTATATCAGGTGCTGCCCCAAGAGCTGTTATCGAACCATGGCCAGAAATGGTGTGGTTCTATCCAGTGTGTTTTTCTCCCGCCCCCTCTCCCCCCTCCAGCACTCTTCCCTCCACGAGTGTATTTCATTCAATGAAATGGTTTAAGGCACTGCCTGCGAGCAGGATCTTTTGTGAAATACCACGGCTCTCCCTTCTAAACCTTCCAGCTGAATGAGAATAACTGCTGCGGTTGCCACGGCACAGGCTACACAAAAATGATGCTTGTGTTTAATTACCCTGAGTGGTTGAGGCCACTGCCTTAGTTTGCTCTGGGATATGTTCTTCTGAAAAGCAGCCAGGTAATTCTGCTGCTGCTGCTGTCATTCCCACAATGTCCTGGGAAGGGAGGAGGGGTGACAGGGAGGGAGGCTTTCTGCCAGGTTTAGCTATGGCAAACGTTATCTGAGCTAGGGGTCTCAAAGGATGTGGCTACACCAAGCGGACATCCCCCAAGGCAGTGCCAGAGGTGGCTGGTGGATTCTCAGGCGTGTAGAAAAATTCAGGTTTGATATGGGGACTTCAGTTGGACTATTCCTGTGCAAGAAAAGGAGAGAGCAAGAAAAAGGACTGGGAAGCGAAAGAAGGCAGAATGGAACTGGAATGGGGATCACTCAAGACTCCGGGAGGAAGAGAACACAGGCAACAAGGATATTTCTGAGAGGCCAGTACCCTCAGAACACCATAAATGTTGTTTTACACAACTCAGCCTTTCTCTAGGTGATGTCGCCAACCTGGCTTCGGCAGAGCTAACAGCAGGGTTGGAGGTGTTTCAGTAGCCCTTGTAGCTACCTCCTACTTTGCCTGGAGTTGGCCACGGGTAGTTGTGCCCCAATAACTCCAGAGCTGGAAACAATAATAGCCACATGTGCTTTGAGACCCCACAAATTCTGCTCAGAAATGGGGGAGATTAACCTCAATGTCACGCTATGCTAATATAGCTTATTTCCTTTGAGGGCTCATGTCTCTGCATGGATAAGCACAGATATACCAACTCATCTGGTGCATGCTCAAATACTCACAGTACAGCACTGCCTTACCCATCTGAACATACTTTGGGTACCTCGACGACGAGTGTTTTCACCTCCCTCATGGGCACTCTCCTTTGCAGTGCAAGCAGTTCTCGGACTCAAAGTCCCTCTTATCTTCAACAAAATCATCTCAAAACATGTCAGGAATCTGCCACTACTTCCATCAGACAAGCCTCATTCATGGTGAACCTAAGGAGATCTGCATAAGGGAGAATCCACTGAATTTCTTCCATTTTTTTCCTCCCGCTGCTTCAGAGCCCTTGATTTCACAGGTATGAGAACCAGTGAATGAGTCTCAGACCATGTTTAGAGCTACCCTCTTCTTAGCTAGACATGCCCTATTAGCGGAATTTGCAGTGGATCAGGGAGGCTTCTTGTCACCTTTCTTGGAAACCATCAATGATTAGGGGTTTCAGAGAGTTTTTTCTGGGGTTCTGGAGTGAATACTTAAGATTTCCTGAAAAGGACCAACGTTTGTACAGAGCAGTAATAACTTTTATCAGATTCATCAAGTATATCAGATTTATCAGGTATGCTGCTGGTAAAAACCAAACCAAACCAAACCAAAAAAAAACCCCAAAATACCAGGAAAGCTCTTCATACACCTGGAGTTGGATAGATGCCCCTCGTACCCTGTCACACTCCCTGCTGCCACCTTTGTTTTTGCAAGGCTCTTTTTGGAAGCCAACGCCTGCAATGGACACCAGTGCACACTCATGGTGTCCTTCATACAGGCATTGGGTGGGCATCGGGCTGATTCCAGTCAATTCACCTCATGGTCATAGATACAATCTTAAGACGGACTGTGATCCCTGGTTTCAAAAGGTAAAGTCAGCTGCATTTAACCCACTGGTCTCACACCACAGATCCCCGGGTCTGGTGCTTTCCACTCCCAGGAAGATGCAGCATTGCTCGGTCACCATGGTGACAAGCACTTTTCTATACGGCAACCACCAACCTGAACTCTGGAACTCACTCCTGTGTGAAGACCAGGTCCTTGTTATTTACACGCACAGCTTGTTTTGCCCCTGCAGCACCTCTGCCGACCACTCCAAGCTCTGCTCTTCACCAAGCACCTTCCCACACCCTGTAACCCAGCACTGGAGCATTTCCCAGATGACCACAGCCACCATCCCACCAGAGGATGCACCTGCGCTGCCCTGCTGAATATTTTATGGGGAGAATGGCTGGTGGCTTTCCCAAGCCTGCTGCAGGAGAGCTCCTCAAGAGGATGCAGCTGCCATATTGAGCAGTCATCAAGCCAGACCTCTATAGAAGCGAGCGCCGCCGCGGTGGCATTGCCCCCCCTCTTCACCCTCCTGTGCCTCACAGGGCACGCCCTGTCACCGTCCTGAACCCCGGGTGCGGGCCGACCCATCTGTGTCCCCCGGGCTGTGGCACTCCGAGGGAGGCCGGGTGGTGCGCGGGGAGGGCTGCGGGTGCGACGAGCCCCAGGCCCACCTCGGGGCGGGCGCCTCACCTCAGGGGCGGCAGCCGCCCCGCCTGAGGGGACGCGGGGCCTGCGACGCCGGGCTGCCTCCTGCCGCCCCCCTGGGCCTGCGGGGGGAGGCCTCTTCCCCCCAAGCGAAGGGTTAACGCCGCCGCCTTGCGATGCCTTCCCCTCCCGCCATCTCTCCCCGCCCCCACTCCCCCCACTCGCGTCCCTGCAGACATCCCCCCCTCCTTTCCCCGCCGGAGTCGCCATGGAAACCAGCCCCGAGCAGCTGCCGGCTGCGCCCCGGCCGTCGCCGCCGCGTCGCCGGGGAAGGCGGTGGCGGGCAGCGACGGCCGCAACGGCGGCGCGACCTCGCCCCGAGGAGGCCATTTTCCTCCCCGGGCGGAGACCCTGCGTGGCTGCGGGCGCTGGGCCGCCCGGCCCGCTCCTCGGGGAGGAAGGGGGCAACCCGGGGGAGCGGCGGCTTGGGCCCACCCTTACCTGCGGGCCCGGTGCTCAGCAGCGAGCAGCGGGGTTGCCTCGGTGGGGCTGGGAAGGACGGTCGTGCCCCGGCATTTTGCACCCTTATGCCGTTGCCCTCCCCCCCCCCCGCGAAATGGAGGTTGAGGTGAGGCGGAGGTGAGGCAGGCTTCAGGGTCTGCAGGCCCTGCAGTGGGACGTGGAGGCGAGCTCAGGGCTTCCTTCTCCTCTCTGCTTATCTCCGAGGGAGAGACTTCCAAATGAAAAACCTCCCCAGAGGTGTCCCACATTGCCACCGGTAGTCCCTACGACAAGTAGATGAAAGTAATCGCTGACCCTTGTGGGTCCCCTTTGCCTCTGTGCTGCGGAGGTTTCTGTTCTGGTGAGGGCTTCCCTTCTCTAGGGAGATAAACAAGGCTTGTCCTCAAGTGTGGCAGCTGTCCTTCATCCACAGAAAAAAACAACACCCTTTCACACACATACATCTCTTTTTTTATGTTGGGTGAAGTTGACCTAACCAATGCTACAGACCAGAACACGCAGAGAATGGTTTCATTGCAGCCCTGAGGAGGACTTGGGAGGTGTTGGTGGATGAGAAGCTCAACATGAACCGGCACTCACAGCGCAGAAAGCCAGCCACATCCTGGGCTGCATCAAAAGCAGCATGGCCAGCAGGTCAAGGGAGGTGATTCTCCCCCTTTACTCTGCTCTTGTGAGACCCCGCCTGGAGTAGTGCCTCCAGCTCTGGAATCCTCAGCACAAGAAGGACATGGACCTGTTGGAGCAGGTCCAGCGGAGGGCCATGAAGATGATCAGAGGGCTGGAACACCTCTGCTGTGAAGACAGGCTGAGAGAGTTGAGGTTATTCAGCCTGGAGAAAGAAGCCTCCAGGGAGACCTTATAGTGGTCTTCCACTGTCAGAAAGGGGCCTACAGGAAAGCTGGAGAGGAACTTTTTACAAGGGCATGTAGTGAGAGGACAAGGGATAATGGCTTCAAACTGGAAAAGGGTAGATTTAGACTGGATATCAGGAAGAAATTTTTCACTATGAGGGTGGTGAGGCACTGGCACAGGTTGCCCAGGGAAGCTGTGGAGGCCCCATTCCTGGAAATGTTCAAGACCAGGTTGGATGGGGCTTTGAGCAACCTGGTCTAGTGGGAGGTGTCCCTGCCCATGGCAGGGGGGTTGGAACATGATGATCTTTAAGGTCCTTTCCAACCTAAACCATTGTATGAATATATGATTCTATGAGAGTTGCTTTTACTTGGGGTTGTAACACATGCTTTTTGGAGCAAAAGTTGGTGCTAACCCAGCTGAGCCCCTTCGAACCCCAGCTCGCTTTGCACAGTTCCTGTGTGCTTGTGTGTGCCTGCACAGGCAAATTTGCTCACAGCTTCTGGGGGAAGAGTTGTGCCGTGCAGCACAAGCGGGAAATGTCTCCAGAAGCCCTCGCAAAATGCACAAGTGACAGCATATCCTGTGGGAACAGGTTAGGCTTTGCTTTCGTCTGTGTGCCAACCTGGAGAATTAGTCTGGTGGTGGAAACATATGCCAAAAGATGTCCTGAAAGCAGCTTGAAACAAAATAGGAAATTCAGCTTTGCTGTCTTACTATCCATAGTGAATCACGTCTTTTTTTACCACCCTTATCTCAAATGCACCTTCCTGGCTAGCAAAAAGTCATCTCCAGTTTCAGCTGTGAGAGACTCATTACACCTATCCAGCCTGTAAGGTCAATTTTGGATCTGACCCATAACTCTGTTTTGTTCTAGCCCCAAACCTGTCTTCAGCCCCCATCTTAAACTCTCCCATGTCTCACCCTGTTCTCACTTATGTCCTTGATTACATGGCTGCTGAAATCTTTCTGCCCAATTTCCCTATAATATTTCACTGTGTCCCTAACCAGCAATTATACATCAGAGATGAAAAGGAGCATTTGTCCATACCCATCAGCTGCTTCTGAGACAAAGATTTTGCCTGCATGCATGAGGCCACCCTCTCTGCTCTTCTGAATCAAACTGATGCCTGTTGGCCTCCAGCTTTCCCTCCCTGTGTTTTCCCTCTAACGGTCTCTGCCTCTTACCCATCTTTCCATAGATCAAAAATTTTGCAGTTCAGGATCTCCTTCTTTCATATGGTCCTCCGAGACCCTCACACTGAGAGGTCGCTCTCCAGTATGATAGAGCATAGACACTGCAGCTGCTGTTTGGCTTCACCCAGGGAGTGTCTCTCCCTCACCGCTGTTAGTTAATTATAAGACCCGATGTGGTCCAATAGTCACGACTGTTAGATGCAAACTCTCTCAGCTGCAAAACACTAGATATAGTCACTGGCAGCTCTCTGTTTTCTGCTCCTTTCATATTTTCTTATTACACTAAGTAAATATGACCCTTCCTTCTTTCCTACTAGAACAACCAATTTACCAGACATTCAAATATATAAGTAGTGAAGGCAATATAAATGCACACTAATGGAGCATCGAGACTGTAATTTGAATACACACAGAGCCTAGGCTATTCAGTCCTTGTTACGGGACACTAGGACAGTTCTGTATCTCCATGGTCCAGAGAAAAGGTATAGATCAGAGGGAGATCAGTGCTAAGAGTTACACTGGACTCTTCAGGTCTGCTAGGCATAAAGATTGCTACTGAGGTATAGATAACTATTATTTGATTTTTGTCTAATCACACGACTGCACCTTTTTCTTTAGAATGAGCTCTTAGGCAAGACATTTGTGTTTTCATGACTCTTGTAGCTGACAACAGTCATGAAACTGCTGTGGCCAGAAGCAGCTCCAACTGGTGCAGCAGGCGTCTAGAAGCCACCAAGCTGTGTAGCAGCTAGCTGTGTTACTAGCTACATAACTCACTGCTTCAAGACATTAGACCTCAGGTCTCACTATCGCCAGAACCTACCATGGAACTTCATTACTCAGCTGATCAACTATTGGAAGAAAGAAATACAGCTTGAAAAGAAAGATGAGGAAAGAAAGATGATTGCTGGGGGGCGTGTATGTGATAAAATCAGATGTTTGGAGCTCAGAAACCATCATGATGAGGGCGGTACAGGCAGAGAAAAATTCAGATGATGTTAGATCTAGAATAAGAAAGTGTAAATCAAAGAAGGCCTGTTCTCCATTTCAGCGTGCAGTTTTTGCAAGTGTGTATGCTGGACCATCGCAGTTCCTGATAGACCTGATGTGTAACATACACCATTCCTAAATTTGTACTTCCTTTAACTGGCTCTCTCTTGATTCCAAATTCAGAGAAAACAAGGCTGAAAGGGATACCAATACACCTTGTCGTCTGCCTTCCCTGCCACAAGCTGGGATCGGATACCAAGAAATGGCCATACTGATAACCAGTATTTTTTCCTTCATTACAGATTTAGTAAAATAGTGGGATATTAATCCAGCCATCTGTCAGTCTGGGTGACGGGACAAAACCTTAAGAGATGTTCTGTACATGTAATGATATATCTTCTTCAGGGACTTGGAGCCTTGCCTATCTTCAGGCTTAGTTTTCCTTCAACTTAATGTAGGAAAGGGGGTTTAAAAGGAGGGGGTTAGCTCTCTGGATCCCCTTCAAAGTGCTTAGCTTTGTTAACCTATCACTTAGGAGTTAGGAATCCTTCTTCCTTTGTACCGGAAGATTAAATTTGCCATAAAACAACCCCCTGGTTTTGCTTTGTACAGACTAAATTAAGCCGCCTAGCATAATGATTACCTGGCCTGCACATATCCTAAATGGTAGGAAAGTATGAAGGCCTTCTTCCATTGCTACACTTCATGGGGTGGGCATGGAGATCAGAAGAGTGTGGAGGGGCTGTGAAGTTGCTTAATAAGGACATTCTTACAGAAGGGAGGTCGTCCAGAACCATGAATACCATGTTGGCTTCAGGGCTTTGGGACACATGCCTCCAAAGGGAGGCAGGAGCAAACTAAGGACAGAAAGTAAGTCCATCAACATTGCACCAGCAGCTTCTTGGCACAGTTCAGAATCAGCAGGAACAAAAGTTAACTTAAACCATCTTTAATTAAAGCTGTGTTAGGTCCTCTGCCTTTTACAGCAAGCACAGTCTCAGCCATAAACAGCTTTACACTGCAAACGTAACACGGAGAGAACAGGAACAGAATATACTACAGAGATGAAGTCTCACTTTCAGTGGTGATTCACAGGGGCAAATGAGGACAAAATTAATATATGTAGGGGAGAAAAACTGACATTGCTGTGGAAACCATCTCACTTCATGACATTTTAGGTCTAAACTGTAAATTCCTGACAATGAATCAATGTAGTTTTGTGTTATTCTACTATTGCAGCCAGCCCAGAGTGGGCCATGATGACGAATACCTTCCAGGCTATCTCCATGCAGCAGAAGCCCCTACCGTTTCAGCCAAAATGCCTGTAGTGACAGTATATGCTTTATGTGGTTCAGCTAGGACTGGGAAACTTGATCTCATAAACTTCGTCAGCATGAATTGTTTTTATTATATTACATCGTGTCCTGGCATTTGCCCATACACCACATCACAGCCTGAGCAACCATGTAGTACGAGCCCCTCTGCCAGAGCATGCAGGCATGGGGGCAAAGTTATGGTTGTTGTGAGGCCTCCTGTCTCTGAGCCTGTCCAATTTGGTCATGATTGACATCTCAGCTATCACATTCCGTCAGTATAAGTGCCCCCTCCCCTGCCTCATTCTTCAGCTTTCAGAAGATAGGCGCTTGGTCCTGTGCCTGTTCAGAGGAAGCACCGTGACCTACACGTCTGCCCCTGACCTTTAGCCTGATCAATAAAACTACAAATTGGTCTTTTCTTATCCTCAGCACTTTAGTCATAAAATCCCAATTGAGATGGAATGAAACACTGAACTTTATGTCTAAGCGTCATGAACATATTTCGAGGCGGGGGAGAGAGACTGGCAGTATTTCAGCCATCAAATATACAGCCCTCTTTCTCTCGCTCACTCTCTGTGCAGCAATCCTGTGTGTTATATTTGAAACCTGTAGAACATCCGTATTGGTTCTATATTCACACATTTTCCCAAATATTCCAGAACGGAGAGAACCTCAAGGTTCCCTTAACAACACTTTTGTTCCTCGCTATACATCCTTCCCCTCTTTGGTGACTCTCGCTTTTTTATGTTGCTGTGTAGAGATTACTAGCTCCAGGTCCCTGGAAAGCCAGTGGCGAGATCCAGCTGCCTCCTGGATGTATTCTCTGGGCTACAATCAGAGGAAAAGTCACTGACCGAAACTCCTAGAAAAAGGATCTTCCCACCTTTGCACACCAGCAGCTGTGCATATGAGGCGCGGATAAGATGCAGGTATACTCACGACTGTGCTTCTGTTAAGAAGGACTTGTTTTAATACCCAGGCTAGCCTAACACAGTGAAAGATGCAGAAATTGCCCCATGCCCAATGCAGACGAGAGCTGGTTTTCATCCAGGTTTGCTGAAGGAGCTTGAGGCAGTCCCTCGCGTGGCACAGACAGTGCATTCAGGGAAGAAGCAGCTCACGCTGTCGTGTTCTTTGTGTAATCTCATCCATAAGCCAGAGACAAGCCTTTCGCTTGCCACATCGAGCTTCTGCTAGCAGCAGGCAATGTGGCAGGCATTTAACACAGGTAGTGCTGCACTCATGCTGCTTCAGTGATTTGTGGGCAGTGGATGTGTTAGGGAGGCACTAGAGGGAGAGGAAGAAGAAACAGCCCATTCCAAGGGAAGGAGAGGACGGGAGATGCCAGGGGTGAGACACAAGGACAGCTCTTCCTACTGTAGGATGGTGGCACTCCCAGAGGCAGAGGGGAGAGGGAGAAGCAATAGGGACAACTCCACTGCATGGAGTGGTATGTTCAGGAGGAAGAGGGGAAGAGGCATAATTTCTCTCAAGAGAGGAACAGAGAGCAACTGGGGAGAGGGCAAACAAAAAACAGTAAGAGTTTTAACGCTAAATGGAAGTGCTGTTGTTGGTGACCATTTCTGCTATCAGACGTTTTGTGGCAGTCACTGCAGAGGCCTGCCTGTACAGAGGCAGGCAGCGTGAACAGACATGGGAGGGCAATGCGCTTGTCTTGTTAAGCCCTGCAGCAGTGTCGGCAGACCTGAGCTTGCATTTGCACTTGAGCAATAAACAGTGCTTGGGTCTGAAAAAGCCCATAAGGGCTTTTTTGGTTTTTTTTATAGTAACAGCCTTTATCAGAAAATCGGAAGGGCCTTAACATGGCTATAAAGGTGCTTAAAGTGTTACTTTACACCCATTGCAGAGCGATGCAGAGGGAGGAAAGAGGCTGTACTACAGTTTTGTGCACAGCTTGGAAGATCTATTCCATCCTCTTCACAGTGAAAAAGCTGGTGGAACCACATGACTTCTTCACGCTGGCAAGATAGTTGTGTATTTAGCATGCTCAGCTGCTAGTAAGGTTGGAAAACATACTTTTTACTCAGCTGCACTGCCATGGAATGGCCCTGAATAACCTCCTGTTTCGCTTTAGGGTTTTTAGCTGATGAAATGAAACATGACTGTGAATCAGAGGAAGGAAGAAAATCATAGCAGACTCTCTTTAAATTCCTTTTTGATAGTCGGGCCACTCCTTATGCCAGGAAGGCTTGCCTTCATGGCCATCCATCCATAAAAAACAGGAAACCAGATCCAGTCAATAAGGTGAACAAGACCAGGAGTCTCTTGGTTCTTGAAAGCCCAAGAGGAGCAGTGTGAAAATAACAGCATCTCCTATGTGTGTCTCTGCTGCTGCTGTGTGCTATATAACACTGCTGAGTCTGCAAACATGATCTCCTACACCTCAGCTTGGAGGAGAGGCCAGAAATACTGTGCTGGAATCACAGCACAGCACATATTCAGGGCAGGCAGGTGGCAGGTTCAAAGTGGAGCAAAGAAACAGCTCCTTTATGTAATGCACAGTTAAGCTCTGGAGTACCTTTTCTCAGGACTTTATGGATGCTGGAAGTTCGTATGAGTTTCAAAAGTAATCAAATACAGTCCTGGAAGAAAAAAAAAAACACATCAGAAGCTGCCTGATGCAGCTCTGCTGCTGTACTATACAGGGAGTTATTAAGCCAAAACTTGCTGGAGGGTGTAAGAGTATACAGGGCAAGGGTTGCTATATGCTGGCCCTGCACCGTGCTTTTACCAGTACACCGCTGCTGGCCACTATCAGAGGCAGAACTCTAGACTACACAGAATGGTTTCATCTGCTGTAGCTGTTTTTATATGTTCTTACATAGTGCAGGCTGAGACTAGAGTCTTCTGGGCTTACATGCTTGGCAGGGAAGTCCCAACCTTTGGGAAACAGAGGCTTTTTCTAAAGAGACTTTTAGTGACATCAGCTTTTAATGACAGTGGATCTCGGTATCTCATTGCAGTTCCATCTTCACCCGTTTACCCTTTATTTCATTTGCTGTGTGATCTTAGTGTCGTAACAGAGATCAGGTCTTTATTATAATGTGCACTGCACTGGGGAGAGGGCAAACAAAAAACAGTAAGAGTTTTAACGCTAAATGGAAGTGCTGTTGTTGGCGACCATTTCTGCTATCAGACGTTTTGTGGTAGTGACTGCAGAGGCCTGCCTGTACAGAGGCAGGCAGCGTGAGCGGACATGGGAGAGCACAACCTGATGCGCATGTCTCGTTAAGCCCTGCAGCAGTGTCGGCAGACCTGAGCTTGCATTTGCACTTGTGCAATAAATGGTGCTCGGGTCTGAAAAAGCACGTAAGGCCTTTTTTTGTTTTGTTTTGGTTTTTTTTAATAGCAACAGCCTTTATCAGAAAATCAGAAAAAAAACCTATAAGAAGAGAGAGGAGTCATTCCTCAGAAGATCTAGATGCCAAAAGAAGATAAATAGAAGAGGCACAGTACAACAGAGAGGGAACACAAGCTGGGGAGAAGTTGGTGCCATTGGAACTGCTGGAAAAACAGTTCATGTCTTTTAACTCCCAAATGAAGCCCCACAAACCTCACATCCCAGGCTTATTTTAAGTCCTACCTCAGAATGCTATTTTTTGCTATTTTCTTCAATGCTTCCTGATTTCATGGCTGAGTGCCCTTTCGTCTTGTGAAAAGCACTGCTCTTCCATAATGAACAACAGCTCAACTTTTGGTGGTGGTTATAGCTCTGTAACCAGTGTCCATCTTCTTCCCTTTTGTGATGCCATTAGGGACCAGAGGAGCTAAATAGTGAGAAGATAAGACACCGTTAGGGACCAGTCCTAGCTGCCCAAAACATTTCAAGCACACCAGCGTCCACCCACCAGTTTCATCCATAGTCCATGCCCCACAAAAGGATTCCAGCACTGATATAACTGAGGCTTGCCCAAAGACAAACCATGGAAGCAGTGGTACGACTAGAGCATGATTTTAACAGAACCAGGATTTCATGCTCCAAGTTTCCAATATGTTGGCTGGTGTCATATTTGAGCATGTAACTTGAAGTGCTCCGTATGACATGAAATACGTTGCATACCGACAGATTTGTGTTGGAATTGATCTAGTCATTCTGAGTTCTTTATTCATATGGTTGAGCTGTGCAAGGAATAATCATTTCAGGTACCAAATTTAGAAAGAGTGTATTTTACTGTAGACGTGAAGATATTATCTTCTCTGGTGGCAGTACTCAGGATTGATAGCAGTTTACAAAATGCAGAAACTGTGCGTGTTAATCTCTGATAGGCTTATCGCTGTACTAAACTGCTTCCATAAATCGTAGGCCTAATGCTGCATTCAGTTACACCAACACACACCCAGTAACTCCCGGAGGATTTTAAGATTTATAAATTAAAGCAAAATTTGATTCCTTGTAGTGTCAGTATTTTTTAACGCTCATCTTTTCAATAGGTGGAACGCATAAACACTCCGGATTGTTACTTAGTTGACCAAATTCAGTCTTGCCTGAATGCAACTGATGATACCCACTAATTATAGCCAGGAGGGGCAGATTCCGTAGACCCATTATGTGGGGTGATTTATGTGACGTTCATTGTGACTGGGCCTGGGGTGTTTGTTTGTCTTGTTTTTATGGTATATTGCTGGTCAACTCATAAGGTATGTTATTCTTAGATTGGTGGAGAAAATATCAAGTTCACAGAGGAAAAATAAGAACAGAATTTACATTTCATTCAATTTTTGTTTGTCTCTGCTGTTCTTACACACTCGAATGTCAAAATGCATTTGTTGTATCCTAATCTACATCAAACTATCCTGCAGGAACATTCATTATTCTTTTATTGTCAGCAAAACACGTTGAAACAGGGGTATTAAACATCTGGCCAACATATGTTTATGTGGCCCAAATGGCATATTCAAGTTCTAAGTGTGTAAGAATTCCTTTGAAAACAAAAGAAGTCTTGCCTCTGATTTGGGAGAGAACCTATCAGATACGAGCTGGTATAACTAAAGCAGTGGTGTCTGCCTGAGACAATGGATAGCATAAAGCAGTGCCTGAGAAGTGCAAACTCCTGTACTCTACCATTAATCTCATTTTAAGTCTAATGAGGGCACTTAGTCAGAATTAACTAGTTTGCTGCTAAGCCCCAGTGATTGACAAAGAGACAAGCTTAGGACTGGAGATAAGGCAAAAACGGAATATAGCCAAAAAGAAGGAAATGCATAAAAAGTGAAAGGAGCAGAGACATACAGAAGAGCAGTGATCAGAAAAAAATGGAGGTTTGGAAAGGACACAAAAGGCAAAAACGTGTGGCTGCAGGAAGTGGACACGTTTTCACCCCGGTAGAGAGGCCTGTCGGATGGGGGTGGGAGTAGGACCAAAGGAGGAGATGCTATTTGCAGCTAACAGAGGTGTGAGAGCGGGCACAGCTCAGCTCCTATGAGGCTGCCTGGGAGGTGAATTCCCAGGCGTCAGGTCACAGCCCAGGCAGCTCAAGGGTTTTCAATTTCAGAGAGTATTCCTGCCACCAGCACATTTGGGGGAAGAAAAGTGAGTTCTGCAACAGTGCAAAAGGGCAAGGAAAGTGGTTTCAAAGGCTGAAAAGAGGGGGGGCAGGGGAAGGATCAGTGGTACTTTGGGTGGTGTCAGTGTGATGGAAAGGACAGATTTCAGGAGGAGTGTGGGCAAGAGAGGATGTCAGTGGGATTGTCAGATCTGTAAGAGCCCATAGATAGGTGATGGGGGTATCTCCTCTGCTCCAGGTCTCTCAGCACCTGTTTCCCTGGTGCCCTTTACTCCTTCCATACTCCCTGGAGTACATGGGTTCCATTTCCAACTTGTACCTTTCCCTAAACCACACAAACCCTTCTCCCTACTCAAGCAGCCTTCTGCCCACACGTCCTTCCTCCATCTCATCTGTCATCAATCTGCATCCCATCCGACTATGCACAACAGCTCCTCCGGGCCGCAGAGGGTGCTGTCATAGGGATGGAGGCACAGGGGCAGAGCTAGGGAGGTGGAAATGGCAGCAGAAGGAGAAGGGGCTACAAGTGCAAAGGGTGATTGCTGTTGATGTAGAGGACAGCAAAGACAGGGTACAGATTGGGCCGCTTTTTTCTTCTTCTGTTTTAAACTGGAACAACTATACCATGGGGTCTTGTCAGATACTTTGATCACTTGGCATTATAGGTTTGTGTAAATATCTGCCCACTTTACAGATTTAGGTAGTCTATTCTAGAGTAACTAAATTATTATAGTGTGACGACTTGGGGTCTAGTTTTCAAAAGCCCTACAAAATGGCTTTAAAACTTGCATCATATTTTCCAGAGTAACTTCAGCACTTACGACAGGAGTCGTTTGTGGGTGGTGAGGGAATGGCTGCTATATAAAGTAACACAGATATGGTTTCTTTGGGGCAGATTATAAGGGGAATATAATAATGATAACAGCAATAATAGTAACAACAGCATTGATAATAATGATAGGGTAGCAGTCTTTTAGCTGAGCTCTGGTAACTCTACTGCAGTGATGCTGCTGCCCTCAGCTGCCCATCCTCCCCTCTGCCAAAGCATCTCTGCCGCAGAAGCAGAGCCAGTGGAAGGGGACGTGTGCCCAGGTCCTTGGCTGTCCCCACATGCAGTCCACGATGGCTCCGGCTAACACGTGCCACTGTGAAGTGCAGCAGATGAGCTGTGAGCACGCATTTCCCCATTCTGCTCCGGAGAGAACAGCCTCCAGCAGCGAGGTGGGCTGGACAGCAAGGGGGTCAGGACAGCATACAACCCATAGAAATCAGAGCTCTTATTTTTAGCCAGAAGACTGGGGACCCTTGTGCCATGTCTGTGTCCCCACCGTAGGATCACCACACTGATGGTGTCCGAGGGGCTTTTCTGTAGGGCGAAGCCCAGCCTTTGGTCGGGGGAAATATGCATTTCCAATGAAGCAGAATGAGCAACCTTTTGTTAACCAACACGAAGAAATGGGGAAAGCATAAGAGTTAGGTGCAGCCCCCCTGTCTCAGGCTGCAGCCAGAGATGGGTGCAGAAGTTGTCACCCCAAAGCTGTGCTGTGTCCCACTTTGTCCTGGAGTCAGCCATCGCCGGTGAGCCGGGGCCGAGCCCTGCCCACCACTGTGCCTGCAAAATGTCCACAGCTCTTCCTCTCAGCTGAAAACAGCTGTTGCTAGGGAACTGCTTAAAGTCAAAAAGACAGGCAAGGATGAGAGGAGAGCAGCAGCTGAAGGACGGCAGGCCAGAGGCTGCCAGGTGGGAAGGCGAAGCGGGAGAGGGAGGCAAGAGGATCAGGAGAAAGGGAGGACCAAAGAGCGTGGGGTGGGAATGATTTCCCATCTTCCCACAGAGCAACAATTCCCTGTCTCTTTCAGGGGACTTTCAGGACTGCGTTTTCTTAAAATCACTAAACGACTTCCCTTGTTTTTTTTTTTTTTTACATGGTTGGGGGGGTGGGTAGGAGCTCTGTCTTTTCATTTAGTGTGCCTTCACATGATACTTTATACTTAATTTAATTATCACCCCTCCCTCCATCCCTTTCCTCTTGTTATAAAAAAATACCACCCTTATTTTTGCTTATCCTCACTCTTAGGGACTGTTACTCTTTTCCACAGTAGCATTGAAATTGCAGATGTACCTTATTTTATAAATTCAGGTGAAACTAAAACAACAGGATTTTTGTCTTTTCACTCGAAATTTTTCTTCTTCCTGGAATTAGTGGGGTGCTGACAGGTGATCTTTCTCTGGGAAACATCATGTTATTCACCATACAGCACTACCTAAGCTCCAGTCAAGATTGCTTTGTTCGCCTAAGGGCTTTTTTCAAAGCCAGCTGAACCCAGCAGCAGGTTGTCCTCACATGAAACTAACTTTGGATTAGGCCAAATCAATACAAAACACTGTTAGCCCATAGCTCATCTGTAAGAGATGCGGCTTACATTTGCATCTGGTGGCATTTGACTGCCCACCAAATTGACTAGACACCGTTAGAGTTATGACAGCTCTCTGCATGGGTCCAAACCACGGTTCCGACTCTGGCACTAGGTTCTCTCAAAAGATGCTTCAGTGTCTCTGCCACCACACTGTCTATTGTGTGGGTTGGAGTGTGGTAAATTGATGGTGTTTGAATTAGAGTGAATTCTAATTGCGGGCAGTACTATTGCTGTCTGAATAGTGAACAAATGCATCTAAATAAAGAATAAGATTATATAAATCATTGCCGAACAGGAATAGAAGGAAACAAAATATTCTTTGCAATTTAAAAAAATAATAACATCATGTGGGTAAAAGGGTTGGTAACAAGATATACATATATAAAGTCATTAAAGAAAATAAAATAAGCTATGTGTGAAGTTTCCAAACTCAACTGTGGTTGCAGTACCTTCCAAAGAAAGCCATGGCATATAATAAAAAGCTCTGTTTTATTGTATTTCAAATACTACAATGCATAATTGACTTATGGCAGGGATGGGTGGTGGGATAGGTAGTATTTAACTTCCAAGCATCTGGTCCAAAATCATCCTTGGCTAGCAGTGATTGAATGTTATTAGTGTTTGATGGGTCTCTGGCGGAACCTGTGAAATGCGTCGGAGGTTTCAGCTCACTTCCTAGTGGACAGGTGCCCATACCACTAAAACCACAGCTCTTTTGGAGCTAGTTGCATTCTTTCACATTGGCAGTCTCAGTGGGGAGGCTCATGGCTGAACGGAGCGTGGAGCAGTCTCCATGCTGATACTACTTCTTACAAAGAAGCTGCAGCAGTCCTGTGCTGAGATATAGTGAAAAAAGTACAGGGTTCAGCGGCCTGCTCTTCCTAGATATTCTGAGCACAGAGCAAGAAAGCATCTTTCAGCTTTTGGACCAAGGGGATTAAAGGAAGATTACTGAGCTTGTAAAAGCCCATTCTTCCAGGAGAGAAATCAGGGAGGATTTAAGCCCTACATTAGTACTTGGTCTCTTGTTCCCAAATTGTCAGGCTTCGGGAAGGGAAATTCTGTTTGTTGTGATCTTCAGCAATCTCCTCTGCAGGACCAAAGGAGTTGTTATCTTGACTCGTTTCTTCTGTAATGCTTGCAGTTCTCTGCGGCCAGAGATACGGTCATCAAGAGACATGAGTCACCCTAAGGATGCACAGAATAAAATGGCTGGCTAGGAACCATGTCATTTTCTGGACTTGGAAAGCTTACTCCATCCGCCCTACGCAGTGACAGGCAAGAGGACTGACCTCTGGAAATAAAGGCTCTTTGGCACATCAGGCTTGGTCTTTAGAGGCTATTCACAGAGCTCCCTAGCTCATGTTTCTTGCTGACATTTACGTTTTACATATTGCTTTCACCACATCGCCCTCCTCCTATCGCTTCTCGTCAAGCTAATAAATCCACCTGGCTTTTGATGGCTGTCTGTCAGGCTGCTTCCCCCAACCACTTTCAGGGCCTGCTCATTTCCCTCAGCAAGCAGGCGCATCTTCTGCTTTGCTCCTGTATTCATTTTCACTTGGCCTTGCAGTGTCTGCCAGGCAGTTCAACATCCGAGTCTGTTGTTATCCTGGGCAGACCGTATTAGGTGGCTTTTTCATTAACCTCTTTGCTGCTGTAGGAGAAATGCACTGCAGAAGGGCCTTGCAAAGACAGAGGGTGAGCCATGGTCAGCAAGGTTGGGAAGGAAGAATCGCCCAGCAGCTACTGCGTAAGCAGCTCAGGAATTCCCTTATTGCCATGAAAATCCTCAATAACCCATGCACCAGATGCTGGACAACAACCAAAAGACACTACACTTCTGATGCTCAATAGGATCTATTAGTAAGAGAAGCATTTGTATGGAAAGGTAGCTGCATGCCAACCTGTGACTACAGACTGGCCTTCTCAGTGCATTCTCCAGCCTCTTCCTGCATCCCAAAGCAGCAAAATCAGCCTTCTGAAGGAGCCGTCCTGTTTCATTAATGATACAGACCACATGGACAAGCAAGCTTCCTAACCTAGGCAGCATTCTGAGGTGTGTCTCTAACAGAGGGAAGGAACACCATGTGTAGCCTCTTGTGTCTCCCCACTGATTATAGAGGGAGCCTGAATTCATGCTTACGTACCTGGGTTTTAGATGGCTAAAATCAGCTGAAACAAACCCCATGCTTAACAGTATCGAGACAACAACAGGGTGTTCTAAATGATGGAAATGCAAGTCATCTGAATTTACAGTTATCTTCTTACAACTTCAGTGTTTCCTGAAGGTAATGAATGTATCTCAATATTATCCAGCAGCTCAAATTTGTCAAATAAGATAAAAGATAAGTTAAACCAGAATATGACTTTTTGTGTCCAGAAATAATTCCCTGGGACCACAGGGTTTGAGTAAGCTTTGAATTGAGTTGATGTTAATTGACTAGTTGCCTTTGGCATGAGCAGCTATAGTTGCTGCTAGTAGGAGACACCAGCGTGGTCAGTGGGGTATAATGTAGTAAATGATGAAAGGTTTATTCATGCTACCTAATAGGCTGAATAACAAAAGGGTGATGGTTTGATCAGATGTGACTGAGGGGAGAGCTCATGCATCAAGAACAGCATAGTCCTAGACAGAGCGATGGGGACTGCAGAAGGAAGGGGACAGGCCTTGGAGAATGGCAGCACTGAGAAGGCAATACTTCGTAACAGGGAGGATCAGTGAGGCAGAGCCTCATCATTGAATCCAAAACAATGAAGCGCGATTAACTGAGAGTAAAGTTGTCTCATTTGCCGTTCATGTGCAGAGACTGATATCAGAGGATATATGAAGAAGTTGTAACGAGGGCCTTACAAGTTCTAAATAGAAATACCACTTCTTGACACCTGGGAAGAGAAACTCTGTGTGTCTGCAGAGTCCTCTTCACCCCACACCAGATTTTTCTGTGTCTTTTGAGGAATTCCCCTTTCCCCACACCCAGACTTTTGCAGCGGTCATTTCCTTTTCCTCCTCTGTTGAACCTTTCTTCTGTTATCTGTTCCCCTTCACCTACCCCATCCAACATGGGTCCTTCTAGCAAGAAGGTTCTTGTCATCTAAACCACAGTTTCCCTCCTATGATGAAGAGGTGAGCAGTTTAGCATGAGCAGTATCAGAAGCATCAGTTTTAATTCCCTTATTCCCTTGGAGCAAGTTAGACTCCAGCTCTGTGGGCTCTTGTTTTTGGCAGTCTTCATGTTCTAGTATCAATCGAAGGTCTTGGGGAGGAAAACCCTGGAAGTACAGTCTGTGGAAATTTCAAACATAAGTATATTTATTTCAATCACAATCATGGAAGGCATTTTTGTTTGTTTGTTTTTCAATACAGAACCAGGGCAGGAAAATGCAGTTCGGATGCAGTGGTGTCAAAATCTGTGGTGGTCCTGTGGTTTGCCACATTAGCAAATGCCGCATTATAGTAGGAATGGAGCTCTAAAGCAAAACAGCTAAGTATCTAATGTTCACATTTACACATTTTGGGGGGTTTAAGTTGGTGTAGCTGTAGCCTGGCCCATGGCTGAATGACCATTAGCAGGTTTGTTTCTGAAACAGGTGTTTTGATTTAAATGGATAAATAAGCTAAATGGGGACGACCAGGAGATTTACTTCAGAAGTGCACCTTTGCGCCAAAATAAAATGCTGATTTAGACACATAATGTGTGGCCCTAAGTGTGGATCCCCTTTTATAAAGTGGAAGAAATTATGTTCATTTGCTCCAAGAGGAAGGGTATTATTAGCCACAGTCCGTTTATCTGCTCAAGTGCAATGCACTAGCAATTGAGGATGAATACTGCATATTTAGAAACATTAACACTTGGAAAGCATATAGGAATGCCCTAAAAAGGAACATACCCTATGTTAACTATACTCTCTGTGCTTTAATGATCCACCCACGTCCAAAATGTTGCCTCCCTCTTTTTTAATTCTTCTTTGGCCTCGTGCCATGTTGACTTGAAAAAAGTAGTTTTTCCTTTGGATTACGTGTGTTTGAGAGCCTCTTGCTAAATGCTGAGAACCCTCAACGCCTGCTGACTCTGGTGAAAACTGATGGCACTTGACACTCTGTAAAAGAGCACGCAGTCTCCTGCCTGTTAGCAAAGGATGTGGAGGGCAAATGGCTGTGTGGGTGTGAGCACGTCTACAGGGAAAAGAGGAAGCAGCTGTGTGTGAGAAAAAAAGAATGACCAAGGAAAAGAGTTGTGTGTATGTGATAGGGGGAGACTAATACGGTTAAAATTGAAGTGATAAATCATACCTGAGATCCCTCTTGAGACCTATAAATAGGAAACTGAAAAGCATTTCCTTCTATTTATTTTATAAGTGCTATAAACTTTATCAGCTTTTAGTATTGGAGACTCGTGCAATATTTATGGGCTGTTTACTTTAGAAGTTATTCAGAGGTTAGCATCGGGAGGCTAATGAAAAAGAAAATTGGGATGGGTAAAGGAAAGAGGGCTTTTCCTACGGTCCCATAGTAACAAATGCATCACATCTGAGCTGCCTGTCCCTCTTCCTAATATCCTTTGCTCCAGGGATGCTTGTATTTCTCGAGCAGGTACTTACCCTGAGCTTCACAGCTCCACGGGGGATGACAAAGAGCATATCTTCTTGGTAAAAATGAAGACAAATTTGTTCGGGAATTCCTATGAGGAGACTCCCAGAGTGAAGAAGGAGGTTGCACAATAGGACTTGCAAAGAGAAGGTACCTTGGAGGGTGTTTCAGAGATTTGGACAGATGAAGTTGTGTAAAGGTCCTCTAAATGGACCAGAATCCAAGATCATCCTCAAGTAGTCTTCAGTTGCAATACAGAGAAAGGCTGCTGAGGGAATGTCCTCTTACGCTGGATAAGCTGGTAGCAGTATTTTTGGACTGATTAGTAAGTCTGAACAAAATAACAACCTCCTCATCCCTCACAGAACTTCACACCAAGCACAATCCAAATATCTGATTTGTTTCTTAATGTCTGTAAACATTATTTCAACTTTCCACATTTAGGCAGTTTCATAGATGGCTTATCTATGCTCTTTTCTTTCAAATGGAGACAACATCTGTTTTCAAAGGGTTTTTTTCCAGAGAAAGATAAAAATCTCTTCAAATTTATAGCTGGGTGGAAGAGCTTTCCAGAACCTGCCACTATGTAGAATCCTTCTCTTGGAAAAGGTTGCAGATTGTTCACATAAGGAAGTGTGAACATACAGAGACTGCTGGGCTCAGTTATATGAAAGAATTCCCCCAAAAAAGCTGTGAATACAAGCCAAAATTAAACAGCCCTAGAGGGCACATCTTGCGGGTGGCCCAGTCGGGAGGCCTGTCTGGTGGCCCAAACGGGAGGCCCAGTCTCAGCTGGAGAAGGCACAGACACCAAAGATGGCGTCGGCAAAGCACAGGAACTCTGTGCTGCCTGGTTGTTTCTGTACACAGCCATGGGGTGAAAAACGGACTAAGAAGAGAACATGACACGAGGCAGCTCACACATCTCAAAGGCAGGGAGAATAACGTATCAATAGCTCAGCCTCTTCACCATATCAAAGAGGAGACCGAGAGGTGTCTAACGTGACATTTGTAAATACTGAAGAGAAGTGCCCAGTGCTTGCGAGGTCTTTAGTATGGCAGAGAAAAACGGGCCAACAACTCATAATGGGAAGCTAGACGCAGACAAATTCAAACAAGAAACGAGGCCTGTTTTTTTAATAAATACAAGAACAAAGTACAAAAATATGCCGGCTTTGGCACATTTTTTAAATCCTCAAATCAAGATCAGATGCCTTACTGGATGATACGTTATTTTAACTACACACAAGTTATTGGACTTGTTACTGAAACAGCTGGATAAATGTCTCTGGCATGTGTCAGATTAGATGATAGTGTATTAGTCCCTTTTGTCCCTAAAACTGTAAGTTTGTGAGTGAAGAAATTACTTACTCCTGTAGATGTAAAACATTGTCTTTATTATTTGTCTATAAAGACCTTATACAAAAAAACCCACCCCAAACACAAAACCAAACAACTGTTCTATGAAGTGATGTTGTAGGGAGTAGGATTTTTTTGCCTATGGCCTGCATGTGTACCCTGGATAAAATTTTGGCCAATGGGAATTATGCTTTGAACTTCAATAAGGATGAGATTTAAAATGTTGCCTCTGTCAGCAGCTGTCCGCTACCTTCTGAGAAACTTCCAACTGTTCTTCAAAGAAATTCAGCAGTGCACTGCCTGCTCGTCACCTAGTGTCATATGGACTAGCAGAAAGTTTTGTTCAAGTCCTTCAAAGAGCCCTGGAACAAACATTCAAGGATAGTCTTACGGTAACCTGCTTTGAGTGTGCTATCTTACAAGTTTCTGCTGCTGTTGACCCTGCAGAAAACTCTGACTACATTGTTTTAAAACCACCATTTTACAGATTAATTTTGATTTACTTGTTGGGGATTTATCAAAAGAGCTGGAAGAAAAAATTCTTTAGAGTAAATAAACCACAATACGTGTCTCCTAGGATTTTATGTCTAGACCAGAAAGTTAGTTATGGAATAACAAAACAGAGAAAGAGGAGGGAAAGAAGGTGTTGTCAAAAGGTATAGAGCCAGTGTTATATCTAGAAAAGGCTGAAAGAAAAATAATGATGACCCATGGTTCAGCGATTATAAGACAAAGGTTCAGAGAGGGGAAAAGGCCTGAGTTATGGAAAGAAAATGATTAAATGATTCTGCTCTTTACTGGCCTAAGGAAGACGTAAGTGAATATGTTACTGTTGAAGCCAGATTCAGGATAGAGATGAGAAACAGTCCTTTCTGGCAGGCAGTTTTAGCCGCAACATAAATACTGATCTGCCAGAAGATTAAATCAATAAAAGGCTATGTTTTCATAAGTGTAGTATATGCATGTTATTAACTGAAACACGATTAAGCAACTCTCTTGCATATCATGCCTTTAAATTCATAGGAAACTTCTCACCTTTGATGCAAGGAGTGATATGAAGGAGTAAAGATTTCTTTATTTCAGATCCCATGTGAACTAGGGAGGCCTGTGCACCTCCAGACCTGGGAGTTGTCCTTCCTGTTTGTTTACATACTCAGAAATAAACCAACAGAAAAAAATATACAGGACTTATACTTTCCCCAGGTGTAAACGCAATACCAGAGAGTTCCAGGTGGCAACCTGAAGACCGGAACCGGCCTTCCTTCCAGCCCACCAAGTCTCCACTGGGTAAGTGGGAAACAGCTGCCTGGGCAGCACACTTGGACCTAAGAATCAAACGCCTTCCCCCATGGTTGTGAAAAATTTGGTAGTTAGAGCTGCGTATGCAGGAGGGGATGGTACTGGCACCAAGCTCTCTCCTTTGCTCGTACTCCTACCAGCAACCTGGGAGCTCCTGTGAGAGACCATGGAAGATTTCTGTGATCTCACTCTCCCAGCTGTGGAAGTAGGTGCCCAGTTATGCTAAGGGGTTTAACAATGTTGAAGAAATCCTGAAAGAAAAAGTGAAAAATCTCCCTCCACCAAAAAAAAAAAAAAAAAGGAAAAAAAAAAAGGAAGATGAAAGGCACCAAAGACAACTGAGCGAAGACTAAGTATTTACCTCCTCAATGGTAGGCCATAGGAGGGTTGATTTTATTTTAAAAAAACTCGTGAGTGCATGTCTGACCAAGACACATTACAAATGAATGTGTAGCTGTTTGTCAGCACATGCAGCACAACCATGTACCTTCAGTGTAAAATAACTATTACTTTGGAATAAAGCAAGTAGTTCCATATCGAAGCACAGTTACCCATCTGAATCTTGTAACTGAATGGAAACTGAGAAGCTTTTTCCGCATCTGGGATACCTTCAAGGGGTCTCTCTAGTGTAGAGTTTCTGATGTTTAATGAGGATTGAGCTCGCATCGCCGTCCTTTCCTTGTTGAGATATTAAGATGGTCTTTCTCATCTGCCTGGTCAGTGTACAAACCTTGTCTTTGAGACCTGCACTCCTCCTCACAAAAGCATCCAATGGGATCAAGAGCTATCTGGAAGAAAAAGCAAGCAAAAGACAGCGGTGAAAGAGAGCAAGAGTAAGTCGCTAGAGAGCAGGGAGTATTTGCATCCCTTACAACAGGCTAAAGCACACAAGGAAACAAAATGGCCACTGCCCATGAACACAATCTCCTCGAGTGTCCGTAGAAGAACGCAGGTGCAGTTCACAGAAAACAACACCGTATAGAGGTCGGCTTTGCTGCTGTCTCAAAGTAATCTTTGCCAGCTCAAAGGGCAAGAAAATCTATCCAGGAAAGGTCTGTCCACTTAAAAAGAAGATGGCAATGACTTTGAAGTGCTAGAATGGGACCTGCTGTGATGGGAGAAGTGGCAGGGCGGAGGTGACAATGGCTTTCTCACCAGGTGACAAGACCATAAATGTCAATGGGCATTTCGTCAGAGGGAAGGAAGGAATGTACAGAATAATAAAAGGCACAATGCTGACAGCAGCTTCTCCTCAGCAAACATTTCCAGCCCACTCCTCTGTCATGCAAGCAAAATTTATTGCCACTACACAACGCATTAACCCTTAATATATTGGCTAGGGACCAGGAAATAGCCATTTCTATGCAAGTTATGTCCAGCGGTAGAAAGACAAGATTTGGCTGCAGGGAGAAGGCTAGCCATATCCTGCCCATTCTGCCAGAGATACCACTTTGCCTGCTCACCCAGCATGATCCAGTTTCTCCTGTCTACACCTACAGTTGTATCCTACAAACCTAGAACCAGTTCTGTCCTCCGAAATTGTAGTCCTAATCCTCACCACCAGTCTCTCATTGCAGGCTCTGATAACATGCCAACTCCCCCACCCCCCAAGCCCTATTTTTCACCTCAGGGTGTCCTCAGGTGTTGCCCTCGAGCAATTTCTCAGGCACTGCACCACAAATGAAGATGCCAAGTGAGATAGTCGGTAAGTAGCCCACAGCAGACCTCATAGCCTAAAGGCAACCATTCTTTAAGCATGCAATGATCCGTGGACTTGGGAACTCTTGATATTTGGAACAAGAAAGTCTTTCTCCACCAGCTTTTCTTTGCATTAATCACAACCACCCCTGCTTTTCTCAGTGCCCTTCTAGAAGATCTCCAGGTGCAGAGTATACATGGACGTAACAGGAACACCTCCTTTAGAAAATTTATTCCAGTTTGTGTTCTTTGCTCCTTGTTTCCAGCTTCCCCCTCCTCTCCAGGGGCTTCTTGTCTCACCCTCTCCCGCTGCTCTGGGGAAATGCTAAAGCTAGCTGCTAATTAAGGTGCTTGCAATTCCCCACTGGAGCAGTGGCGCCAGGGCCTGAAACCATCCTTTGTCTCTGTCCCCTAGAGAAAACCCGTCCATGCCCAGACACCTTGCTGCTTGCTCCTCCTGTCATAGACTTTCCCATATTGGCTCCACCAGGTTTCTGCTGTGTTTTTTCATCTGTGCTAATCTCTCCCCCAGTGCTTCAGGCAGGAGATGGGGAGGTCACTGGGCAAATGAAGTGAAAATTTCCCTGCCCTGAAAAAAAAACAAACAAAAGGAAAGAGCCATGGAGGCGAAGAGTGAAGGACTGAAGCAAAGATACAGCTCTGCCCTGTGCTGTGTTCACAGTGACAGCATTTCCATTTGACTGGCTGTTGTCCTTTGCTGAGGCCCAACACACTGCACAGTGCCAAAAGGCACTGAGCATGTAAACCTCTTACTGTCCAGATTAGTGCCTTGCAGGCGCCATGTCCACGCTCACAGATCCACCTTTGGAGATCATCTAGGCCAACCCGCCTGCCAAAGCAGGTTCACCTGGACCAGGTTGCACAGGAAGGTTTTGAATATTTGCAGAGAAGACGACTCCACAACCTCTCTGGGCAGCCCGTTCCAGTGTTCTGTCACCCTCAGAGTAAAAAAGTTTTTCTTCGTGTTGAGATGAAGTTTTCCGTATTCCAGCTTGTGCCCGTTGCCCCTTGTCCTGTCACTGGGCACCACTGAAAAGAGTCTGGCCCCATCCTCTTGACACCTGCCCTTTAGATATTTACAAGCATTGATCAGATCCACTGTCAGTCTTCTCTTCTCCAGGCTAAACAGACCCAGGTCTCTCAGCCTTTCCTCATAAGGGACGTGCTCCAGCCCCTTGATCATCCCTTGATCACACTGTCAGAATGCACACAACGTACAGCCAGCAGCAGAAGTAAAAACCCAGCCCATGCCTCTCCCCATGCAGGTTCTGCCCACCATGCCCACCTCGTGGCCACACACCAGGGCAGCACAGAAGTGCGAGGGCATCTTTTGTGAAGCACTAAAACCCTGCTGCTGAAATGCAACATCACTTGTCATTTACATGAACCGCACCAAACAGGGCCCTTGTTGTGTGACTGCGCACATCCCATCCCATGCAGGTGGCCCCAGTGATAATACTCTGGCTGGAAATATCCACCTCAAGTGTTCATCTGGAGAGGACTTTGTAGCTGCCTCATATACCAGCATCTTCTTTATTAGGTCCCGCCCAGGCAATTGGCCAGAGTTTAACCACAGTGGTCCAGTCTTCATCTGGCATATGATGCCTTCCAGCCCCTCTCGGGAACTGGAGCTGCTCCTCCGTTCAGTGGGAGAAGGCAGCATGGAGTGCAGGAGCCAGAGTCTGTTTGCACCCCAGTTCTCTGAACTAAGCAAAACTCAGCTACAGAGAGGCCCTTCCCAACACGTTTCTGAATATATACCCAGCATATGTGTTTTAAACCTGCTATGTAAACCGTCATCATCAGACATGATTAAATAAGCACAGACTTAGTCAAAATCATGCTTACGCGCAAATGCATGTGTAAAACACATATTCCTCCCATCAGCCACACAGACATAAATGTACACATGGATCCAAGTGGAAAAAAAGTGCAGAGACAAATAAAAGTTCTCTGAAGGTACCAAGGTCATGCCTCACAACCATTCAAACGACTTATATATAGTTATAGTAAATGCAGTGGTAGGAATACCCTCTCTGTAGTAATGTTTTCCAAAGAACGTGAGTGATTGAAGAACCTACGTCTCATTTGTAAAAATAAGGCAGACCTTCGATGGCTGAACCTGCTGCAGAGCCAGCTCAAAGCCCTTTGTTGGTGTAAATGAAATTCGATTTTGCCACCTCAGGGAGAAGCAACAAGGATGGGCACTCACTGCCTGGGGGTGGCAAGCAGAGGGCCGCACAGGAGCTGGGAGAGCTGCCATCCTCAGGGGTGCCTGATGATGCCAGGGGAGTGGGAGGAGGATGGGCAGCAATTACTGCTCCCAAGGAGACAATGCACACCCGGGCATAGCCACTGGCTCACACACCTTGGCCCGCATGCCTGGCAAAGAGCAGGCAGCTCAGTCTCCGTGGCTCTGACACAGAAAAGTAGGCAGAGGAACAGTGGCGGTTTTGCTGCCACCAGCAGTCTGCTGCCCTAGGCAACTGCCTGCTTTAGCTGTGCTTAAAGCTGGCACTAATCACTCTGGCCTTGAATAAAGCTTGGGCTCAGGGGACTTGGCTGCTTTGGAAATTGTTAGCCGGTATTTTCCTTTCAGCTGTGACAGACAAGGAGACAGTGGGGCAAGGGTGCAAGGAAAACTAATATAACTGAAGTTGCCTAAAAGTTTAATTCGATATGCAAGAAATTGCTGTGGGAAGACAGAAACACCTGCTTAGAGATTCAACCTAGCAACACCAGAAATTTGCTGTCAGGTGTTTTAATAGAAAATCTGAATGAACCAAGAAAAATGGAAAAATTATTTAATCAAAATTTTCAAGGAAACAAGTTGAGTTTTCCTTATCGATTCTTGCAAACCAAACTATTTCATCCCAGAACCAAAATGGTCTGGTTGACAAAAAAATAAAAATTTTGAGTTTGAAGTGCCATTATGGTGTCTTACGGGAATGACAGTATGAAATGTCTCGTGCTCCTCTTTCACGTTACCTCCTGGGGTCTTCAGGTGGACTGCCTGTCCCCTGAGACACGCTGGTGTCAATCAGAGAGATTCCATCACCATTGCAGCTGTGTGCCGCAGCCATCACAAGCAATGATGTCTGGCGGGGGTGCTCGGCTCTTAAGGGCAATGAGACAGCCTCCTGCTTCCTCACAGAAAGGAAAGCAAATGGAAAAGACAGGTGCGGAGGTACACTGGTAGCAACAGGCATGTGGAGATCCTTCCAGTTAAGATCTTTAGAGCTAGAGACTTACACACTGTTTGCTCCACTGAAGAGTGAGTTTTCAGGCAGATACTGACCCTACTAAACTGGGACCATCAACAAGTCTATGAAAATAGCATAGTGTTAACAAAAAGCCTAAACAATAGCTTATGATTGAAGTCATTAAAGATACATAGACATGACTCTCAAACAAATGACTTAAGGAACAATTAGTTGTCATTTCACCCAATAAAGAATCTCAGAATTGACAGGGTTAGATAGAAGTGTATCTTTCACATGATGTTTAAATAAATTTATGTCTTCTTGTTATAAGAACTTATTCAGGTTGGAAGTAGGAAAGGATTCAAAAAGGGAATAGAGAGTTTCACCACTGGTGACGATGCAACATTAAGTCTATCTGTGACTTATGATTTTCCTTATCTGTTAATGGTTGGGAGTTGGGAAAGTGTGCTTAGAAAAGATTGCTAACTACTTGGTCTCTTCCTTGTACTCTTCCTCCAGTTTTTACAACTGGCCATGCTGAAAACAAAAAATGAACAAGGCAATCTTACTGCCAGTGCCGAGGTGTCAGTTTTTAGGTTATGTCCTACCGCACAGCAGGATACCAGCACCCAACCACATGTGCTGCCTTACACTGGAGTGAAAATGTCATCCCGCATCAGCTCAGCCAAATGCATCCAACTGCTGATAAGAAATGCAGTGATGTTCTCAATAATTCCCATCTCAGCTCTCATCAAGGCATAACTATAATTTCTCCCCAAATCAAAATATAATCTGCTCAACAGGGAGCTAATAAAAGAAATCCAATTCTGAGGGGAAGAATGGCAGGGAAATTTTTAGGCACATAAATTATTAATATAAAAAAGATGTTGTTGTTCAAAAATAGCCCAAGCTGCTAATACATAGTTTGGAGTTACTTTCTGGACAACGACCAAAGCTGCCTGTCTAGGAAGCGATTGTAAAACTCATACTTTCATTAAAGTCATGAGTAAGAAAGACTTATGCCAGAGACTGCAGCATTCTTGTTACCTTCTTCTGTATGAAGCTGTGCAGAAAAGAAATATCCACTTAGTTACTGAATAAGTAGCCAAACTAGAACCAGATTTCGTCTCAGAAAATAGTTTTCTTCCTATGCAGACAATCACTCATCTCAACAACCTACAATCAGAAAAGAAGATAGATTCCATCAGGCATGCTAAAATATCTCCAAATAAGCAATTCCTACTGTTATGCTCCTCAAAAAAATAAACAGACGATTTGCTGCTGGCTGCCCATTATTGGAGCTACTTCGATTTGCAGATGCCCAAAGCAGAGATATGTCTAATGAAAACAGACTGACATTCCCAACTCAATGCCTCTATCTCAAGTTTCCCTTTTGTCTCATGCAAAAACCTACGTCCAGTAAAAGGATTAAATTTCCAATCCCTGTATCAAAGCATATTGGACCAAATAATCCCAAAACTCCTTTTCCCACATTCCCATGCTGAGGGTCATGACCAGTCTATAAAGAGAGGACAGAGAGGAGGTGCCATGACTCAAGGACTAGCTCTACGCTGTTCTCCCTTTGAAAGCACAACCCTCACCACTAAATTCACCACTGCTATGGAAATTTTTTTTTTTTCTATGAAAATCTTTTTTTCCCCAGCAATATTGACCAAGTCAGTCAGTGCTGCAGCATCTTTTGAATGTAAAGCCCTAAGAAGCTGCAGAGTCAACTTCTATTTCACAGCTAAGCAAAGGGACTCAGAAGCCATGGTGCTGTGCTTACAGGCTGTAGTGGGCACCAATGCCCCAGATACCTTTGGAGCTTGCTGGGATCTGATTTGGCCCTAGACAGCCCATCTTAATCTATTGCTATGGAAACCACCACATTTCTGGGCACAAGGCCACCTTTTCCTGGGACAGTCTGGTTTTTTTTCCAGCTCAACTAGAAGTGATTATTCCCACAATAAAAGCAGGTAATAGTGGTGAAACACTGGAACAGGTTACCCAGAGAGGTGGTAGGTGCCCCATCCCTGGAAACATTCAAGGTCAGGTTGGACGGAGCTTTGCGCAACCAGATCTAGTTGAAGATGTCCCTGCTTATTGCAGGGGGCTTGGACTAGACGACCTTTAAAGGTCCCTTCCAAACCAAACTATTCTATGATTCTATGAATATTCTAAGTAACAGCATGCAGACTATAAACAGATTTCTCTCTCCTATATTCCAAGGAAGACTTCTGAGATTTATTGGCTGTTGTCAAGACAAAAAAAAGAGTGGGCTTGCTGAGACATTGATGCCTAGTAGGACTATTGACCTTACTATTTCTTACCAGATGTGAGACAAGAGGGATATTAAAGATGATAACTTCTAACAGTAGCTACAGGGAAACGTACAACAGGATAAAGAATACACCGTACAGTAATATGCTCCATAGCCATTTTGTCGGCAAGGCTGAGTTTGTCAACATAACAACTGCCTTGCTCACACAGAGACATGCCATATGTTTTTTACAACCAATTATCTTCTCTACAGCTAGAACACGTTCCCCTACTAAGACAAAACCTGCAGCTCCTTGTCCCATCAAAGTCTCTGAATGCGCAGTGCTCTGACAGTTTTGTCCCCCAGGGCTAGACACCTTTGGCCAAGGGACTGGAAAACCCCCAAACAGCACCTATGAAACCCACCAAATCAAAAACACCTGACAGGATGGAAGGGGAGAAAGAGCTACCATCTCCTCAGAAAGAACCACTAACAAGAAAAGCAAAGCGAGGCAGCACATTCCCTTCCTGCAACTTCCAGCCAGAGCAAGCCACGAGTGCCATGACAAGGGAGCAGCCACCCAGATGGAGGAGTGGGCTCAGGGTCAAATTCTGCATTACCTGGCACTCCCATTCCATCAGGACATGCCAGTCCCACTGAGCTACTGGTCAACTGGAGACAGAGACGCTCACTATCAAGAAATAGCCATAAGACTCCTTTTGATTCTCTTTTTTGGAATCAAACCTAATTCTGAAGACTCCAAATCTGCTGCAAAACTGTTGCTTTCAAGACGGCCACAATTAGGGCTGCAGGCATGGCACAGAAGTACCATTGATTTAAAGTATTCTGCTTTGGAGAGGTAAAGACCTTCCAAACAGAAAAAAACCACCACAAACAACATCTAATTTTGAAGCAGGATTGCAAGGTCATTTGCTATCATCACTGAAAGGAAGAGAAGCATAAACAGACACATAGACACTATGGTTGAGACACAGAGTGAGGAAGTAAGTCCTTTTCCCTGTATTCTCCACATCTAGTCCCTGAAGTAATAACAAGCGTCCTTGGGACAGCAGTACTGGTGAAAGGGAATGGTCTCAAGTAGCACTATAACCACAGTGCGCTGAAGGGGGCATTGGTGGCTCATAGAAGATGAGTGCAGGGTGCCGAGCAGACCACACAAGGGCTGATGTGCCACCCAGCACACCACAGAGGAGAGCTTTGTCTGCGCTACCCGCTGTAATGACATGTTGCAATTTATTGCAAGTCCGGCATGGCTTTAAAAGGCTAGGAGCTTTGTCACTGAAGTCAACGGGAGTGGGAGCAGCTCCAGGGAGACACAGCAGTGAAATCCCGTTATCACAGGGTCACCACAGAGAGACATATCCAGCATAAACCTTGTGAGTGTGGCTGCCATCTTCTGAACTGCTCTTCTGCGGGTGCTCAGAGGAAAGCAGTTTGCTCCAAAGGGTGAGCAGGGCTGGAACTAAAAAAAGATAGATCCAACTGCTAATACAAACCAAGCTGAAAGGCCAAGGGTTTCTTTTTGATTTGTATTCTCTCTACTGATCTGTGACCCACTCTGACCTCTCCTTCTGACCCCTCACCTCCGGCAGTCGGGTGGAGAATTAGTCATCCTAAGTAAGGACATAGGCCCTGGGGCTGTGGTCCGTGCTGTTTTCCTTAGGACCAGGGCACTGCAATTCCCTGCAGCAGGTGCTGCAGGTCATGGTGCTCCTCCACGTTGGTCATCCATCTTCCGTGGTTCCTCAGCAGAAAGGCAATTTGCGGAAGGGTGCTCATGTCAGAAGCCTTCTGGTCATAAAGTAGGCACGTAGGTAGGTTGTCCTAAGTTGGCTGCCTGCTATTGCCTCACTTTTCCTAATGGGTGGCAGAGATGGCGGGTCAAACTTTCCAAGTCTGCTTCTCCAATAACACTGCTGAAAGCATGACACACTGTCCACAAGTCACGTAGGGTATGCAGAGCTTCAGAAATCATGGCTGGTCCAGACACAGCTGGGACCATATGACTGACTTCTTACTAAACAAGAAGTTAATCTCGTCAGAGGGCTCAATCGACAAATGCTGACTGCATTTCCTCAGGGTCTGCCCTGGTCCCATGGGAGGGACAACGGGACACAGAATTGAAATGGATGGCTTGCTCCCACTGCGGCCTCTCCAGATTTGCAATTCAATTCAATAAAAGATGGAGCAGGCTGATGAGCTGCCTTTGAAAGGGTCAGAGGGTTCAGAAGCAGCAGGAGGGAAATGGAGGCAGAGTACAAGGAGGAGAGGAGCCAACATTATTCTTCTTCATTCCAGACTGAACGCAGTGCTGCTGGGACAGGAGAAAGAGCACCTCTCTGATTGAATTACCAGCAGGACCAGAAGAATAAGCAAGCGCTGGATGGCTGACACCCATACCATTTAGCAGGCATACCTGTGACTCAAACTGGGAGGAGCAGCTACTTACAGTCAGCAAGCCTTTGCACAGGGTACTGAAAACAACTTTTTTCACTTGTGTCCACACCTCTATTCTACCAACTTCAAAGCACCCACAGCTTTCCATGTTATAGACAGAGGCAGAGCCAGTGTGTTATATCACAGCATGAGAGATCGTTGATTTTTGTAGGCACTGCAAGGGGCAGCAGAGACCTGCAGAGATCCAGAAATATATACTGAAGTGTGCTAGGAGACCGATGTGACTTACCCCTTTGCCTCTAATCCCTCGAGGGGATGAGGTATTGCTGCGGGCAGCACTGCCTAATTGCTGAGTGGCTAGCGTGAATTACAGCACTGTGATGACGAGAGCAATCTAGTCAGACGGAAGAGGACCTGAAAACCTTGTGGAGAAAACACCCTGATTTAACCACCAAAACGTACAAAATTATTAGTAAGCAAGTTCTCTTCCTTAAAGTTTCGATTTGTCTTTCTTGCTGAAGTTCAGACGATGCTGGTCACAAGAAGTGACAGTTACCTAATACAGCGTGTCACATTAGCTTGCAGTACAGTCCTGTCCCATATCCATGATGACAGAGCCAGAGCTACAGGTTGTCAGCACCAAGCCTGTGCTAAACTGCATGGCCAGGACTTTTAAAATCATACACTTTTGTTTAACTACGTATCTCTGGATCAGGCAGGGCAGTTGCTGGATGTGGCTCCGTGCCTGCTGCTGAGAAGGACATCAAGCAAGATGATACAGATGGCTCTTTCCGGCCTTCAGAACCGGATCTTCCGCAGGTCCGTTTCTTTCTCACTCCTCACTCCCCTCTTTTTTTTTTTTTTCTTCTGACAGGACTTGCTACTGCCCAGTATCTTTGCGCTGTGTGTCTTCAGCCAGTGTCGCATTCACCTCTTTCCCATGAGTCTTTCTCAGGACGAAGCGACAAGAAGCAGACCTATCAATGTTATTATGCCCCAGGTCCTGTTTTCCAGTACCATCCCATTCCAGGAGAATACATAGGAGCTAAATGGGGAGCTTCACCCTGAACTTCACCACAAAAGACAGGGCTGCAAAATGCAACACTGAAGCTTCTATGGTAAATACTTTGTGCTAGAGCAGGTATTAACACAAAAAAAAATCAGAAAAGGGGGAAAAGGAATCATAAGACTTGTCCTTCTCCAGCTGCTTCTTTTTATAATTCCCCCAAATGGGAGCAGACTTGCACCCAAACACGTGCCTGTTTTACCCACTCCCACTAGCAAGGATGGTGCACATTTAGTGCCTTTATCTTCAGAGGTGAGCAAGGGAAATTCTTGATTTCTTCAGCCCTCCATAGTGTGAGCCTGGAAACTTCATACAGCAGATTGCAAACAGCATTGCTTAGACTTTACTGAGATGACAAGTCCTGAGTAAACTAGTCATTCCGTGGAGCTAGACGTCTCCTAGCCCTACCATACTTCTACTTAAAGGCCAAACAGGCAAGATGTTATTTCTCTTCTCTATGCATTGATTTACCCATTTCTATCATATTTCCTGGCAGTCTCTACCCAAATATTTAGTGGATAGGATTCATCTGTATTGCAAAATCATTTAAGAAAGCCAGCCATCTTTGCCAAAGATCAAGGCCAAAGCCAGGGCCTCCTCCATTCTTCTCTCTTCATCAGGATTAAACTCTCATCTTTTCAGAGCATTCTGGCTCAGGCAGCTTCAGCAAAGTGCAAATTCCAGCCGCTCTGATCTCATGGATTCAAAACTCAACTATTTCCATTTTTCTGGCTACATGCTTCCTGTACTTTGAACTTGCTTTGAACTTCAGGTTTGAACAAACTTAGGAGCTTCCAGTCATAATCAGTGAGATTTCATCTGGGCAAAAAAAAAAGGAAAAAAAAAAAGAAAAAAGATGTTCTCTGTGGATCAGACATAAAATCAGCCTTGGGTTCAGTCAGAAAGGTCAGATGAACTTCCTAATGAGCCCTACCTGAGTTTTAAGCTTGTATCAGCAGCTGAAACTAGTCAAATTTCACTCCATTTCAGGTTTCATTTCACATGTTTCATGCACTTCTAGACCTCACCATTTTCAACATATATAATTTGACTATTACTCCTCATTTAAAGAGTAGATATAAATTGTATCAGAAGAGAAGAAGGTGACCAGACTGTTAAATCTCTCCTCTGTTACTGAACTTTGGCAAGGCCATTTTTTTCCATAGCATGCTGAGGTTATTTCAATTGGATGTAAAGTAGAAGTCACAGATGCCCGTATGGTAAGGCTGTCTCAGCTGGGCCTTGATCCTGAAGGCTCCCCTGAATGGAGGGCTTGATGGAGGTCGCGGTAGGAGTCCACAAGTGCTTGTTCTCACCTGCAGGGCAAGACCTCTGGCTTTGCTGTCTTCTGCCCCATGCAGCAAAAGACACTGCTTTTTGGGCAGCAGCACATCCATCCCCTGAGAGCCGGTGGAGCTACAGAGCTCTGGCTCAATGCATGTTGTGAGACTCTGACCTTGTTTTTGTGTGGCCACCCGAATGGAAAATGGCAAAAGGGCTACACTCACAAGGTGAGAGGGCCATGGTTGTCAGATACCAGCATCATCCCAACCATCCACCTTTCCTGGGTGCTGCCATTCTTCCCACCCCACAAAAAGCAGGAAAAGGCCCAAAGCTCTTTTCCCTCGCTATTTCTCCCTTGCCTTATGCCACTTTCTAGTACAAAGGCAGGGTGTGAGTTCTCGTAGCCCCTCATAGGCCATCTGACAGGTTCAACAAGAGTATTTCTCCACCTTTCTTTCTGAAGACTGTTGCACAGGATCACGTGAGCCGCATCTCTTTAAATTAAACCTGAATGACACTTACACAGTAGAGAGAGGCCAAAATCAGAACTGCTTCTCTGATTTGCTTCAAGCTGAAGGATGAAGAGGGCATGAGCATGACACCACTAAATGAGAGGCCAAGGCTTAGCCCAACGCAGGGCTTCAGTCCTCCTGTGCAGGCCACATCTGCAAACCAAGCGGTCTTCTGCGTTGTCTGTCCCAACGGATTGCTGCAGGTGCACAAAGAGAAGCGGTGTAATCTCTGTCCATGGACATACTCACAGCTTGCCTGGATGAGGACCTGAGCAACCTGGTCTGACTGACCCCGCTTTGATCAGGAGGTGGGTGTAGAGACCTCCAGAGGTCCCTTCCCACCTCCTTTATTCTCCAATCCTCTCACCTTTCAAGTTGTTTCACTGGCATATTTTTGGGCAAGAAAAGAAGTGGAATGCAAAATGCTCATTATAAACATATAAATATATATAAATATATTAAAAATAGATATATTCTCCCATATAAAAAAACTCTAGGCCTTATTAGAGAAGATAAATGTGAGCTCTATTTTAGCTGAAGATGTTGCACCTCCTTTCCGCTTATACAAATCAGGTAAAAATATTCAACAATGTCTCATGTCTACCTTTTTTCTTTCTAATAATTTTTAGCTATCTCAAAACAACTCAGATATACCAAGGGTTTAAAGTTCAGCTCAAACTCAGCTATTATTAGGATCATCTACCACCAAAGACTTGTGATACGGAAAAGGTGAAGGAACTGGAAAGAAGAAAATTCCAATTAAAAATAGGAAGTGTAAAGTACAAAGAGAGATTGTGAAATGATGACGAGCGAGTAGAGGAAAGACAAGCAGAGGCTGTCAAATAAGCAGCAGGAATGCAAAGAGATGGAGATTTTAATAAAAAAATACATGATAACTAAAGCTAGTCAGAAACTATTATTTTTTTTCTCTGGAAACATTTTTACGAAAATATGAATTGCTAGGGGTTTTTTTTGTTCTTAAAGACTCACTGTAATAAAAAGAGCTTTCATCAAACACAAAAATGATTTCAGTACAAACAGGAAAAATACCTTTTTGAGATTTTTCTATTTCTTTTGATTTTTTAAGAAAGTACAAAGGAAAAGATTAATTATATAATTATAATTATGTCTTTCACTGAATCTTCCACTGAGAAAAGTTTCAGACATGTTATAGAGTAATATGCAAGGCGATGGCAGCCTGGGGCAGCTTGGCTGTTGTCAAACCATTATCTTTCCAGCACTGCTATTTCATATTTGACTGTAGGAATTTTACACACGCTTAATATTCCTTGGACGAAAAACCACACCACAAGCAGATTATTAGGGGGAAATAATTTCATACCTAAAAAGGTAATTGCACAGATCCACAAAGCTACAAATATGAGATTAACCTCCTTCCTTCCGTTCTTTTCCCCCATCCCAAATAACTCTCAGCTTTCACTTGCATTTGCTGCAGCCATTAATGAAATCTTTCTTCCGACAGTACTGCCAAGTGAGTTCTTCTCTACACAGCAGCAAGGGCAAATAATCCATCACCTGCCTCCTCTGCAACTCATGAAATGCTCAGCACCAGACAGTCTTACAATACAAAATGCTGACTTGTTAATTTTTCCTAACGTAAGGCAATAGATATAGATAATTGTATAAAGACTGAAATAATAGCGGTGGAATATTTGCTGACGAGCTATTCTGTGAGAGGGAAAATCTTGGGAAAAACACTGGTTTATCTTGTAATGGTTACTGGTCAAGCAAACTGGTGTTATGATCCAGAGTAGGAGGAAATCAGGATCTAGCTTCAGCCTGGGTTGCCTGCTTGCACTCCCCGTTCTCTGCTCCTCTTCTAGCATTAGCTTGCTTTAAGATTGTGCCATGGAGACACAGCAGCCTAAGGGAATGCCCAGAGCAAATATATAGATTCTTCTTACAGTTTTGCAGGATCAAGCACCAAAGATGTGCATATAGGACCCTTTATGGAAATGGTTGCCAGGATTGTTCCTGCATATTTTTTTCTGGGGGTTTGTTCTTCTCATGCAGAGGAAGTCAGCCGGAGAAGCTGGCATCAGGCAGTTCTCAAAATATTTGTGTTTCCAGAAGGGAGCGCGGCAGGGACTACAAGCAACAACTCTGGGGAGGAGGAGGGAGAGGAGCGGATTTGCTCGTACACTCTGTTTCCACACAACTCAGCCTTACTCTCTTCAGCTGAAGTGGCATCCCTGTGCCATGCACACACCAGGGCTGAATAGCCAAAACTGTCCTATCATGCCAATCACACCCTGCCTTATCCAGTCATTTGGTACCCTGAGCTGTTGCATCTCATTTCCAGCAGGCCTATGTAGAGAACTATTGTTGCTGTTTGACAGATGAACGTGAAAAAGAAAAAGACAAAACATTGTAGTAGTTCTCATCTGAGCCAAAATTCAAATGGTTACAGGACTTTCCTTGCCAAATCAATGAACAAACAAACAAACAAACTCTATTTTTTTCCTTATTTTGGCTCAAAGGAAGCATCTCATTCAATTCAAAAGGAAATGATCCCTTTCCATTTTCAGTAAGTTTAACAGAAACAAACCATGAGAATAAAAGAGTAGAGGCAGACATTGCTTTATTCAGCAGTGCAATGTTAAAAACCACAAAGCACAGATGGGCGGCTTTCCCCATCTGATGGCCTGTGAAATATTCAGGTTTCCCCACGGTAGATCTACCTCCTCTGCTATAGGAAGTTCTTATGCAAGTTAAGGTCAATCTTCACATTGCTCTGCTTCGTACTACACATGCAACGCGTGTAACCAAGCTCTTTATAAACCCCGTACAAAAAGGATTTAAATATGTTACAGAAAGTGGAACAGCTCCAGTAGGAGGGAATAAAAGAGGTTTGCCCCAGAAAATCCGGGGTAGAAATATAATTTCAAGCCAATGAAGCAGAGGCAGTGATAGAGTCTGTGTCTCCATCGGTGTGAGTGAATGCCTGGGGCAGGCAGCTGGGTTAACATGGGCCCTTTCTCATCATCCTTCAGATTAGGTATTTAGCTTCTTACTCCTTTAAAAAAAAAAACACAAACCAACCAAAACCAAAAGCCTTTTTGGCTGTTCATCAGATTTAGTTGTAATTATTGCATAGCCATGACTGAAAGAGTTTATTTACCAAAAATGTTTGGTTTAGCCTCATTCTGAATTACATGCTAAGATCTTTGAATCAGTGATGGTGATTCTGAGATCCAGTACAGTCACTGCACAGCACTACACTAAAACCCTAAAGTTCATCAGTGCCTCTTGACACTACACTGACACATCCGACAGTGGAAAAGTTAAAAAAACCCAAAACAACGACAACACCCCCACAAAAAAGCCGTATCACCCAGTTCCTAACAATGAGTCTATACCTGAGTTCTTCTCAGTCTGTTTATCCCAAGATTTTTCCTTATGCCTGGAAGAGTTATTAGTCTGAATGATACTGACATTTGATAAATGTGGGTTAACTCATGTTCTAAAACTCCAGTGAAAATCTCAGCCATAGGGAAGGGAAACAGGAAAAAAAATGGCCTTGGGAGCCTTCAACAATATTCAGACTGGCATCCTGAGGCACTGAAAATGGCTGGGGAGCCAAGCAGTGGGAAAAGCAGCATCTCAACCGCAGCTCACCAGCACCAAGAGGCAAAAGTTCAGAAGAAGTACACTGAACACTGCTCAACGTAGCAAGACCACAGGGCTACCTGGGCAACTGCTTTGTGGGACCTCCAAGCCAGTCACCCAGACCCCAGTGGATCTAGACTTTCTCCAGTTACCCTTTTCCTGTGCCAGGAAATAAGCTGGAGGGGAGCCGTCTGGTGGTGCCAGCTGTAGCAGAGGCAACTTGGCAGCGTCAACGGTGTGTGTCCCCCGCCCGGCACAGACCGTCCTCTGCCCCTGCCCCTGCCCATCTAGAGCATGTGGGTGCTGTTTGCCCATTCTTTGTGTTGGGCTTCAGAAAGCCATGAAATCCATTTCAGTTTTGCTTTTAACTGTTTTCATTTCCACAGTGTCACTGTTCCCAGGGAATCTGGCTCTCCTCGCGGTACATTGTTGTTTCATGACTTTTTTCTGGAACTTAAAAATAGTAATAATTATAGAAAAGGTTCTGCTAGGCTATTCTGGATAAATGAAGCCCCTTTAAAAAGAGCTGTTGGCAAAAATGAAATAAAGGTATCCTGTGCCACGTTGTCCACACCCCATGCTTTCTAAATGTGTTGTATCCAATCTGCAGTATGACCTTTCTATATAAGACAGAGTTTAACGAGACCAGATCTGGGCATGTTAAATTATGTAATACACAAGATCTGGTTTCTGCACTCTGCGTCTTTAAATCTCTAGGAGTGTGACAGGAAAGATGTGCGTGATGAACTTTGGTGTAAACTCAAATGTTCTTTTTTTTTTCTTCCCCCCATACGAGTTAAATTAAAAGTCGTTAAGCATGGATTTTGCATACACAGAAATATAGCATGATGCTGAGCTCTATTGTAAGTGCGTACGCAATTGCTGTGTGGGGAGTAATTGAATCAATGAAACCTGTTTGCAGTGCCCAGCCAGCATATGCAAGGACATCACCGGCTGAATTTTGAGAATGAAAGGTGAATGACCGGGAATGGCAGTCCTGCCTCGACCCACGCAGGTGGAGCAGCGCGAGCTTCAAGCTGTGCGAGAACCAGCGTTTCCCAAATCTAATTTCAAGCAGAGAATTCCTTAGAAAGGAAAAGAGAATTTCATTTTGCAGGACTCAAGTAGTCCCTGAGCTCCTCGCTGATACTGGCAAGCAGGCTGAAATATTGCCAGTAGATTTTTAGCTTGGTTTCTAAGGAAACAAGGCCTTTGTAAGCACACGGGAGTGCGTGTGTCCGTGTGTGTGTGTACGTTAGCCTCTCGGATGCCCTTCACCTCCAATAGCTTTTGAGCTCATTGGCTGATTTCAAGCCAACTTTGCTGAAGGTATCGAGGATACGGTATTCTTACAAGTGTTGTGAAAATAGGTGATCATGTACAGGCTGCGCTGTTCATTTTGCCACTGACGGAAAAGCTAACAAACCCACTCTTTTCAGACTTGAAGGAATCCAGCATACTGGATTCATTAGTTCCGCAGATCATGGATCTGGTGGTTGTACCTTGTTGAAGTATTGCCCAACAACCACGGGAATAAGCCCCATCAAAAGCAGGTGGCCCTTCCAACAGCCGCTGAACACCGACCCACACTGGATGCAAAGGGATGCTGGCAGAGGCATTATTTAGGCGTACACTTGATAAAGCCCCGCATTGCCTCGTGCGTCATGTTTCGCAAGGAGCAAGGGGGGCTGAGCGTGCGCTTGAGTCTCAGCTGAGTGGGCTTTGGGCTGTTGGACTCCCTCACCTGGGAGCATGCAGATTTTTTGACCAAAGCACCCCAAATCCCCTGGCTTGGTTGCTTTTATTTGTGCTTTTCATCTCCTTGCTGACTCTGCTCTCTAAATGCATCCAGAGAGCATCTCTAGGAGGGAGGGAATCGAGGGCGCCAATGAAGCGGAGATGTGCTTAATGCAGACACCATTAATAAATCACTGATAGTTAAGATATAGATTGGGTGATGGGTGGCAGATGGGAAGGAAGAATGTCAAATTGCTTTTCTCATATAGATTATTGGATTAACAAGGAAGCAGCGGGCATGTGGCAAACCGGTGTAACAAATTACTATCATAAAAAAAAAAATGGAGCTCATCGCAGGCTGGTAATAATGCCATGTCGGCCATTAGCTCTCTGGAGAGGTACTTAGAGCGCAACATCCGTCTTCTGGAAAAGAGACGGCCACTGGAACACCAGAGTGAAGGAGGCCCCCATTTACTTCTCCTTCCCCTCCCCCTGCCTCCGACTCCAGAGCTCATGCTGTTGAAGCAGGGTGGCCAACAGCAGCTGTAATGAATAATCGCCATGGCTTTTAATAAGCGCTGCTAATTATTCCCCCCCCTGCATCTGACCGGGCTTCTGCGCTCCCCTGCACCAGCACAGACAATATTGGCGTGAGATCAGTCGGCAAACAACAAACCGCAGGGCTGACTCTGCTCTCGGGTCCCGATCCTGCTCCGTCTGAAGTCAGTGACTAAAATCCCGTTTGCCTTAAACGGAAACAGATCAAGTCTTAATTTTCCTGCTGTTCCAGCTGCCGAGCACATATGCCTACCTACATTGCAAGAGTTACATGCTACCGCTGCGCTACAAATAACGCTCCCCGATAACGCACTGAGTCCATCAAAAGAAACCTCAAGTTGGCTTTAGTCCCTTCTGTCAGGGTCCCCATTGCCTCCTAGCAGGAACTAGGCATGCCCATATTCAGGGAGCCAACACAGCAGGAGAAAAACGGACTACAGGTGTTATGCAGATAACATGTATATATTCTAAAATGAATAAATTTAGTAATGGTGCAGCTGTGAAAATCCTGTGCAGAGAAAAGAAGGAATGAATAGCATAGTATAGCATAGCATAGCACAGCCCAGTCTATCTATTTTGGTCACTAGTTTGTTATTTATGACTTCAGTCACTTGGTCCTACTAATTTCCAGTTCAGCTTGGGCTGGTGTTTTTCTTCGGTCCCCCAAGTATGCTTCCACATTCAGTTTGTGGATACCCTGCCTTGATATGAGGGAGGCTGCAACCTTCTCCCCACCAGCTGCCCCAGCCCAGCAGACCTCCTGAGCCCCCGGCTGCTCACGCAGGCTTCCTCCAAAGAGTGCCATCAGCACACGTGAAAAAAAAAACAGGAATAGATGTCCAAACTTGGGAGTATTTTTCTTAGCCTTAAAACATGCTAGAGCTGTAGAGCTGGCACAATAACGCAGGGAAGCCTTACTCTCTCTTGAGTGCCTTTCTCGTGTACACAGGCTTGAGCACCTTTCTGGAGCACGGGCAGCAAGGTGTGCCTGGGCTGCTGCAAGGCAGGGCCCACCTCGCGCATGAAAGCATAGGTGAGCACGTTATCAAGCATGGTATTTAAGCAGGTATCTGCTACAAAGCCTAGTGAAGGTTGCCCAGGTGATTCTTAACTTGGAGGTGCTTCTCTCTGAACCCTTTGCTCCTTTAGATTTGTGCACATGACGAACCAGGGTTTAAGAGGAGCAAGGGGCAGATCTCCTGCCGCATCCTTCTGATGCCTCAGCCCCCCTGTCCAGCTCTTACATTAGCCCCTCTCCACCCCTGTCCCTGGGTCTTCATCTCCTCCTCCTTCCTGCCAATCTGATCCCAGCCTCCCCTTCCCCTCCTCTCTCACAGCTCCCTGCGAGGTCCCCATCCCTTGGTCTCTGCCCTGTTTGCTCCACTCCTCCTTTGAGCCAGGCCCTTTGCCCAGCCAGTCGGGCTCTCTAAAAGCCTTCTAATTTCGTTTAGCTGCTGACCCTTCAGCTCCGGGCTGATTTTGGCCAGAAGCCTTGGAGGCTGGGACGCAGAAGGGCCGGAGAAAGAAACACCAGGAATTTTGAAGAGGGTGGTTTTCTAGTTTCAGTGGTCAACCTCCACATCAGAAAAACCACTGGTGCTGTTGGTCCTCAAAGGTCATTTTCTTGAAGAGGCCGATGACAAACCAAGCTGGGGAGACTGGGACGTCACAGGCAGACCAGCAAGGGCACCAAGCGCCTTATTGGTGCCACCCAAATCCCATGCCAGATCTGTGATCAACCAACTTCTGCTTCCAGGGTTGTTATCTGGCGCTTCCCGCATGCACAAAACTAAGACCCCCATTAAAGATGAAGCACGTGTGTCCCTCCATATGCGCATTTGTGCGTACACTAATGTCTCGGGACTGGCGGGACCGGGCCAGGGCTGTCATTACAGCCACGCCACAACCTACCACAGGCGCCAAGGGCTACAGCTCTCCATGGAAACTCTAATCCCTGTGAAATGGGATCTTAGGTTGTTTTTGTTTTTTAAGAAACCCACAAAAAATAGATGAGAGATCGCAAAGCTGGATAGAAAGCTTTAAGAAGGCAAGAAAGCCAACTCCTTATTGCACAGACTGCCCCTAGCCCTACTCCCCAGTCAAGCTGGCCTTTAGGGTTTGCTTCTGGAGACACAAGTTATGTTTTCCACCCACCTCTGTGTCAACACACACCTCGTCTGTTGTCTCTCCTTTGTCAGTTAAAAAAACGACAGATAAAAATGGAGGGCAATTTCATCACCTACACATCTTTTCCTATATAATTTATCCTGGACAGATGAAATGATGGAATTGGTTAAATGTACAGTGGAGAAGCTGTTTGTCCATCATATGCTTAAGGGAAAAAATAGCAACACCACCCACTGATTATGCAGGCAGTATTGTAACTTCACATATACTGCTGTGCGGAATGGATTCAGGAATGACAGTATCATGATATACCAATTGAGTTTTCATTTACTGGCTAATCTATAGCTCAGATCATTACTCACTCGTCTTACAAAGCACAGCTCTGGCCTGGCTTTCTGACTGTGCTGTAACAACAAAGTTAGAGTGTGCTAAATCTAACCAGTTTCCACACAGCCTTTCACTGCCTGTATTGTGGTAGGCAGGGCTGGAATAACAAACCCTCCATCTCCATTTTTCCTGTCCAGTGCATCCAGGTAGAGCTTCACGTCCATTCTCTCTCCAAGCAGCTGCACGTCTGCAAAGCACTGGGCCCTTTCAGTTCCCTGTCCTAGGAGACAGACTTGCCTCCCAGTGTGATGTCACCCAGCGCAGCGATGACATCACAGGGCTAAGTGTTCTCGTCAACAACCATCAGGCTGTGGCACAAGCTGATCAAGTGCTGAAGGGCTAAACTAGACCCAATTTAAAGGGGGGAAACCCCAAAACCCTAACAAACACAGAACACGCCCCAATTCTGTCCTCCATAGGAAACATGGATATTTGTCAGTAAGGAAATGCCCCTGTTTCAATGCTCTAAAGTTTAAGACAAAGAGTGTCTGTAGAGCACGTGGACCCTGAGTTACAGGCCAGCACAACCCAGTCCATTTATGGCACAGAGCATCAGACATTACGTGGGAAACAGCAAGGGGCACTGCAAACATGTGATTTATGAGATTAAATAAAATGTGTCTATCAACCCAGTGAGGTGCATACAAAGATAGGAAATCGTGCCAAGTGTGTAAGAATTTTGTCTTCTTACACACTGGCAGGGTTCAAATAAAGCCTTCAACAGCAGCATCTGGAAAAAAAAGAATTCCAACTTCTCTAAGCATCCTTTGAAAGCTCTTTGTCCATCTATGGCCCATGGGCCATCCTTGGCCTCTGAGGCCACTGGGGCAGGTGGCTCCAGACCAAAAGGTCTTCTCCATACCTTCTCCATATCTGTTAAAAAGTGCCAGGTGCACCTGCAGGATTTAAAGCGTATAGGTCTTTGTGCAGAAAGCTAATCTCTTGAATTTTATCCGTTAATTAACTAGATGCCAACTGGAGAGTACAGGTGTTTGGCAGTTTCATGAGACACACACCACAGAGTCAGCAGCTGCTGTTATATTACCTGAAACTGCCAAATGTTCCTCACTTGTAGCCCAGCACAGAGGACTGTACCGGGGGTGACCCAAATGCTGTGACTGTCTGTGCTGTGACAAGATTTTGGTCAGCCTTAGCTGTGGAGGAGGCTCAGGTCTCAGATTGATGAGCCCCAGCAGATCTAACCATTGGGTTTAGGATGTTGTGGTCCCAGCTGTGTTTCTACTTGAGGTCTGACATGACAGCAGGGATGCTCTGTGGCACTTGTGCCAGGGTCTCTGGTCCCATGGTGCTGGTAAGGCCAGGGAAAAGCAGGAAAGCAGCCTGACTGGCAGCCTGTGGCAGCAGCAGAGGTCACAGCCCCCAGCTGCCCCTGTCCCAAAGTCAGAGGTGCATCGCATAGGTTATGGTATTCTGGGGGGAAGGAGGAGGAGGAGGATCACTCATCCTCCACAGACTAACGCAAATGTCTGCAAAATGGCACAGAGTCCCCACATCTCATCCCCAGCCCTGCCAGGGCCATACGTTTGAAGCAGATTTTGGCAGCCCTTGAAAATGGGGTGGATGGAAACGAATCTAAATGCCACAGACCTGGTAGCTTCCTTTCCAGAAACTGAGCATCCGGGAGTGACTTCAAAAGATATTCAAGTTTTAACACAAGGAGCCTCCCTTCTCTGACTGCCCATCTCCCTTTCCCCCATCTGTCTCACCTACCTTGGTTTTGTCTATGGTGGGGGTGCTGGTCTGCAGGTGGGAGATAGCTACTGGGGACTGCAAACTGGATGCAGTTCTGGATCCATTCCCAGTGCTATGTCCCAGGCCATCACTTATCTCCTAGTCAGAGCTTTGAGAGGAATGATCTTAAATACACTATAACAGAGATTATCGGAGATGCCCATTGCCCTGCCGTGAGCATAGGACAGCTGTGACCACAGCTGAGAGAAGACAGTGGTGAGACATCGAGAGGATACTCGGTGAGCACCCAGGCTTGATCTTTCAAGGGACGCTTAAGAAAATAACGCATCCAGCTCCCATAAAGCTCCTCTGAAAAACCCATACCTCCTGCCAGGGATGAGATCTAGCACGCACCCACCGAGTTTGTCTGCGGGAGGCTACAGAGTGCCTGATGCAGGCTCAGCGCTGACAGAACAGCAGGGTTCCCCGGCAAGGCCACCAGGGCTGTGAACAGACAGCAAGGTCTCCTTTCCCCTCGCTCCCCCCAGCTGATTAGCATGCTCAGGAAAGGTTTTGCATGTGCAAGATATCTGTAAGGCCTGCTGCCAGCTTTTTGCCAAAGCACTGATTTTTCATGATGTGAGTTACTGCTTTCTTCTAGCAATTATTGATAATGCTCTTGGATGAATTACAGACATTTAAAAATGAATTAGATTGTATGTGTGTCTGTCTCTCCCGACCCCTTTCTGTTTCTCCACCACAGGATCTATGGCTTTGAAATGTTGATACATATTCATTACAGTTTCTACAACTTGAAAGGCATAGCTAAAGGGAGAGCTCAGATCAACAAGAATGTGAAAGCGGCAATGAAAGCAGGATACGTGGCTGTAAGCACAGTGAGTAAGCAGCATTTGAGTGCAGGGAACGAAGTACCAGGAGATCTGAATCCAGGTCCTGGTTCTGCTACTATCTCTGGTGGTTGTGGACAAGACTTTGTGCCTCAGCTCCCTCAGCCATAGGATTGACGCAGCGATGCTTACCAGTGCCCTGAAGCATTATGCCACATAAATGCAATCTCAAACTGGTGGCAAATGAATCCAGCTGTCAAAGCAATGAATTCAACGAGAAATTCTTTGGGGGAAAAAAAGAGCCCTGAGCAGGTACCAAAACCACAGGTGAAAGCATCCTTTGCTGATAGGGTTCAGCACAGAATCTCAGCGGCGTGTGGGGCACATGCACTTTTCCCCAGCCGTGCTTGCACGGGCACACACTTGCACATGTGCTCTGCGCTTACAGGGAGACAAGTTTTGTTCAGTATTGTTTTGAAGAGTTCTCAACCCAAAAGCTAAAACAAGGCAGAAAGAAACTTTGGAGGGATCTTCCATACCTGTTCCTATAGGCTGGGATGTGGTGAGAAAGGGCAGATGGAAGATGAGCCTGTGTTTCTTAGGGCCATTGCAACAGTGCTGGTGTGAAGAGAGAAGTACACTGCCTTTGTGCCAGTGGGGGGGCACAGTGTCAACACTCTCATCTGGCTCTTTTCTCCTCGTCCGCTGCAGCTCCTTGTATGCATTTCTGTGATGTGAAGTTGTGTCTAGCACCAGAAGGCATTTGGCTAGCAGCCTCCATTTTGGGCAAAACGGAAAATCACATTGGGTAGGAATTCAATCATTAATCTGGAAAAATCCTTCCTAATCGAATTTTAATCAGAACTGCTGAGAAGTTTTGGGTTTTAGCAAGCTGGCATTTTTTCGATAAAATCAATGCAGCTGAAAAATTCCCAAGCAGGCCTGGCTGTGACATCTCAGGAGCTCTGTCTCTCCCTGGCACACCTTCAGAATGGAAAAAACTTGCATTTGGGACAACTTCACGCTCTCGTGTGAAAGCGCATTCACCTGTTAAAACTCTGCCTAGACTACTCATTTAGTGCCTTTCCAATCGAGACACCACCTGCAATTTTTCTCTTTCTTCCTGAGGATTTCATGCTTGTATTAAATACGAAGCTGGTGAAAAGTTTCAAATTAACAGCAACAAGCCTCAACGCAGAGCAGGTTGAGTACTAGCAATGCTTGAGTAAGCTTTTTTCTTACAGCTCCTGATGCTAATATGTCTCAGATATTATCCCCAGAGATGAGAGAGTAGCTTGCAGCTTATTCACTTTCCAGCCTCTCTGCCAGGCTTTCCAGTGAAAGAGGGAAACAGTTTCCAGCAGTGGTGGTATTTCTGACGTCCACTGGTCAAGTAGGGACTGGACTGGGACCAAGTTCATTTCCTATCGGCTGACAGCCAGTCAGCGTATGATAGAAATTTGCAGTCCTTGCTGGTGTGGGCTGGATTCATACTGGCAAACTCCACATGAAAATTCTGTCTAACCCATTACTAAACTGTTAATGCCAAGACATTTCCCCATCTCCTGTGAGGATTCGTTTTATAGTCTTTATGGTGAATAGTCCTTGATATAAAATAGTCAGGG